>NC_139633.1:35396119-35506119 GCF_964638095.1 Poromitra crassiceps | reverse complement strand
GTAATTAAAATGATCAATAATTATCGATATCGACTGATATGAAAGATGTTATATCGATATACTTTTTAACTATATCGCCCAGCCCGACTCATGATATAATATACAGTCTCTAGAAGTGTATGATTCAACTTTTCCCATGTTCTAAAGTAAAAAAAGCAAACAAACTAAAAAAAGAAAAAAAAAAATCGCAATAAATAGTAGAATTCCAATACTTAAGAATCGCAATATATATCGAATCGGCACCCAAGTATCGTGATAGTATCGAATCGGGAGATAAGTGAATCGGCACAGCCCTAGTTGACAGATGAATCGTTGAATCGTTTATGTTTAAATTTCTGTTGACATTCAGATTTTAAAGCACTTTAAAGTAAAAAAGGGACTTGATATTTATTTGACTGCTTGTATTAATTGATGAAATGTGCAGTAATAGTACAGAAAATTGAGGATGTGATACGTGGAGCTGCAATACTTTGAGCTGTATCAAGATGCATCGTGGAATCAAATCGAATCATTGACAGATGAATCATAATCGAATCGAATCGTGAGGCCAGTGAAGATTCACAGGTCTAGTGCGCATGTGTGTGTGTCTATGTGTGTGTGTGTGTCTATGTGTGTGCATGTGTGTGTGTGTGTGTGTGTCTATGTGTGTGTGTGTTTCTATTAGGGATGCACCGATTGCCATTTTCTTGGCCGATTCCGATTTCCGATTTTTGAATAGTCTGACTTGCCGATACCGATTTTTGCCGATTCCGATTTTTTTTTCTAAAAACAACAATTGACAGCTTACACAAACGTTTTTGTAACTTTGTTTGAAAATTAAGATTCATAGAACAATTCTTACATCTAATGGGGATCCAAATAATCTTATCTTATCTTATCATTTGCATGAAGTAGGACCATCTCACTCAAACACATCTCAAAATAAAAGTGTTCCAGGTTAGGCTACTGGACAGAGCTTTTTTGTGCAAATACAATGAATACAAAAATTAAATTAAATCCAATAGCCTACATCCCACAGCTATCATGCATTTACTTTTCCAAAAGAAAACAGGTGCAACAGAACATCAAAATGATCCATGGACAAGGAGTTTATAGACTGGCTCCAGACCAGTCCTCTTGAGTAGAGGGGAAATGAGTTTAGGAGTTACAGTAACGATCTTCAGTCTGAATATCAGGCGGAGTTTACACACAGTCCGAAGTTTGGTATGCGTATTTTTATCTGCCATCCGAAAAAATATCGTCACGCACAGAAATCCTTGCACACTTGTGAGTCCGATGCATTTTTATTATTATGTCCGTCGTTCTATTTGCAATACGAAACAAATAGTCTCTCCTGTATCTACGTTACAACATGAGTGACAGGCTGAGGCACCAGCGCTGATGTGGAATGGAAAAGGCAGGTCGGGGAATGGTTATACTGGACACAATGCTCGCGTTCACCTCGCCAAGTCGGCTGTGCACTGTGGCCGGGTGCAGCAGCACTGCTTCCCGGGTAGAGAGAGCAGAGAGAGGGGGGCCAGTGAGGTGAAGCGAGCCGCTCAGACTGGACTCCAGCCGAGCGGGACTCGGCCGCATCTCTGTCTCCACGGCTTATTTTCGATTTGCATGTGTGACAAACTGCGAGATTTGTCTACTTCACTGACGGTGAAAAAAATCCACAACGAGGAAGGTATGCTGGCGTGTGTGGTGTGGTGGCTGGGTGCCTGTCTCGGTGCTTTGGGGTGTGCGCACGTCATGTGAAAATCGGCTCACAGAATCGGCTATTTAGAGTGACCGGCGCAGATCACCGATCGAGGCCGATCACGTGAAAATCGGCCATTTCCGGTCACGTGCCGATCGATCAGTGCATCCCTAGTTTCTATGTGTGTGCCTGTGTGTGTGCCTGTGTGTGTGTGTGTGCCTGTGTGTGTGTGTGTGTGTGTGTGTGTGTGTGTGCATGTGTGTGTGCATGTGTGTGTGCCTGTGTCTGTGTGTGTGTGTGTGTGTGTCAATGTGTGTGTGTGCCTGTGTGTGTGTGTGTGTGCGTGTGCGTGTGTGTCTATGTGTGTGCATGTGTGTGTGACTGTGTGCCTGTGTCTGTGTACGCATGTGTGTGTGCCTGTGTCTGTGTGTGTGTGTGCATGTGTGTATATGTGTGCGCATGTCTGTGTGCCCATGTCTGTGTGTGTGCGTGTGTCTCTACAGGGCTCGACATTAACTTTTAAAAGTGGTTGCCGGAGTGGCAACCTGGCAGGAGCTTTTGGTTGCCCGAATAAAAATATGGTTGCCATTTTTGGTCGCTTTATATTTTGAGTAATAATGATACTATGCAGTCATAAGTCACTTCAACCTGGACTTTCACTGTTATGCCGACGACACGCAGATCTACCTCAGCACCACCTCCCCCCACAACCCACCCCTCTCCCACATCAACTCCTGCCTGTCTGCCATTAAATCCTGGATGCAAGAAAACTTTCTACAACTCAACAGCAATAAAACAGAACTTCTCCTCATCGGCTCCAAGTCCACTCTCTCCAAAACCAACAACCCCACCCTCACCATCGACAACACCACTGTTTCCCCTTCCTCCCAGGCACGCAATCTTGGTGTCATCATTGACCCCACCCTTTCCCTTGAACCCCACATCCGTCACATTGTCAAATCCTCCTTCTACCACCTCCGTAACATTGCCAAAATTCGCCCCTCCCTCTCACACTCCACTGCTGAAACTCTCATTCACGCCTTCATCTCCTCCCGCCTGGATTACTGCAACTCACTCCTCCACGGCATCAACTCCACCCTCATCAATAGACTCCAACTGGTTCAGAATGCAGCAGCTCGACTCCTCACCCACACCAAATCCTGGCACCACATCACCCCTGTCCTCAAAGAACTCCACTGGCTTCCCATCCCCTACCGCATCAACTACAAAATCCTGGTCATCACTTACAAAGCCCTTCATAAACTGGCCCCCCCTTACCTCACAGACCTCCTCTCCCCCTACCAACCCTCCCGGTCCCTCAGATCCTCCTCAGCCGACCTCCTTTCCACCCCCAAGTCCAAACTCCGCAGCTTTGGGGACAGAGCTTTCTCTCGGGCAGCTCCCAGACTCTGGAACGCCCTCCCCCAAGAAATCAGAACATCAGAGTCCCTCACAGTCTTCCACTCCCGCCTCAAAACCCATCTCTTTTCCACCGCCTTCCCTTAGTCCCTCTGCTCCCTCCCCCTATCCTTGCTTGTGTGCTGTCTCTGTCTACTGTCTTGTCTCACCACTATCGCCCCCCCCCCCCCCACATAGTACTCAGTGTTTAGTGTAATCTCTGTCGTTATATGTTCACTAACGTCTCCCCCCCCCACATAGTACTCAGTGTTTAGTGTAATCTCTGTCGTTATATGTTCACTAACGTCTCCCCCCCCCCCACATAGTACTCAGTGTTTAGTGTAATCTCTGTCGTTATATGTTCACTAACGTCTCCCCCCCCCCCACATAGTACTCAGTGTTTAGTGTAATCTCTGTCGTTATATGTTCACTAACGTCTCCCCCCCCCCCACATAGTACTCAGTGTTTAGTGTAATCTCTGTCGTTATATGTCCACTAACGTCTCCCCCCGCCCCCCCCAGTGTTTAGTTTTGTTTAGCCTATTGTAAAGCGTCTTTGAGCTATGGAAAAGCGCTATATAAGTCCCATCTATTATTATTATTATTATTCATAAGGAGGAACAAAGCCCCACCTTCCCCCATCACCCTGGGTGACTCCCCAGTCAACACTGTGGAGTCCTTCCACTTCCTGGGGACCATCATCAGCCAGGATCTAAAATGGGAGCTGAACATCAGAGCTCTCACCAAGAAGGCACAGCAGAGGATGTACTTTGTACAGCAGCTGAAGAGATTCAAAATGCCAAAGGCCACGATGGTGCACTTCTACACCTCCATCGTTGAGTCCATCCTCACCTCCTCCATCACCGTCTGGTATGCTGCTGCCACTCTCAAAGACACTAACAGCTAATGGAGATATGGGGTGGGACTCCTGTGAAATTAGGTGGAAGGCCAGTATGGTGGGTCTTTGGAACAGGCTGCTGGGTTTACCACCCAACAGGGTGGCTAGCCATATTTTCTTTTGGGATTTGTTTGTTGATGGGGAATGGGTCTCTGAACTGTATGACTTACTACAGGAATGTGGTCTGGAAGACCATTATTTCCAAAGAAAAATAGTGAATGTGGAGGAGTTTAAAAATCGAATCCGGGTTAAATGTCTACAATCCTGGGCTGAAGAAATTTGGCAAAAGCCAAAATTAAGAACATATTGTTTATTTAAAAAAGACTATAAATGTGAAAAATATGTTTTGTATAATTTGCCAAAAAGTCAGAGATCACTCTGTGCACAGATAAGATGTGGCATCCTACCATTACATATTGAAACAGGAAGATACAGAGGGGTAGCTGAGGAGGATAGAATATGTGAATATTGTGAGTTGAATGAGGTGGAAAATGAAATTCATTTCATTTTATATTGTCCTTTGTATCATGACTTGAGAGAAACAATGTTTAAAAGAGTCCATACTCCTGAGCTAAATATGATAGATAGTGAGAACGGAGTAATACTCGAATTTCTTTTTGATAATATTTTTGCATTCTCTGAATTTCTCTCTAAAGCATGGGACAGGAGGAGAAGGTTGACGTACAACTGATAAAGTAGAGTTTATTTTCTATTTATTTTTTTTCGTTTTATTTTCGTATTCAGTGCAGGTATGTATGAATGTATATGTATGTATATGTATAGGCATATTATGTCTGCATGTATATATATTCTCTAATTTGGGCTGCACTGAAAGCTTCTGGTTGGGTAACATACCAGAATGTTATGTTTTGTTAAATATTGAATGTTGATGTGTCTGATAATCCCATGTGGGATGGGTCATGTAATTGTCCTGACACGAAAATAAAATATTCATTCATTCATTCATTCATTCTAACAGACTTCAGCGCATCATCTGCTGTGCTGAGAAGATAATCGGATGCAACCTGCCATCCCTCCAGGACCTGCATGCAGCCAGGACACTGAAGCGGTCTCGCAAGATCATGGCTGACCCCTCCCACCCTGGCCACCAACTCTTTAAGACACTCCCCCACGGCAAGAGACTGAGGTCTGCCAAGACCAGAACCACCCGCCACAAGACCAGCTTCTTCCCAACCGCCATCAGCCTCACCAACAAGGCCCGGAAACCCCTTCCACCAAGGACCTCACTAACAACCCCCCCCCCACACACACACACACACACACACACACACACACACACACACACACACACACACACACACACACACACACACACACACACACACACTACCTCCTCCTAAACTCAACTGAACCCCCCCCCCCCCATAAAACTGGAACTCATATCTAATTTAATGCCTGTTTAACTGGGACTGTAAATTCATGTAAATTCCCTGCACATTGAATGCCTATTTAACTTAGCCTGTAAATTTCATGTACATTCAATGTAAACTCTATTTAACTCCGACTGTAAATTCATGTAAATCCACTGCCTATTTAACGTCTATTTAACTGTAAATCTCATGTAAATCCAACGTAAATTCATATTTATCATCCACAGAACACTTTGATTTGATTTGATTGCACTTGCAAGGTTGTGATTGTCTTTATCTAGCTTTCCTACTTCTTATCTCTGTATATTGATGTGACCACTACGCTGCAGACAGACACTAAGACAAATTCCTCCTATGTAACTTGCATACTGTGGCAATAAAAGTGATTCTGATTCTGATTCTGATTCTGATAAGCCGGCTTAATAATGACGATGTGACAGAAAAGTAAGTATAATAGTCTATAGTATATAGTATAATAGTCTATAGTATATAGTATAATAGTCTATAGTATATAGTATAATAGTCTATAGTATATAGTATAATAGTCTATAGTATAATAGTCTATAGTATATAGTATAATAGGCCTTATCAGTGCGCGCACCAGGTGTAGTAGTAGTAATAATGATAATAATAATAATAATAATAATACATTTGTGTAATTTCATTTTCTAAACAAATCTTAGTTATTTTTTGTTTTTATAATGCATTTGCACTGAAAGGATTTGTTTAATTAATATTTGTGAACTTTCATTTTCATATATTTTTTAGCAGTTATTGTTCATATTGTGCTTAATTTATTAATTAAAAGCGTTATTAATAATGAAGTAGCCTATGCCTCTCATTCATGTTCATTCAGGGATACTATGATGACAGTGGTTTGGGGCCCCCACTCGAAGATTTTGCATGGGGCCCCAAACATTGAGATATATATTGAATGATATCTCTTTTTATGTCGATGGCCCCAAAAGGCCCAGAAGCGGCCTTGGCCCGCCCGCTCTGTCCCCGCCGCAATCCCTCTCTCTCTCTCCAACCCGATCTCATGGGCTGCGTACAGTATGTATGACACGCGGGTGTTTTCTCGTGGAATACTTTCAGCGTGCAGTTCAGACGCACTTCGCCTCGTTACATTAGAAATCTAATATGCATACTTTGCAGTTAGCCGCGACGCACAACTATAAAGGGGCTCCCCTACCGCTGTAATCAGGAAATTCCACACAGTCTGCGGTCTTACTTCTTCTTCCTACATTCACCAATCTCAAATGAAAGTACACCTTTGAGCCACGGCTGTTGTCTCGGAGCACGCTGTTTGTTCGTTCTGAAATAGTCCATAGTTTACGAGTAGGTGTGTTTCCCCTGACACGGTTGTCCTCTCTTTCTCAAATGCCATTGTTTTTTCGTGCAAGCGGTTCATCTGGTTATTTGTCAGTCGAATCATCTTTCTTGCTCGTTCATTTGTGATGTTGACACCACACCAGGTTAATGTTAGTTGGGGCTTTCACACAGCCAGACAACTTCTATCTGTTTGGCCATATCAAACGTGTGCTTGCAGCTGAGCCGGTGTGCGCGCAGCGTCTGACCTGAGTAAACACACCGCACGTGTCTACTGGGTTCCTTCTGGTAATTAGCAACATCGTTCCCATTGTAACAGCAATAAAATGTCAGCGTGTCACTCAAGTATTAAAAAATATTTATTTGGTGCATATTTTGCTGTTTGCTGCTGTGCTCATTTTCTACATGTTAAAACGTGGTTGCCACTATGGCAACCAAAGGCCAAGAAATGGTTGTCAATTTTTTGGATTGCCCGGAACCGGGCATCCGTTAATGTCGAGCCCTGCTCTATGTGTGCGCATGTGTGTGTGTCTATGTGTGCGCATGTGTGTGTGCCTGTGTCTGTGTGTGTGCGTGTGTGTCTATGTGTGGGCATGTGTGTGTGTGCCTGTGTCTGTGTGTGTGTTTATGTGTGCGCATGTGTGTGTGTCTGTGTCTGTGTGTGTGCGTGTGTGTCTATGTGTGGGCATGTGTGTGTGCCTGTGTCTGTGTGTGTGTTTATGTGTGCGCATGTGTGTGTGTCTGTGTCTGTGTGTGTGCGTGTGTGTCTATGTGTGGGCATGTGTGTGTGCGTGTGTGTCAATGTGTCTATGTGTTGTGCGTGTGTGTCTATGTGTGGGCATGTGTGTGTGCGTGTGTGTCTATGTGTTGTGCGTGTGTGTCTATGTGTTGTGTGCAGGGCCCGAAATTAACTTTTTGACCCACCGGCCAGTGGCGGGTAGATGGAAAAAATCTACACGCCAAGCATATTTCTTACCGGCCAAAAAAAAAAAACGCATTTTTGTCTCACATATATCCATATATATCAATTTTTTTCAGTACATTTCAAGTAGATAAGGTATTACGTTGAAGAATACACACTTAAATAAGAGGGCAGAGTAAAATTTGAAGCAAATTATTTTAATATATTGATTGATGATTGATTAATCAATAGCCTACATGTCAAGTCAATCTTATCAATACATGTCAAGTCAATCTTGAGCTTAAATTGTTGCAAAAAAACAAACAACGCAGCTAAAAGTAATAACTGCGTCAGTTATTGACACTCAGATCTACCTCAGCACCACCTCCCCCCACAACCCACCCCTCTCCCACATCAACTCCTGCCTGTCTGCCATTAAATCCTGGATGCAAGAAAACTTTCTACAACTCAACAGCAATAAAACAGAACTTCTCCTCATCGGCTCCAAGTCCACTCTCTCCAAAACCAACAACCCCACCCTCACCATCGACAACACCACTGTTTCCCCTTCCTCCCAGGCACGCAATCTTGGTGTCATCATTGACCCCACCCTTTCCCTTGAACCCCACATCCGTCACATTGTCAAATCCTCCTTCTACCACCTCCGTAACATTGCCAAAATTCGCCCCTCCCTCTCACACTCCACTGCTGAAACTCTCATTCACGCCTTCATCTCCTCCCGCCTGGATTACTGCAACTCACTCCTCCACGGCATCAACTCCACCCTCATCAATAGACTCCAACTGGTTCAGAATGCAGCAGCTCGACTCCTCACCCACACCAAATCCTGGCACCACATCACCCCTGTCCTCAAAGAACTCCACTGGCTTCCCATCCCCTACCGCATCAACTACAAAATCCTGGTCATCACTTACAAAGCCCTTCATAAACTGGCCCCCCCTTACCTCACAGACCTCCTCTCCCCCTACCAACCCTCCCGGTCCCTCAGATCCTCCTCAGCCGACCTCCTTTCCACCCCCAAGTCCAAACTCCGCAGCTTTGGGGACAGAGCTTTCTCTCGGGCAGCTCCCAGACTCTGGAACGCCCTCCCCCAAGAAATCAGAACATCAGAGTCCCTCACAGTCTTCCACTCCCGCCTCAAAACCCATCTCTTTTCCACCGCCTTCCCTTAGTCCCTCTGCTCCCTCCCCCTATCCTTGCTTGTGTGCTGTCTCTGTCTACTGTCTTGTCTCACCACTATCGCCCCCCCCCCCCCCACATAGTACTCAGTGTTTAGTGTAATCTCTGTCGTTATATGTTCACTAACGTCTCCCCCCCCCCCACATAGTACTCAGTGTTTAGTGTAATCTCTGTCGTTATATGTTCACTAACGTCTCCCCCCCCCCCCACATAGTACTCAGTGTTTAGTGTAATCTCTGTCGTTATATGTTCACTAACGTCTCCCCCCCCCCACATAGTACTCAGTGTTTAGTGTAATCTCTGTCGTTATATGTCCACTAACGTCTCCCCCCGCCCCCCCCAGTGTTTAGTTTTGTTTAGCCTATTGTAAAGCGTCTTTGAGCTATGGAAAAGCGCTATATAAGTCCCATCTATTATTATTATTATTATTCATAAGGAGGAACAAAGCCCCACCTTCCCCCATCACCCTGGGTGACTCCCCAGTCAACACTGTGGAGTCCTTCCACTTCCTGGGGACCATCATCAGCCAGGACCTAAAATGGGAGCTGAACATCAGAGCTCTCACCAAGAAGGCACAGCAGAGGATGTACTTTGTGCAGCAGCTGAAGAAATTCAAAATGCCAAAGGCCACGATGGTGCACTTCTACACCTCCATCGTTGAGTCCATCCTCACCTCCTCCATCACCGTCTGGTATGCTGCTGCCACTCTCAAAGACACTAACAGCTAATGGAGATATGGGGTGGGACTCCTGTGAAATTAGGTGGAAGGCCAGTATGGTGGGTCTTTGGAACAGGCTGCTGGGTTTACCACCCAACAGGGTGGCTAGCCATATTTTCTTTTGGGATTTGTTTGTTGATGGGGAATGGGTCTCTGAACTGTATGACTTACTACAGGAATGTGGTCTGGAAGACCATTATTTCCAAAGAAAAACTGTGAATGTGGAGGAATTTAAAAATCGAATCCGGGTTAAATGTCTACAATCCTGGGCTGAAGAAATTTGGCAAAAGCCAAAATTAAGAACATATTGTTTATTTAAAAAAGACTATAAATGTGAAAAATATGTTTTGTATAATTTGCCAAAAAGTCAGAGATCACTCTGTGCACAGATAAGATGTGGCATCCTACCATTACATATTGAAACAGGAAGATACAGAGGGGTAGCTGAGGAGGATAGAATATGTGAATATTGTGAGTTGAATGAGGTGGAAAATGAAATTCATTTCATTTTATATTGTCCTTTGTATCATGACTTGAGAGAAACAATGTTTAAAAGAGTCCATACTCCTGAGCTAAATATGATAGATAGTGAGAACGGAGTAATACTCGAATTTCTTTTTGATAATATTTTTGCATTCTCTGAATTTCTCTCTAAAGCATGGGACAGGAGGAGAAGGTTGACGTACAACTGATAAAGTAGAGTTTATTTTCTATTTATTTTTTTTCGTTTTATTTTCGTATTCAGTGCAGGTATGTATGAATGTATATGTATGTATATGTATAGGCATATTATGTCTGCATGTATATATATTCTCTAATTTGGGCTGCACTGAAAGCTTCTGGTTGGGTAACATACCAGAATGTTATGTTTTGTTAAATATTGAATGTTGATGTGTCTGATAATCCCATGTGGGATGGGTCATGTAATTGTCCTGACACGAAAATAAAATATTCATTCATTCATTCATTCATTCTAACAGACTTCAGCGCATCATCTGCTGTGCTGAGAAGATAATCGGATGCAACCTGCCATCCCTCCAGGACCTGCATGCAGCCAGGACACTGAAGCGGTCTCGCAAGATCATGGCTGACCCCTCCCACCCTGGCCACCAACTCTTTAAGACACTCCCCCACGGCAAGAGACTGAGGTCTGCCAAGACCAGAACCACCCGCCACAAGACCAGCTTCTTCCCAACCGCCATCAGCCTCACCAACAAGGCCCGGAAACCCCTTCCACCAAGGACCTCACTAACAACCCCCCCCCCCCCCCCCCACACACACACACACACACACACACACACACACACACACACACACACACACACACACACACACACACACTACCTCCTCCTAAACTCAACTGAACCCCCCCCCCCCATAAAACTGGAACTCATATCTAATTTAATGCCTGTTTAACTGGGACTGTAAATTCATGTAAATTCCCTGCACATTGAATGCCTATTTAACTTAGCCTGTAAATTTCATGTACATTCAATGTAAACTCTATTTAACTCCGACTGTAAATTCATGTAAATCCACTGCCTATTTAACGTCTATTTAACTGTAAATCTCATGTAAATCCAACGTAAATTCATATTTATCATCCACAGAACACTTTGATTTGATTTGATTGCACTTGCAAGGTTGTGATTGTCTTTATCTAGCTTTCCTACTTCTTATCTCTGTATATTGATGTGACCACTACGCTGCAGACAGACACTAAGACAAATTCCTCCTATGTAACTTGCATACTGTGGCAATAAAAGTGATTCTGATTCTGATTCTGATTCTGATAAGCCGGCTTAATAATGACGATGTGACAGAAAAGTAAGTATAATAGTCTATAGTATATAGTATAATAGTCTATAGTATATAGTATAATAGTCTATAGTATATAGTATAATAGTCTATAGTATAATAGTCTATAGTATATAGTATAATAGGCCTTATCAGTGCGCGCACCAGGTGTAGTAGTAGTAATAATGATAATAATAATAATAATAATAATACATTTGTGTAATTTCATTTTCTAAACAAATCTTAGTTATTTTTTGTTTTTATAATGCATTTGCACTGAAAGGATTTGTTTAATTAATATTTGTGAACTTTCATTTTCATATATTTTTTAGCAGTTATTGTTCATATTGTGCTTAATTTATTAATTAAAAGCGTTATTAATAATGAAGTAGTCTATGCCTCTCATTCATGTTCATTCAGGGATACTATGATGACAGTGGTTTGGGGCCCCCACTCGAAGATTTTGCATGGGGCCCCAAACATTGAGATATATATGAATGATATCTCTTTTTATGTCGATGGCCCCAAAAGGCCCAGAAGCGGCCTTGGCCCGCCCGCTCTGTCCCCGCCGCAATCCCTCTCTCTCTCTCCAACCCGATCTCATGGGCTGCGTATGTATGACACGCGGGTGTTTTCTCGTGGAATACTTTCAGCGTGCAGTTCAGACGCACTTCGCCTCGTTACATTAGAAATCTAATATGCATACTTTGCAGTTAGCCGCGACGCACAACTATAAAGGGGCTCCCCTACCGCTGTAATCAGGAAATTCCACACAGTCTGCGGTCTTACTTCTTCTTCCTACATTCACCAATCTCAAATGAAAGTACACCTTTGAGCCACGGCTGTTGTCTCGGAGCACGCTGTTTGTTCGTTCTGAAATAGTCCATAGTTTACGAGTAGGTGTGTTTCCCCTGACACGGTTGTCCTCTCTTTCTCAAATGCCATTGTTTTTTCGTGCAAGCGGTTCATCTGGTTATTTGTCAGTCGAATCATCTTTCTTGCTGGTTCATTTGTGATGTTGACACCACACCAGGTTAATGTTAGTTGGGGCTTTCACACAGCCAGACAACTTCTATCTGTTTGGCCATATCAAACGTGTGCTTGCAGCTGAGCCGGTGTGCGCGCAGCGTCTGACCTGAGTAAACACACTGCACGTGTCTACTGGGTTCCTTCTGGTAATTAGCAACATCGTTCCCATTGTAACAGCAATAAAATGTCAGTGTGTCACTCAAGTATTAAAAAATATTTATTTGGTGCATATTTTGCTGTTTGCTGCTGTGCTCATTTTTTACATGTTAAAACGTGGTTGCCACTATGGCAACCAAAGGCCAAGAAATGGTTGTCAATTTTTTGGATTGCCCGGAACCGGGCATCCGTTAATGTCGAGCCCTGCTCTATGTGTGCGCATGTGTGTGTGTCTATGTGTGCGCATGTGTGCGTGCCTGTGTCTGTGTGTGTGCGTGTGTGTCTATGTGTGGGCATGTGTGTGTGCCTGTGTCTGTGTGTGTGTTTATGTGTGCGCATGTGTGTGTGTCTGTGTCTGTGTGTGTGCGTGTGTGTCTATGTGTGGGCATGTGTGTGTGCCTGTGTCTGTGTGTGTGTTTATGTGTGCGCATGTGTGTGTGTCTGTGTCTGTGTGTGTGCGTGTGTGTCTATGTGTGGGCATGTGTGTGTGCGTGTGTGTCTATGTGTCTATGTGTTGTGCGTGTGTGTGCGTGTGTGTCTATGTGTGGGCATGTGTGTGTGCGTGTGTGTCTATGTGTTGTGCGTGTGTGTCTATGTGTTGTGCGTGTGTGTCTGTGTGTGTGTGTGTGTGTGTGTGTGTGCATGTGTGTGCGTGTGCGTGTGTGTGCGTGTGCGTGTGTGTGTGTGTGTGCGTGTGCGTGTGTGTGTGCGTGTGTGTGTGTGTGCGTGTGCGTGTGCGTGTGCGTGTGTGTGTGTGTGTGCGTGTGTGTGTGTGCGTGTGTGTGTGTGCGTGTGTGTGTGTGCGTGTGTGTGTGTGTGTGTGTTGGAACAGAATCTCCTCATGCATAATTGTCTCAATCAATGGGCAGAGTGAGATGGTTTGTCTTTTCTATGATCTTATTTCTTATGGTTTGAATAATGTCTTGTGTGAAGCACTGTCTATGTGTGTGTGTGTGTGTGTGTGTGTGTGTGTGTGTGTGTGTGTCTATGTGTGTGTGTGTGTTAGGGTTTAATATTTTTCCCGAAAATAACCCTGAAGGGTTAAAGTGAGCATTTATGAGAGATTTCAAAAATATCGAGATATATATCGTGTATCGCGATATAGCCGAAAAACATTGCAATATTCTTTAGAGGCCATATCGCCCAGCCCTACGCCAAGCATATTTCTTAACGGCCAAAAAAAACAACACATTTTTGTGTCACGTATACGTACATCTACTATCACTAACAGTAACATTACATACATAGACGCACGGCTGGGCTGATTGTCGTTTTCACCGCTGGTGAAGTTTGCACGGTGCTCAATCTCCGTCTCGTAGGCTACTGCATTAACGGTCATGGCACAATCCCCTCAAGCAAGTCAGAAGTGTAGAAAAGAAAAGAAACATCGTGGGCTTTGTGTTTATTAGGCTATGTTGTGCAATAAGCTTTGAGTCTGTGTTCCACCGGCGCACAGCGCACAAAGGCGCATGGCCAAAACACGCCGAAATAAAATCAGAAATTAATTCCACTCTGCAAAGGATATCAAATTTCAAATGACTGGCTATAGCATTGTTGTCAGAGAAGATAGTATTAAAATCTGCCTGCAATACCTCGTTATTTGGCGCTATATAAATAGAAAATTGATTGATTGTTGGTTGATTGATTCACTTTGATGTCTCCGAAATGCCTATAGACCTTATTCGATTGACGTCACTCACGTACTGGCACGCCCACCGCCGCCATATTGTTGACATAACGCAGCAGCTCTCAAAGTGACAGCCTATGTAAGAGCAGCGTTTATAGGAAGTTAGCCGCTGTTAGCGTTACCTGTATCGTTCCAATTGTGTTCGGATGGTGACTTGCATTAGGCATGGCTGTAGTAATGACAGCAATAAAGTCCCCGTGGTTTGTTTCTATCTCTACCGTCCTCAGACGTGAAGGGAGCGACACTGAGGATACGTTAGCAGCACAGGAGGTGTGTGGATAGTTAGTTGAGACAGGTGAAACTTTCTGACAGCTCCTCACAGCAAAGTCTGTTCACCTCGTTCTTTTGTTTATTTATTACAGGCATTAACGGCTGCCGTCGGCAGCATACAAATAACAACTGTGGGGTTTTTATTGGTGTCATTAGCATCACTATTTTGTAATGGAACAGAAACGACAATAAGGCTGTTACTAGTTGTCAGCTGCAGCGCTGTGTGCGCACAGGACGGTATGTCAACAATATGGTGCTGTCCAGGGTTAGAGAATAAGGTCTATACATGTACATCGTGATCATTTAATGACTTTACAATGCTTACAGTAGCCTAATACCGTATTTCCCCAAATAGTAGCCCGGGCGTTTAATACGCAAAATCGATTTGGACCCCAGGCGTTTAAAAGAACCAGGCGGGTATTTGCTGCAGGCGTTTATTTATTTTTGCACCGACCTGCACCAGGCCATTATTCGGTGACAGTTCCTCTCCAGCATGTTTTTTAGTGCAAAGGTCCTCACTCCCATCAACTGCCACCGTCAGCCCACACACCTTATTGGAGGATACCAAAAATCAGCAATCAGCCGTGGCTACCTACCCTGTAGCGCCCACACACACACACACACACACACACACACACACACACACACACACACACACACACACACACACACACACACACACACACACACACACACACACACTGCACTGCAACAATCACTTGCAAATAAGATGACGTTGACCGACGCAATTCTATCAACACCAGCAAATAGGCTACGACCAGTCTGAACATAGCCACATCCCAAACACAACACAGTGTTGTCAACACTACAACAACTTGCAAAAACACTACACACACCACGGCGGGTGCTGATTAAACATAGTCACACACAATCATTACGCACGTAATCGGTATAAATATAACACAATTTCAGTCTTACCATTGACGTTTCTATTTCCAATAGCCACTATCTCTTGAGCTCATCTGGGACTTCAGTTCAAGTGAAGACCGCGGTAGCCGTTGTCAACAGAACTCTTTACATAATCCAAACATCGTGGAAATGCTTCCATGCCATCAATTTCCCTGCATTGCTTTTGGTAAGTTGAGCTCCGTCGATTAGCGTTTTCTTTCACGTGTTTCTCCGTGCTGTTTCATGTATTGCGCGACACTGGTGTTGCCTTCAAGTGCTGTCAGCAACGTAGTAATTTCGGGGTTACCTTAAGAAAATGCAAATAATGGCCCCGGCGTTTACTCGGACCGGCGTTTAATACGCAAAATGGGGTCAGACCCCCGGCGGCTATTAGGTTCCCGGCGCGTATTTGCTGCCGGGCTATTATTTGGGGAAATACGGTATATTACATGTCCTTTTAAAACATAGGCTACATCATTTAAGAAAGTAAACTGTCTGCATATTTCTAAATATAGGCCTATTCCAATATGTTCTGGATGTAAAAATACAACAACATTTTTTCCGGGTTTCCTGTCATTCATTTTCCAGAAAACAGGAAATGGGTTGGATGGCATTTCCCGGGAATCCCGTTTCCCGGGATTAAACCCTAGTGTGTGTGTGTGTGTGTGTGTGTGTGTGTGTGTGTGTGTGTGTGTGTGTGTGTGTGTGTGTGTGTGTGTGTGTGTGTGTGTGTGTGTGTGTGTGTGTGTGTGTGTGTGTGTGTGTGTGTGAAGCACTTTGCGCTGTATTTGATCTGATGAAAGCTGCTGGATGAGGGATCAGGCTGTTTGGAACAAACCGCTTCACAGCTTCTGGAGGAAACTGCTGTTGGTTTTAAACAGAGTTCAATGTGAAACCACACCCTCTTTGACCTCTAACTGCTCCTTCATACTTTAACACTCCACTTAAACTTTCAACGAGTCAGCACTTTTAGGACTTTATCTTAACTCAGCTTTAATTTATCGTTTGTACTCTTTGAGAAATCACACTTTATGTTTGATGCTTTTTTCAGCCTTTATAATGGGACCAGACTTGAGTGTGTCTCACATAGCAGGCTGGACTTTAGACTAAATCCACACAAAACTGCGACAGTTCACACAACTTTAACACAACATACATATATTATACATCAAACTCTTGAGCTACTTCTGCTCTCACTCACAGAGTCTAAATATAAGTGATGTGATGGATAGTTTTTGAGATATTAACGTTTGTTTGGCACAACTCATACTAGTTAACTGAGTTCACTAAGTGCTGTTTTTGTTGTTGTGATGTCATGCTGATTCGTCCTATATAAATAAAGTTATTTATTTATTATTATTAGTAGTAGTTGTAATATTATATTACTATTTGAGTTTTTTTTTTAAATAAGTGGGTCTTTCATTTCTTTATGAAGTTATAAACCTGAGAGAAAGACATAGACAAAACAGAGAGAGAGAGAGAGAGAGAGAGAGAGAGAGAGAGAGAGAGAGAGAGAGAGAGAGAGAGAGGTAAGAAGTGGTCTCAGCTCGTCTAAACACAGTTGTTTGTGCTCATCTGTACGATGGCAGTGCGTCAGGATTTTCCATGGACACACCTACTTTTCAGAGCAGCACGCCCACGGGTGCGTTTGGGAGCACAAAGCTGCTTGCTATCTTCCCGGCAAAGGGCGCACGGCCTGCAGGTGTGCAGGTGGACGATAGGAAAGAGAGCCAGCACAGACGCAAACGCTACCGCAGATGCCTTCTGCACCGGTGTACGCTATAGGGCCCCAACGCTTTAACGAAACATGTCCTCCTAACTCTAAACTAGCCAGAACTCATAATCCATTCATCAAATCCCACCAAAAGTAAGACATGTTGAGCAGTGTTGCTGGAACACACCCAAACTACCACTAGTGGGTGCTAAAAATGCAAAAAGTTCATATCTTATCTGTATTTCTCTATCTCATGTGTCTTTCTACCTACAGTAGTAATGTTTTGTCTCTCTGTCTGTCTTTTCAAATTGTGCCTGGACGCCTCAATTGCCACGTGCAGCTATATTTTTTAACTTGAACTGTTCTCTCTTAGAAAGTCCCTCAGGAGGGTTAGGGTTATATATGCTTATAAGTCATAATGGTTATAGGCTCACAGCTGCTTTCACATTAAGTCTCTTAGAAAGTCCCTCAGGAGGGTTAGGGTTATATATGCTTATAAGTCATAATGGTTATAGGCTCACAGCTGCTTTCACATTAAGTCTCTTAGAAAGTCCCTCAAGAGGGAGCTATTGTCCACGGTCGTTCATACTACTAAAATGAGGCGGTCACACCAAGTCAGTTTCCTTGTAAGCGAAAACATACCTGGGTGAATAAAATAACTCTGATTCTGACATTGAAGTTAGTTTGTTAATGAATCAAACTAAATACACACTTACATTTCCTCAGACCTGGTTTCAGCCTCTGCGCTCCACCATGGTCCACACTGGAGGAATAAACAAAGTCAGATGAGCAGATTCCTCCTCTTCTCACTGAGACAGAGAAGATGTGTGTGACTCTCAGCCTTCTAGCAGGCGTTGTCTCTCAATACCTGAGAGTCTCCAGTCTCCAGTGTGGATCCTCCAGTCCATCAGAGAGGACCTTCACTGAGGCTCCTGGATGATTGTAGCTCAGGTCCAGCTCTCTCAGATGGGAGGGGTTGGAGCTCAGAGCTGAGGCCAGGGAAGCACAGCCTTCCTCTGAGATCATACAGCCTGACAGCCTGCACACACACACACACACACACACACACACACACACACACACACACACACACACACACACACACACACACACACACACACTTTCATTATATGGAGGTATAGATCATTGACTGTAAAAAGAATGGACAGGATATCAGCTCTTTTCAGTGAGGCCAAATCATCTTAGATCGCCGCCCTGGCGGTCAGTCCCAGTATAGGTCACAAGTCCCGCCTCCGCCATGTTAGTGGGTGGGAAATGAGCCAAACTAAACAATCAACGTACACATCAGATATTATTTCCCAAAGGTGGTTTCTATCATTTTAGATCGTTCTTATCATGCTAATTAGGGGTGCACCGATCACGTTTTTTGCCACCGATCACCGATTGCCGATCACCTATGAGAAATATCTGCCCAACCGATCATCGACCGATCACCGATTACCGATTACCGATCACCGATATATATATATATACGCCCTGGGGTGTCCGTAAAAACACGAGGCAGGAGACAGATGGGAGTTCAACCGTTTAGTTGTCAGTTCTCTTCAGTACAGTACAGCAGTATAGGCTCTTTACAGCATTATGACAGGAATAGTAGGATTGTGTGTGGTCTGGAAAAAGGAGACAATAAAATATACAAACAGGTCAGTAACCAAGCTTGCTGTTATATAGGCCAATTATAGTGATAATTAACAACTAATAATATATAAATGATAATTAGGTAAACTGTAAGTCAGTTACTCTTAAACACCAGTCTTGAACCATGACTAAAGCCAAAGAGCTCCCACTCATAGAACCGGGGTTATGCACAATAACCGTCATACATTGGGATCCGCATCGAACGAACATCAAAACGACCCGCCCATCGAGGCCGAGTTACAGTGTTATAATTAGCAGCACTATGAGTGCGATCTACATAATGGTGACAGGGTTACATGACGGGAGAAACAACAGAATCACAAGCTACACACCAGCTAAACTCCATCTGAGTAGTGGCATTAATTAGCGCAACAGACAATCAAACCGCAAGTGCACGCCTAAACAAACGTTATTGCAATGATTGCAGGTAGATCGATCTAAAACCAAAAGGGAATGCAATACAGGAATGTTAACATAATAATGACTTACTGGTTGGTCATATACGCACACATGGAAGAAGGGGATTAGAACATGTTCAACTGATGTTCAAAGAAAGGAAGAAAGTCCGTCTGAACGGAGCGCACATCCACATCAGCCGCACACTTTCGCTTCCTTCAAAGTGCCCGCGGGAACATCAATGCTTGCGTGGAAATTGTCTGTGTGTGCGCGTGCACTACCCCGACTACCACAGTACCACCGTGTCAATCTGGGACTTTAATACACACGGACTTAACAGCATGCAAATGCCTCGGTAGGCGGGAGGACTGGAGGTAACTTCTCTCTGCTGAGGCTGCTCTAATCACCAGCTGATTTGTGTGATTCAAAGACGCAAGGGGTGTGTTGACAGTCTGGTGCGGTGTGTGCATGGAGGTGAGTACACTGACGAAAGCAAAGCGTGTGCTTTGCAACACAATGATATAAACGTTAGAGCACAATATGAAAGTTAAACGATAGACATTGAAGACATGAAAATGGGCTGCCTCATGTTTCTCACGTGCAGCATGATCGGCTATGCGATCGGCAACATTAAAGGAATATCGGAAACAGCAGATCACATATTTGAGGTCCAAATCGGCCGATACAGATTGCGTGTCGATCGATCGGTGCACCCCTAATGCTAATGCATGTTCAAGTGATCATGTTTCTGATCAGTTTGTTTTTAAGTAGTTATTTGACGATATACAAAGGGATGATTGACAGCTGTGGCAGCCAGTCTCAATTCACAATTGTGAAAAAATACATTATAGTCCTTTAGAGCCATCGCGATCTGACCTTCTGTTTCCCAGAAAATGTCAACATTTCTCTGATTGGATAGTGGGAGGTGGACTATATGTCTACAGGAGAGAGACAGAGTACAGCGGGGGGTTTGGAGTTACTGACCAAACACTCTATTTCAGTGATTGCTGTCAGAATATAGAGCCATTTAACATTTAGGCTATTTTAACACAAAAACATCGCTGAATGGACCTTTAAACAATATTAATGTTGCCTTGTAATCTGCAAGTGGTTTTCTTAGCAGTTGGATTTGGGTTTGTCCATGGTGAGGTGTAGCAGCACCTGGTGGAGATCTGGGGCCGGTTGCACCAACTGGTCTTAACTATGCCTGGTCGTAACTCCTACGTCGGTCTTAATTAAGACCATGGACTTACGCCTGTTGCACCAACACGGCTTATGTCTGGTCTTAACTATGCTGGTCGTAGCAATGCGCGTCCATGTGAATTGCCAGGGAATGCACCCTGATTGGATGATGTTGCAAAAAATGTGCCTCGCGACCTGCTTGGAGCACTGTGCCACTACGCTCTCTCAGCCACTACTGTAAAACACCCTCCCTCCTCCCATCCTCCCTCGCTCCGGGGGAAAAATGGCGGCTATTGAGCAGACAGAGTCAGTCTGAATGAAATTGAATGTAACGTTCCCAATTCTATGTATTAACTTCTAAAAAACTAACGGCAACATTTTGGAAGGCGGGTTAGGTTAACTAGTTAGTTATAATCTAACGTCGTGCTTTCAAAGACGGCGAACTGGCGGTGTTACGACGATGACGGTCAAAAAGGTCTCCGCGGAGATCTCTGTTACAGGCAGGCTCTACGCCTCCTCCTGACGAGGCGTAGGAGTTACGCCTGGTCTTAGTGAAAATAAGGCTTAAGTCGTCTTGGTGCAACCGGCGTAGCTGTTAGGTCGTAAAGTTACGACCAACTTAGCTTAAGACCAGTGTAAGACCAGTTGGTGCAACCGGCCCCTGCACTCTACTGACTGCACTTTTCTAGTTTTATTTTACTTGTGTTTATGCCTACAAAGCAAATGTTACTTTGTACTTGTGTCCGAGTTAAGGTGTCCATAAAATAGAATCGTACAAAACACCCTTAAATCTTGTGCTTATGTTTTCCCTAAAATGTTTAACCTTATCGAGAAGATTTAAGGGTGTTTTGTGTAGTCGATTCTATTTTATGGACACCTTAACTCGGACCCTAATGGAAATCTTTACATAAGGAGCTTTGTGCAACTGGGCCCTGTGTGTGTGTGTGTGTGTGTGTGTGTGTGTGTGTGTGTGTGTGTGTGTGTGTGTGTGTGTGTGTGTGTGTGTGTGTGTGTGTGTGTGTGTGTGTGTGTGTGTGTGTGTGTGTGTGTGTGTGTGTGTGTGTGTGTGTGTGTGTGTGTGTGTGTGTGTGTGTGTGTGTGTGTGTGTGTGTGTGTAATATGAAATGTCATGAAGTCACAATGACATGGCTCTGCAGAGAGCTTTTATTTTGACTGAGATACATGTGTGGAAGCAACAAAACTCATAGGTTGAAAACAGCAACAGTTGTATGTTTTGGAGGAACTGACAATGATCAAAAATATGCGGTCGTCACGCACGGCTAAAGTAGAAACCACTTAGCGGATGGAGAAGCTTTTCACTACAGTCTGCCACACCGTAGTGAGCAGTCATGCTCACAAGAACGGAGTGGACGCAGGATCTCAATATATTCAATATATATCACTGATGTGACATCAAAGTAAGTTTACGTTCAGAACTACTCTCATACATTAGTGTTTAGACCCGAAACATGACTCACAGTGTTATCTCATTTGTGTGTTTTTGTGTGTTTGTGTGTGTGTCAGAGAGAGAGAGAGAGAGAGAGAGAGAGAGAGAGAGAGAGAGAGAGAATTGTGTGTGTGTGAGAGAGAGAGGGAAAGAGGGAGTGTCACTCAACAATGTCTTGCAAATACCTTTTTTTGTGAATGCCATATTTGATGAGCTGTGGGAGCCGTGTCAAATCACATGAGGAAAGCTGTGAATGGATCTTACCTGAGAGTCTCCAGTCTGCAGTGTGGACTCTGCAGTCCATCAGAGACCAGCTTCATCCCTGAATCGTGAAGCTCGTTGTTACTCAGGTCGAGCTCTCTCAGACTGCAGGACTGGGAGCTGAGAAGTGAGGCCAGAGCTTCACAGCTTCTCTCTGACAGCTGACAGCCACTCAGTCTGCATGAGAATTAGTGATGGAGACAAACAACTTTAAAATGTTTTCCATTTAGCACTCATAAATGATAAACCACTTTTTGTGTTTTCAAGTATAGGTGGTGCTATGCTAAATAGCATTAAATTAGGCACTGCACTCTGTCGGGTTCCCAGTAGCGCAATCCCCAAGTTTGAAGTCAATTGGAAGAACGATTCTTGAGATAAACTACTTTCTGTGTTGCCAGTAGGTGGCGCTATGCCAAATTGCAAAAGATTTCAGCACTGCACTCCATCAGGCCCCCCTAAGCGCACTCCCCAAGTTTGATACATTAGTAATACAATTTACAATTAAGTTTAATTCAATTAAAGTGCCGTATTCTCATGATGCACCATGGATTTCTAACCGAATGACTCAATGCAGCTCATTGGCTATTGCTGTCATTCAATTATCATTAACCATTTATTTAGTCATCTGTTGTTTGCCTAACATTATGTAATGATTAGTGGTCATGATTGTGAACGTTCACGTTACTGTGATTACTAGCGACATATCCCACAGTGTGCTGTGAAACGATAACCTCACTGTGCAGTGAAAATCACTGAGCAGCACCCAATGTGGTAACACTTTATAATAACTATACATTATAAAGCAGTGGTAGCCAACACGGTGCCCGCGGGCACCTGGTCGCCCGCGGGGTGGCGCTGTGGCGCCCGCAGGCCACGTTCAGAAAAATGTAATTTTTTTTTTTTTTTTTTACACAAACAAGACAAAACAGACAAACAGGCTCAGACACAGGGGAAAGAAAAGAAATAAAAATAAAAATCTGAAAAATTATTTTTTATTTGTTTTTCTCCTCCCTTCCCACAATAACACACAAATGTAGAAAATAATTGGTTTAACAATGCATACGTTTTAAAAACGTTTATTGTCTGTGTATAATTTATTGTCTGTGTATAATTAATTATTGATTAACTATTTTGATCCACCTGGGCTGGGGTCAAAGTTTAGTTTTACGTTACGTCACTACGTCATTCACTCTGCGACAGTGTGACTGCCAGCTGCCAATGATTATATCAGTTGGCTAAGCTAAATGATGGAAAGCAAGAACAATGGCAGAAAAGCGAAAGAAAAAACATTACCAATTTCAAGAGGAGTGGGAGGAAGAGTTCTTCTTCACAACAGTGAAAGAAAAGAGTGTATGTCTTGATTAAATGCATAATACTCATTATTTGAAGGTAAATCGAGCAAATTTCAACAGGTAGCCCCACATGACTCTCTACCCTTCAGGTAGCCCTCGACCTCAAAAAGGTTGGTGACCCCTGCTATAAAGTATTAATAAACCTTTAGTAAATACATAATTCATCATGAATTCATCATTTATAAAGCATTATTCATACATCACTAAGCATTACTAACACAGTTATAAACATTTTATTCCTGATTAATAACCTAATCTCTAATGTGTTTAATGATTTTATTCTCATACTTTGTAAATGATAGATGCACATTTATAAATACGTATTGTATCAATTACAAACCATTTACTTAGGAGTTGTTAATGGTTCATAAGATCATTTAGAACGTGTAAGTAAATGATTAAACAACGTATGTACATTTATGTGTACATTTATGCATATGATTTGGACATGGTTAGTGAGTGTTAATAGATGGTTTATAAACACTTATTGATACTCAAACTCATGATTAATTAAGGTAGTTACTAGTCATTAGTTAAGTATTTCATGTGAGCTCATCTAAAGTGAGGACTATCTATGCCTTATAAAGCATGTAATAAATGAGATAGGAGGTTTGGGCTGGCCTTGACCAATGGAGGCAGATGTCTGAATGCCCAAACGGCCAGGGGGGTGACTCTGAGAGATGTGTTTCACTCAGGGTTTTGTGTCTCTAAGAGGGTCAGAATTGCATGATGGGGAGAAAATGCAAATTAAGCCTGCCAGATTTTCTTGAATAACTCTGGAACCGACGCTCTGATCTTTCTGAAATTGTCATCGCTTATCCAAGAAGTGAGCATGGGCTTTACAACGAAACCGTCCATGAGTCTCTACGACCTCGGGAAGTGGGTGAAATTGACATTTTTGTGTATTTTTATAGGTTTTAAAAAATAAGTGTCAAAGGTAGGGATGTCACAATATATCGTCCCACAGTATATCGCGATATCAAAACATGACAATATGTATCGTTGAGATTAAAGGCACTGTGTGTAAGATTCTGCACTATTAAATATCCCCAAACCAATACCTTGTATATATAGAGGAGGTATAGTGATTTATTTCTGTGTTTACAACTAAGCCACGCCCCCTCCCTGTGTTGTGATGGCCCTCTGTCCTTCCCCTCTAACATCCCGAATCTGTTTACATAGAAACCCCTCCCCCGAGAAGCCGACCTAGTGAGCCCCTCCCAGCCCACAGCCCAAAACAGAATTTTGTAGACCAAGATGGCGGAACCCTGATGCGGGCATTCCTGACTTTTACATTCCCTGATCCACCTTGTGCGGTTTCATACTTTAGCCAAATCGCCGCCGAAAAGAAATATCTCAGACCAGAGTCAACCTTGCCGGTCTGGCTTTGACTTGATGGAGAGCCCTACGAGCAGCTATATCTGGCCTGCAAAGTGACTCGGAGCTGGCGTGTTCTCCTGTACACAGTGGTAAGTAACGTTATCGCGTTTGCATGTCCCATTTCAGTAACGTTACGCATGATAGCGAAATGTACAAGTTGTTATCGATATTGTGAATTTGTTCTGTGAATGTTGTAATCACTTGGCTAACTGTTGCTTTTCACGGCTATTCAAATGACTTTACACTGCTATTGTAGCCTGCTGCAGGATTTGATTAGCTTGTCGTTCGTGTATAACTTATACACAGACATTCTGGTGACAAGTTGACATGAATGACATAACGTTACTTGTTCCCATTACAATTTTCGCATGCATTTTCTGTTTATAATTACGTCCAGTTGCTGTCACTATGACGCAGAACGGTATAGTAATGTGTAAACACTTAGAAAGGGCATGGAGAAAAGCTAGCTTCGCTAATGTTAGCAGTTTGTTGTTCTATTCTATCTCACTGCAACGTTACATTAGAAAATAGCTGTAACACCGTCCAAACAAATCAAGGTTTGGTAAAAGTATCTAATTCATGACAATGTGGAGGAACCCTGCCTTGATATCTACCAGCTACAAAATAGATGATTCAAATTAATACTAAACACGTTTCCATTTGTCTGATTTTCAAGGTGCCAGTCATCCGGTTACATGCTGCCACTCCGACGTTCTGCCACTCCGAAATATCGGCACTCCGAAAGGGGGTCTATATTCCCCGTTTTTCACTAACCTCTCCCAACCCCCACGCCAAACCTAACCTCCCCCTATGCCTAAACCTAACCTCCCCCAGACCCTAACCCAAAACCTAACCTCTCCCACCCCCACGCCTAAACCTAAGGTCGGCATTGCGGCTTCTAAGGTGAACGACCGCCAGTCCGAATGATGGAAGTTAACGTTCGGAGTGGCAGCATGTCGGAAAGGCAAAGGAACCCCCAGTCATCCAGTCATCCAGAAGATGACAAGATAGAAAACAAGTGGACCCACCATTATGATATTTGAGATGGAGAAATTGTGCTTTTATAGCAAACCTGTATAATACATGTTCTATCATCTTTGATGTTTAGATGTTTGCTGTCTGCAATCTTCTGTACACCAATAAAGTTGATATGACTTCATCCATGTCTCTTGGCCACTATTCTCCATTGTAACATTATATTTGCCTAAAGCTGAGTGTGTCTAGCTACAGTAGCCTAGTGCCTACCAGTATTTGTGTTTCTGTGTATATATAGCCTACTTTATATAATAGACAGTGTATGTGATGTTTCTCAGTAGCCTACATTGATTTCACAACTTCGTTTATCAGAAAAAATACTTTATTTGCAAAACTAAAATATGGGCTACACCAGGATGACGTGACCAGTTCCATCAGCTATGCGGTTCTTCAGGATGTCGACAAGATCTGCTATCGTCCTACAGCCGACCTTCCTCTCTGCGACCCTGTCTCCTCTTTGTCCCACTGGTGCTAGCCTGGGCTTCAGGCATACAGCTTGGTTTGCCTGCCTATAAAATACAGCAGTGATTCAAGCGTTTGAAATTAGTTTGAACAACTCTAACAATGAGAAAATACTAGCGTTGCACTATGAATACATTTTGGCCATGTCTTGGTATTAGCAGACGAACAAAAACACAGGCTAAGCTACTCACTGTTGACAGACAGCTGTGGTTAGCTAGCGATGTCCCCAACATTGAATTGAAATCATCCTAATTTAGCTATGTCAACCTGGTTTTAGACAACGTTTTGCCTAACTGTACTTAGCAATAGGGCAGGCTATGCAAAAGGTTAGGTTACAATGTAACCTTTTCAAAATCCATGTAACCATTACATGGATTTTGATCGGTTAGCAGATTATACAAATAAGTCTTACCAAGCGGACTATTGTCAATATCCTAAAGGTTTATGACTATCATGTGAAATTTGTCATTACTCAAGCCAAATACATAGCCGAGATGCATTCGTGCTTGTTTTATGTACTTACGTCTGCAGTAGGTAGGCTATGCACAAAATAGTTGTTAATATCTCCGTTGCTTGGGAGGGAGGGAGGGAGGGAGGGAGGTGGGGGAACCAGGGAGTGCTGTGCGCTGGTGGGTGGGATCATGGGTGGGATCGAGATTGTTTGGGTAAACAAGTTTTGTTATGGTTTGAAATGGCGACATCTAGTGGACAAAAAAAATCACACACAGTGCCTTTAAATCTCATATCGTGAGAAAAAGAAGCTGAACATGGTGGCACTGATCTGCATCTGATTGCATGCTCGCTCTCCTTTTCATTGCTTTGTTTGAACAGACGAGGGACGTTACAGACACGGAGGATGAAAATGGTGAAATCACTCAAATTAGCGTGGAGGATGCCCCCTCAAGTTACAAATCGATTGCAAAAAAATATTGTTAAAATATTGTATCGTATCGTTATCGTGAACCCAATATCGTGTATCGTATCGTATCGTGAACTGAATGTATCGTGATACCCCTAGTCAAAGGTGTAATAATTATTTATCCCTAAACACTAGATGGGTGGGGTTACTCCCCTAAGGCTTTGCAGATGGGGCGGTTCACTTGGGATCAATTGACCTATCGCTAAGCCACGCCCCGAACGCAGACGAGCCAATCACAGCGCGTGCAGCTCACAATACACTCGGACATTCTCAGCTTAGAGCTCCATAGAGAAGCACTAGAAAACGCGAGTTTCCTCTGGTTTTATACATTTATAAGTTGAAAAAATGGTCAAACGATATGCATGGGGGTAAATGCAACATTACGAGGTATCCTGGGAGGCCAGGCAATTGATAATATTAAACTAGTAAATGTAGATCCACTCACATCCACAATGCTACTGTTTTGGAGTTAAATCTGCGATCGTGGTGAGTGACAGCGAGGTGTGTGTGTGTGTGTGTGTGTGTGTGTGTGTGTGTGTGTGTGTGTGTGTGTGTGTGTGTGTGTGTGTGTGTGTGTGTGTGTGTGTGTGTGTGTGAGACAGGGTTTGTCCGTCCGGTTTAATAAAATACATTTAGTAGCGACGGCCCACTGATGATAAATCTTGGCCTTCAAAATAATATGAAATGTCCTTAAAAATGTCATGAGGTCACAATTACATGGCTCTGCAGAGAGCTTTTATTTTGACTGAGATACATGTGTGGAAGCAACAAAACTCATAGGTGGAAAACAGCAACAGTTGTATGTTTTGGAGGGACTGACAATGATCAAAAACATGCGGTTGTCACGCACGGCTAAAGTAGAAACCACTTAGCGGATGGAGAAGCTTTTTACAACAGTCTGCCACACTGTAGTGAGCAGTCATGCTCACAAGAACGGAGTGGACGCAGGATCTCAATATATTCAATATATCACTGATGTGACATCAAAGTAAGTTTACGTTCAGAACTACTCTCATACATTTGTGTTTAGACCTGAAACATGACTGGCAGTGTTATCTCATGTGTAGGGATGGGTACCGAACTCGGTACTTTTACAGGCACCGACCGAAAGTGGGCGGTACTACCGAGTATCAGTTCACATGACATGAAACGGTACCTCATTTCGGTACTTTTTTTTTTGTTCTATTATAATTAAAAAATGTCGGTACTTGAACGCATCTCAGTGATACAAAGACAGCGAGCGAGATAGAAATTCCGACGCAAACTTGAAGGCAACACACACGAGGGTGGGTTACGTCAGCACGTCACTGCCAAAACAAGCAGAAGAGAAGAAGATGGCCTCTCGCTTGCGGTCCACTTCACAAAGATAGACTCAGACAACGCCCGCTGTAACATTTGCGATGCGAAGTGCAAAGCTGGCCAGGGGAACACCTCTAACTTGAGGAAACACTTGGTCAAGCATAAAATCTTTTTAAATGCGGAAGACTGTAAAGTGTTCGATAGCCTGAGGGTGGACGCTGCATCCACCAGCAGCAAAGCACCTACAGCCAGCAGCTCCTCTGCTTCGTTAGCTGAAACGGACAACGACGACGACGAAACTTCAAGTGTCGCAAGTGAGGCGTCGACTTCTTCAACATCAGGTAACGTCATTTAATTAGCTAACGTTAGCGGGATAGTTGTAGCTTATAGCTTAGCATGTTTAGTAGCGTAACTAGCGTTGCTAACGTTATTATTATCCTCAGTTCGTGTCACCGTGAGACGTTCAACGTTACACTCTTGCTTTCTTTGCTAGGCCACCGTGTGAGAGCCGCACAGGAGACACCCTTCACCCTGGCGAAGAAAGCAGCTTTACCCCCGGCAGAAAGTAAATGAGTGCCACAGGGCAGTGACTGCCTTCATTGTAAAAGGCATGTTGCCCTTCGCAACGGTGGAGTCTCCATGGTTCAGGTAAATTATTTATTTATGTATAAATGGGTGATAATGTGTGCGTGTGTGTGTGATATTCATAGAGTAAGCTAAGTTAATAACAATAGTTATTTTTATTGTCTATATATAGGGAGATGACAGGGACCCTGAACCCAAAATACTCCCCTCCCTCCAGAGACCTTCTCACAAACACACTTATCCAAGCTTGGTATCGTGTTGAGAAGAAGAATGTGAAGGAGGAACTCAGGGCAGTTGACCATATTGCAGTGACCGCTGATGGATGGAGCAGTGTGGCACAAGACCATTACCTCACGGTCACTACCTTGCTGCAACAAGTAAACTCTTGGTTTGGGAGGGAAGAGGGAGGGAGGGGTTTTATTTTGTTGGGTGCTGCTGCTAAACAAACAAAAATCTAAATAAAGAACAATGTTGAAATTGAGAAGTTTGGACTTATTTGTTTTACAACTGTACATTTTTGTTGTTGCAATTTTTTTTTTTTTTTTTTTTTTTTTTTTTTTTTAACTCAAAAAAGTATCGAAAAAGGTACCGTTTTTGATACCGTACCGAATTCCAGGTACCGGTACCGTACCGGTATCGATTCAAATGTGAACGGTACCCAACCCTACTCATGTGTGTGTGTGTGTGTGTGTGTGTGTGTCAGAGAGAGAGTACTGTGTGCGTGTGCGTGTGCGTGTGTGCGTGTGCGTGTGTGTGTGTGGGAGAGAGAGAGGGAAAGAGGGAGAGAGTGTCACTCAACAATGTCTTGCAAATACGTTTTTTTTGTGAATGCCATATTTGATGAGCTGTGGGAGGGCTGGACAGCACAAATTAAAGCAGGATTTTTTTAATCAACTTCATACTTGCTGAAATGTTCTTATCATACATGTGGGTCTCTTCTCCCTGTGTATTCCATACTCTCTGGCTTTACACAAAATATGGAGGAACCCCATCTACTAGTGATGCGCGGGTCACCCAGAACCCGCCGGGTCCCGCGGGCTGGGCCGCCCCGCAGGCGGGCTGGGTTGGCAAATTATGAAAATATCGCGGGTGCGGGCGGGGCAGGCTCAGAACGTGACAAAGCAACATTATTAAATAATTTAGAGCAGTGAAACACGCAGAGTAATTAACCTTAAAGACGTGAACTCTCTCTCACACACAATCAGACAGACTCCTGCTGCACTCTCTATAGCCTACATGGAGTAAAGAAATGCTTCAATGAGGTAGCCTATGTGCTCTCAAAACAAACATTTTGGAAGGATTATTCGCTGTAATTATTATTTGAAGTGTCCATATAATGCCACCGCAGATTTTCTGTTGTGGACTCGACTGTGATCTATTTGTCAACTTTACTGCAATGTGAGTAGGCTGTAAACAATTGAGAGCGCATGAGGTAATTAAAAGAAATCAGACAGCGAGTCTAGCCGTATCTGCAAGCCGTGTGCGCACCTGCTGCACTACTACGTTTAGTAGCCTACTACTGCAACATGGCCAATTGAGAGCGCATGAGGTAATTACAATAAATGGGGAAGAATAAGAACTGTTTCTGTAGCCTGCCTAGTGCCTACCTCTATACCTGCTACCTCCATTTGAAACACTGCGGTCACGCTATCCGCACTTTGGGGAATCGCTATCTGAAGACCATGGATTAATTCAAGAAAGACCGACATGAAAGCAGCAGCGCAACTCATCCAGAGCAGACCTAGGCTACAACTGTTGTCGCGCACGGCAGCATGTGAGTGTCTGTGTGTGTGTGAGAGAGAGGGGGGAGAGATACAGAGTTATTAGCTACTTTGCACACCTTGGAAGCTCTGCTGTGCTCCTCCTGAGTCCGGAGACATATTACATTAAATTGGCCGTTGTGGGCTGCTGGGTTGGGCTGGGTTCGGAATTTTCAGATATTTTAACGGGCTGGGCGGGGCGGGCTGGCTCCAATGACGGGTTGGGTTGGGGCGGGCCTTAAAAAACCCTGACCCGCGCATCACTACCATCTACTAATTCAATATTTGCTTCATTTGAACTTTGCGTGTTTGTGTAACATTACATATCGTGTTTGTGTAACATTACATATCGTCGCTGTCCGATGAAAACCACTCATCTCCAAAACAGCAACTTTTCAGGAAATGAAAAAACCCTCTGCTCTTAAAATACTGGACACCATGTCATCAAAGTTGGCACGTCTTCATTATAGACGTCACATTTGTAATATCTGTCGTTACAATAGTAATATATTACCTGAATAAGCTCAAATGATGTTAGAGGATTATCAATCTGAGTTTGATGCACTTTTTCCGCAGTGCGCAGCTCCGCAAAGCCTCCCGCCGTCTGGAGCACACGGCCATGTGCACATACCTCCAGCCGGCTCCTCCAGCAGCGACCTCGAGCGCGCTCTCACGCCGAGTTAAGGGCTCATTATGCTTTCCGCATCAGCGAGGAACGCGAGTGTCCGCGCGGAAAAGTGACGTCAAATCAGCAGACACGCCCCTCCGCAAGGCTCCGTGCGGACGGTTTTCGAGCGGCCGTGCGCACGCCAAATTTTGTAACTACGCGGACGCGGACGCGGACGCGGACGCGGACGCGCTGGGCGGACAAAGTGGAGTTTTCAAGACTCGCGCTCAATTCCGCCTGCAGAAACCCACACAGAGTATAAAAGCTCCACACGTTTCCTCGTCGGATTCTGGGTCTCTCATTTCCGTGCGGCCGGCCAAAGCGTCAAGCATAATCCAGGCTTTAGAAACAGCGTCTCGGGGGAACAGAGCCTGCCAGTAACGCTAACATTACTCTCCACAGAAATCACTTTGATCTCCACAGTTTAAATGAGTTTGCAGCCCAGGGACAATTTTTTTTTTTTTTTATCTATTCATGTCAGACAATGTCAGAAACAAAAAAAGAAAATCACTGAGCAGCACCCATCGTGGTAACACTTTATAATAACTATACACTATAAAGCATTAATAAACCATTAGTAAATACATCATTCATCATGGATTCATCATTTATAAAGCATTATTCATACATCACTAAGCATTAGTAACACAGTTATAAACATTTTATTCCTGATTAATAACCTAATCTCTAATGTGTTTAATGATTTTATTCTCATACTTTGTAAATGATAGATTCACGATTTATAAATACATATTATTGCCATTCCCAAGTTCGTTAAAGCGATATCTCAAGAACGGCTTGATGGAATTTCTGCCAATTTGGCTCAAACGTCGACTTGGGCGCAAGGATGAACGGATTACATTTTGGTGATCAAAGGTCAAGGTCACTGTGACCTCTCGAATGCCATTTTCAAGCTTGTTAACGCAATATCTCAGGAATGCCTTGATGGAGTTTCTTCGAATTTGCCTCAGAACGTCCACTTGGACTCAAGGATGAACTGATTACATTTTGGTAGTCAAAGTTCAAGGTCACTGTGACCTCACACACCCAATTTCCAAGCTCTGTAATGCAACATCTCAGGAGCGCCTTGACGGAATTTCTTCCAATTTGCCTCAAATGGCGATTTGGACTCAAGAATGAACTAATGGCGGAGGCATAAGTCCGCGTTGCATTCGTACTAGTTTGTTATGTCATGCTGTTATGTTATGTCTTGTCATGTCTGTCAGGAGTATTTGTTCCTCGCCTGTGAGCTTTTAAGGTGTTGGGTAGGCTGTGAAAATGAATTGTCCTTCTGAGATAAATAAAGTTATCTGAATCTGAATATGAATCCAAGGAGAGGAAACAATGACATGTCCTCATGGAAAGTAATTCACATAGACTAGGAAGTCTTGGTAAATATTGGATTCACAATTGGTTTTAAAATTACATGAACAGAGATAATCCTCTACATGATATGTGTTTATGTGAGCTGTACATCATCCAGCTTATTACACGGTTACTTACTAAAGAAATCAAAATGCATCTAGGAGAGGCACTCCGATTGTTAATTTGATTATTAAAGCAACAGCATTTACTGGACTTCTTTCTGCAGATTGATATGACCCACAGCCTCTGGAGTCTGTGATCAGAACTGTCTGTTATACACAGCAATGGTCTGATATACAGAAATAACAGACTGTAGAATGCTGTGATCGACCAATCAGAATCAAGCATTCAACAAAGCCGTGTGATAATTGCTGATAGTAACGTGTATGTAAAGCAGGATTTAAATGGTCGTCTGTTGAACACGAAGAGGAATACTCACCTGAGAGTCTCCAGTCTGCAGTGTGGACTCTCCAGTCCAGCAGAGATCAGCTTCACACCTGCATCTTTCAGGATGTTGTCACTCAGGTCCAGCTCTCTCAGACTGGAGGACTGGGAGCTGAGCACTGAGGCCAGAGCTTCACAGCTTCTCTCTGACAGCTGACAGCCACTCAGCCTGAAGAAGAATTGGTGAGAGAGATATACAACACATTTGAAAATGTATATATATTTTATTTAATATATTTGATCTACCCAGTTATTAACCTACAGAGCTTTATTGGAGGCTTTGACCACTGGCAGCAGCCTCAGAAGAGCCTTGTCTGAAGCAGAGTATTTCTTCAGGTCAAACTCGTCCAGCTCTTCTTCTGATGACAGTAAGATGAAGACCAGAGCCGACCACTGAGCAGGGGAGATTTTGACTGTGGAGAGATTTCCTGATCTCAGGTACTGTTGGATCTCCTCCACTAGAGAACGGTCATTCAGCTCATTCAAACAGTGGAACAGATTGATGTTTGTCTCTGCAGAGGGATTCTTCTTGATCTTCTTCTTGATGTACTGGACTGTTTCCTGATTGGTCTGTGAGCTACTTCTTGTCTGTGGCAGCAGGCCTCGTAGGAGAGCCTGATTGGTCTCCAATGAAAGGCCCAGGAGGAAGCGGAGGAACAAGTCCAGATGTCCATTTGGACTCAGTAAGGCCTTGTCCACAGCACTCTGGTAGAGATATTTTACTGCTGATCTGTCTCTGAATAGCCTAGACAACCTGGAGGCTTCTGACAGTGGATTGACACCAGTGTTGATGAATGAGACCATGACATGAACAGCAGCCAGAAACTCTTGAATGCTCAGATGGACAAAGCAGAAGACCTGGTCCTGGTACATCCCACACTCCTCTTTTTTAAAGATTTGTGTGAACACTCCTGAGTAAACTGAGGCTGCTTTGATATCAATACCACTCTGTTTCAGGTCTTCTTCATAGAAGATCAGGTGGCCTTCCTCCAGCTTCTCAAAAGCCAGTTTTCCCAGAGAGAGAATCATGTCGCTGCTCTGTGTCCAGTGCGGATCTGTTTCAGTTTTCCCATGATACTTGACGTTCTGCAATTTGGACTGAACCACCAGGAAGTGGATGTACATCGCAGTCAGGGTCTTGGGCAGGTTTTCTGTGTCACGAGTGTTCAACAGATGCTTCAGAACTTTAGCAGTGATCCAGCAGAACACTGGGATGTGGCACATGTTGTGGAGGGTTCGTGAATTCTTGATGTGGGAGACAATTATGCTGGCCTGCTCCTCATCTCTGAATCTCTTCCTGAAGTAGTCTTCTTTCTGTTGGTCATTGAAGCCTCTCACCTCTGTTACCATGTCAACGTACTCAGAAGGGATCTGACTGGCTGCTGCAGGTCGTGTGGTTATCCAGATGTGAGCAAGCGGAAGCAGATTCCCCTCGATGAGGTTTGTCAGCAACACCTCCACTGAGGTCGACACTGTAACATCATCCAGGAACTCGTTGTTCTTGAAGTCTAAAGGAAGTCGACACTCATCCAGACCATCAAAGATGAACATAACTGGGAATTTGTCAAACCTGCAGATTCCTGCTTTTTTGGTCTCAGGAAAGAAGTGGTGAAGAAGTTTCACCAAGCTGAACTGTTTATCTTTCAGCCGATTCAACTCTCGGAAAGTGATTGGAAATATGAATTGCATATCCTGGTTGGCTTTGTCTTCAGCCCAGTCCAGAGTGAGCTTCTGTGTTAAGACTGTTTTCCCAATGCCAGCCACTCCTTTTGTCAGCACTGTTCTGGTTGGTTTATCTCTTCCAGGTAAGGGTTTAAAGATGTCTTCACTTTTGATTGTGTTTTCTGGGCTCAGTGGTTTACTGGATGCCGTTTCAATCTGTCTGACTTCATGTTTATTGTCAGCCTCTCCAGTCTCTTCCTCTGTGAGGAAGAGCTCTGTGAAGATCTCATTCAGAAGTACCAACTTTTCTGAGTTTGTGATTCCCTCAAACAAACGCTGAAACTTCTTCTTCAAGTTGGATTTGTGTTTACTCTGGCACTCGGCAAGCATCTCTGAATGAACAGACAACAATGAGAGAATGGTATAGTAATTATGAGTAATGCTAAGATTTCCTGTTAAATGTCCATATTCTAAACTGAATTTATTTAGTCAGCTCATCCTGGCGTTTAATGGAGTTTAAGGTATAAGCTGTTGTACAGTCAGTTATTATTACTCAACAGGGAGTTAGGGGTAGGGTCATGCAACAGGGAGTATCATGCAACCAATCAGATTCTCTAAAGACACTTTTCCACTGTGCTGATAATTCCCACAAACTATGCTTTATTGTTTGTGTTGGCAACTTTTGTGTTGAACAACCAGATACTTTCTATACTAAAATGGCAGCCTGCCGCTCTTCACAAATCTATTGTCTGGACATAGGCTAATGAAAGCAGACTCACACTCTATATACATTTCATTTAGGGCTGTCAATCGATTAAAATATTTAATCGCTATTAATTAATTATGATTCTCCATAGTTAATCACGATTAATCGCAAATTAATCACACTCTTTTTTTAAATCGGTTCTAAATCTTCCGTAAACAGAGGTACCTTAAATCTGGTATTTTCTTGTGCCAGTTAACAACACTTGAGAGCTTTGTTCAAATATGCACTGTTGCATGGGTAGTATTATCATTAGCTATTATCATAAGTATGGGTAAGAGCAGCTGTCTCAGCTCTCTCCCCCCTCTCTCTATCTCCCCCTGTCTCTCTCTCTCTGCCTGTCTCTCTCTCTCTGCCACTGTCTATATATATGAGGGCAGAGAGAGAGAGACAGATGATTGTAATATATATATATATGTTGGTCTCGACCTAGTTTCAAGATGAAGACCAGTCATGTTACCTCACATCACAATAGGCATCAGCTCCCAGCCTTAGTCAAGTGTAATCCTAGTGTGACGTCCGTTATGACGTGTGACTCATCACCCCATCCTCAATAGCCAATCAGCCCCTGTCAGCATGCCAATATGACGTCACTGCGGAGGCTATGAGGTGGCAGTACATATAGCCATGCTCAGCGCGTAGGGGTGTCACGATATTTCGTCGCACGATATATCGCGATATTGAAACGTCACGATATGCGTATCATCAGAAAAAAATTATATCGTAATTTTTTATTTTTTATTTTTTTTGCTCCTGAATAATAATAGAACAAATTTAGCAGAATCAACACGCACGAGTGAGGGGGTAGACTACTACTGGGATGGCAAAACAGCTCAAGGGGTACATAAGTTTAGGGACCATTGAGCATGAGTTATTTAAGAAATAGATTACTTTATTTTTCTTTCACCATGCAACAAACATTTAGTTTGTGACAGTGTGACACATTCTATTGCAAGAGAAGCATTATCTTCCATGTTGTTTTATAGTTATTATAATAACAACTTCCAAAAACAGCATTTGTTTTGTATTTTGTGTATTTCAAATGAAAGACTATTTTTCCAGTATTTTCCCAGGGCTCCCTTGAAAAGAGGTTTCGATTTCAATGGGACTCACATGGTTAAAGGAGGACTTACCCCCTAGATATGTATCAGAACAGTGATTTGAAAATACCTATGGAAAAAAACAAGAAATGACATATGCTCTTGTCTATACTAGTGTTGTCACGGTACTCGGTACTTCGGTACTTGGACGGTACTACATTGCTACGGTACTGAACGGTACCTGTTTTTCATGGTACCGAGGGTACCGAATTTACTATTTAGTTTGCCACCATGGCTTGGCTTCATGGACCCAGCCGCCAGCTAACGTTAGCCTGTCTGCCTGATCAACATACATACATACTGCGCATACAGCCCCGCGCACTTCCGGGACTACAGGGTCCCCGAACGTCCACACGTAATCGCGAACAGTCATTCACAGCTTGTTGACACGAGCAGTGCGCACAGGCAGGGAAGATAATGGCTAACAGCTACAGCAGGAGCGGCTGCTCCTGTCCTATTCCAACAACTCAACTTGTTGAGAAGAAGAATGCAAAGAGTCGCATTTGGAAATATCAGTCCCCAAAGTCCCATCTGCAAAAAGTGTGAAAGGGAGTTCCAAACCAAACAGGGTAACACATCCAATCTCGCCAAGCAGCTGAAAGACAGGCACCCAGACCTGTTCAAATAATTCAAGGTGGGTTAATTCTTTCAAACGGTGTAAAATAACACGTTTAACAACATATCAAACAGACCTTATCCTGTCACATTCGTTTTTGAGATAGCTGGCAATGCATTGTGTAACCAAAAAACGTTTGCGCTAACGTTAACGTAATAACGTTAACGTGTTTTGTAATGGAATCATTATGGGACCCGGCTAATACCTGGTACAGCGTTAGCTAGCATAGTGTAACACGTGTGCAATGCAATGTTTGTAATGGAAACATTATGGGACACGGCTAATAGCCGAACTTAGCCATAGTTCAACATGGCATCAAAATAAATACAAGCTTCTTTCGGGTGAAACATGTCCGTGAATTAAAACTAGCTACATAAAATTGCTTGCACTCTACATGTGTGTATGTGCAGTTGTCTTTATCATCTCTTTATTTTAGTAAATCTCACTGACGTTACTTTCCATTTAACAGTATGCGAGAGATGAAGATGAAGAGGAAGGCACAAGTCGCGGAGCCCAAAAGACCACCCAGCAGACAATTCCTGATGTTTTTGAAAAGCAGAGGAAATATGACAAGAACTCACATGAAGCAAGAAAGTGTGATAGGGCATTGGCAGAATTCCTATGCATCGATCAAATACCAATATACACCATTGAAAAAAAAGGGTTCCAGCAATTCTGTGAAATAAATTAAATTATAATATTTAACTCATTGAGTGCCAAGGACGGACATGTTCGTCATTTCAAATAGTAACGTAGAGTGCCAAGGACGGACATGTTCGTCAATTGCGTTTTTTGACGGTGGGGCGTCGATCAAAGCCTTCTGCCTCTGATGTACAAATATTATAGCTATTGGATGTGTCTAACCTATTTTACAGAACCCTTAGGTGGCGACAGTGCTCTCCACATAACAGAAAGGCAAGGAAAAAACATAGAAGAAGTCGTTATGGAAACGGAAATCGCATCGCATCCGTATGCATCGATATGCTGAAGCACGTTACTGCAGCTGTGCCTGCAGCAGCCAATCTGCTCCCACAATTGAGCCGGACAGCACATCCGCACATCTACACCGTGGAGTTGTTATTATTCTCAACTGGAAGCATCGTTGCCGGTGACAAACACACGCGGAACGCTGTAAAAAAGCAGGATGTCGATGTCCCTTCACTGTGCGCACAGCAAACTCAGCAGAGAGCCACCACAGACAGGAGGAGGAGTGTGCAGTTGAGGCGAGGCGAGGCGAGGCGAGGCGGGGCGGGGCGGGGCGGGGGCGGGGGGGGGGGGGGGGGGGGGGCACGCAGAGCAGCGCGCAACACCCAGACAGACCCAGGCAGCAGGACAGGATTGACAAACGCAAGCCAGAATATCCGATGCCCACCAGATGACTCAGTGAATGTGCTTGAAATGCTGCATTTCACAAAAGGCGGAATAACTCAGCTTCTAATTTGAAAAGTGTCTTTTTGCTCAAAACAGCCTATCTTCTCCGGCTCATAACTAAAGAACGGAAAATGGGATCAATAAACTTTTTTTTGCAGATGATAGAATAGAGTCTCATCGTTCTTTGTGCGTGTTCAGTGTTTACATAGTAATATCACACAATATTCTGTGGGCCTCGAGAAATCACTGAAAACGCTCTGAAACTCTGGCACTGGGAGCATCCGTTCTCCAAAAGTGGCTGGCACTCAATGAGTTAATATAATAATAAAATTAAATACTTGAGGGCTACATGCCACTGTCTGTACTCACTGCCATACAGAGTTGAATGTAAGAAGAAGTAAGCAGAAGCACATTGTTTTGTTTTAAAGTTGAAGGCTACATGCCATTTGTTCATTGGAAATGGTTGCATACTTTAATAAAGGAGAATATGTTCAAGAAATATCAGTCTGTTTTTTTTACCGTGGTACCGAAATTGGTACCGAGTACCGTGGAAATTCACTAGTACCGGTACCGACTACTGAATTATTGGTACCGTGACAACACTAGTCTATACTAAACTCTTTGGCTGTGTTCAAGTCAAGATTTTTTTTCGGAAATCGATGCCATTACAGTTTGCCCACCGCCTCGAAAATAACTTATTTGAGAGGAGCAATATCTTTACAAATATCAACAACTAGCCAACGCTGGTAGCCTGTATGGAAACAGCGTTGCTCAAAATGGTTGAAAGTTATATCAATTTGGTAATTCAGTGGCAAACTAGAAATTTAATTATTTTTCTCCATGTGTGTGTGTGGCGTCTATCTATCAATAAGAGCATAGTGACACGAGGCTCGTTTACCGCAGCACACCGCACAATAGGACAAACCCCCCGCTCTGGGGTAACACAATGCAAGATTTCTCCACGTCATTCCCTCGTCCAACTTGCCACAAAGTCCCTTTTTAATTTTAGTTTGGGGGCTTTTCGTGATTCTTGTTAAAAGTTGTGCAAAAGTTTTCCTCTCAGCGCAGTTGCAGGCTGCGTTCTCCGCCTCCCTCCTCCCAGACCCTGGCTGGCGAAACAGGCTCCTGCATGGGACCAGGAGGATTCAGTCTGTCCAAACTCAATACCGATCTAATCTCTCAGTATGAGATGCAGGGAAATATATTTTAGTAGCCGATGTGTTTAGAGCAGCGTTGTCACGTTGTCACGTCGTAGTATAGCGTTATATTTTACATGTGCGCTAAACTGTGATGAGATTTTTTTTGCGGAAATGTCAGACTGTGCTCTCTCTGCTCTGAGCACAGAGAGCAAGCAGGCAGAGGGGGAGAGAGAGAGAGAGAGAGAGAGATCGGCTCCCTACAAGCAGCAGAGTGAGTGAGAGAGAGAGAGAGAGAGAGAGAGAGGGATCTGCATGGGGAAAGTGGGAGAGAGATATGATGCTGCTGCTAAGTGCACTGGCTGCGCTATACACTCTCCATTCACAAACTGCACTGGTCTCTGTGACCGCGATGGCGCTCCAAGGATTAAATTATTATTACTCTCTTGCCTTTCATGACACAACTTTAAAACGTAGATTATAGATAGATAGTAAAAAACACATATTTAGGAAAAGTCATGGACAGGCAGGGTCATATCTTTTATTGAAATAGAGTTACATGCATTGAAAATATCAAAACGGTCCCACTGACCACAGTGGCGGTTCTAGTGTTAAAGGTCCCAATTCGTGCAGCTGTAACCTCTTAAAAACGTGTGTCTCTGGTCCATAAAACATGATTCTGGATTAATTTGTCGAAAATATAGCAACCCCGTTTGTTGTGACGGAGTTCTCACTTCCTCATCTCGTCGCTTCCCAAGAACGGTCTGTTTCTATAATATATTCAGAACTAACAGTTCCCATTGGCCGCTGAGGGAGAGCCCGCCCCAGGCTCCCAGCGGCCAATCAGATTAGCGTCTGTGGACCAGCACGCTAGGTTGCGAGTTATCGTTAACTTAACGGTTACTACGCTAAAGAGGACATCTCGAAATGCCTAGACTTACCGAATGCACCTCTGCAGTTGCTGGATCACGTACAGTTGGCGTCGCTCCAGCTAGAAGTGTTAATTTTGTGGATATAGAAAAAATGGTGCAGGTAGCTTGTGTGAGAGAGACCCGCGCAGTATGCGTGAGGAAGCTCGTGACGTCCCAAATCCCCGTCTGGGCAAACGAAGCGTTTGGGGGTGTGGCTTGGAGGAGACTGCAGGGGGATGCTGGATAGGGACAAATCCAACTGTGGCAGTTCAGAGCTTGTGACCACTCATTACAGGGAGGGCTGACAGCAGTATATATGCATTTACAAGTAAAAACAGCTTTTGCACGGAATGGGACCTTTAACTGGTCAAGTGACACAAACGTCCAATGAGCTGTGTGTATTGTAGCTACTAGCACCATATTGGTAGGAAAATGCTTGTGACATCATGGGAATAGGCTTGGAGTTGTGAGGAGCCGAAAGGGTACAGGGGGAGTAGTGGAGTAACTATCTTGAAATCCCATAGTCTTTGGTTCATCGTGACGTCACGACGTGTCAAATATCCCATTCATTTGCGGGCAAAAAAAAAAGCAGTGTTCCACCCTTAGAGGGCGCTTATGCCAGTTATGCTGCTGTAAAATGATACAAATGGCAGAATGGCAACAGTTTGGTCACAAATGTGGAAATTTTGACCAGCATTCTTCACACATCACCCCCAAAGTCTATATATTGGTTAAAAGTTGAAAAAAAGTGTTTTGGAGGTAAGTTCTCCTTTAAATAAATGATAAATAAATACATAAAAATTATTTACTTTTGTTAAAAAGAATATTGTTAAAATATCGTATCGTATCGTTATCGTGAACCCAATATAGTGTATGGTATCGTATCGTGAAATTAGTGTATCGTGACACCCCGACAGCGCGTCATCATCCTCTTTCCCTGATCCTTCACCTCCATGGTCGCTGTACCTGGGCAGGTCGTATCCCCTCCTCTGAAGCTGCGTTTCGCCCCACCCACCTCCCCAGTCCACCACCAACGTCTTGACTCCTGAAGAATTCCCTACAGGGGGGGATTCTCTATCCTAGTCTGAGCAGATGCCCTCCTCTCTCACCACAAGAAGAGAGGCATCTTACCACGGAGTCATTACGCCAAAGAATCAGTTGCCATGCTGCCATGCAATAGAATTAGTTGCCATGCCATTTCGTGCCATAGAACTAACCGCCATGCCATTCGTGAATAAAGCTCGCTTGTTAAACTTTACCCACTGGTCTCTCATGATTGAAATATATATATATATATATATATATATATATATATATATATATATATATATATATATATATATATATATATATATATATATATATATATATATTTGAGAGAGACAGAGTAGACAGACTAGTTACTGCGTATTCCCAGTAACTACTAGCAATAATACCAATACCAATGGCCAAATACTTACCCATACTAATGATAATAGCTAATGATAATAGCTACTCCCCATGCAATAGTGTATGGTTGCACAAAGCTCTCAAGTGTTGTTAACTGGCACAAGAAAATGTCAGGTTTAAGGTACCTCGGTTTAAGGTAGATTTACAACAGATCAAATTAATTGTGCGATTAATCGTGATTAACTGTGGACTCACACTCTATATACATTGTTGGCAAAAAGTGTTTTTAAATAATTTTGTCATATATGTCATATCTTACAAATCATTTTATGTGATGCATGCTTGCATAAAGTCCCATTTTATAATTGTCCCATTACTTACCTTCGGGTCCTGAACTGGTTTTTAATAATCGTTGCAGTAGATCATTCTTGAGGATCTTCCTCAGAACCTCTTTGGTCACCTCCAGAGTGTATTCGCTGTAGGTCTGGAACATGTGATCTACTGTGTCCGGCCTGTCTGCCTTCTCCAGACGGCTCTTTGGGATGGCTGGGAAGTCTTCCAGGATGCCAGTCTGCTGCAGGAACCACTTGAACCTCTTGAACTCGTCATCTCCCAAATCATCCAAAGTTCCCAAGAGCAGCTCTACAGGTGTCGCCATCGTTGCTCCCTGATGAGAAGACATTAGGATTAGTTGACCATACTATTGATCCTGTAACCAAGGAGCGTGGAAGGAAAGAGATGACACTCCGGCCATTTTTGGAAACAGAATGCGCCTCGCAGTGGTCAGCTGCGGTAGCGCTGGCCCCTATAATCAGCCTCTCTAAACAGTAACTCAACGGGAGTTGAACCTCGGGTCCTTTTCATTAGGTATTTATCTTGAAAAAACTAAACAAAGAAAACGAAAAAATTTGCTTAGTTTCCACAATATGGTTGTTGTTTTACATCCCTGCACTACACCACTTCAATCAAGATTTGCAGTACGCCCGGAAAAGATGTGAATCCCCAAAGTTTAGTGTTCTCCCGTTGAGTTACTGTTTAGAGAGGCTGATTATAGGGGCCAGCGCTACCGCAGCTGACCACTGCGAGCCTGTGCGAGGTTCTTTTGGCGCTGTCGCGCTTAAAAAAAAAAAAAATGGCGGAGGCTGCTGGGCGCTGATGTTGCAATGGGGCAATATGGAGCTGTCATTTCTTTCCATAAAAGTTCTTAACTGTGAGCTTGCAGATAATAGTGCCCTCATCTGACTGGCAGTCCTCACTTTTGAACGGCTCTGGTTCCAGGAAGTGAATTTCCTATTCATTTGTTTCAGAACATTCTTATAAAGTTTGAATCCTGGAAGCAAGCCAACCAGCTAAGATATGAATCATGACTATGAAACAACAACAACAAAAGGGGGGTAAATGGCAAATGTTTTATTTTTTATTGTTTGCAGTTTTCTCTTCTTTTTTCTTCTTCTTTATTGTGTGGCTCATAATACTGTCAATTAGTGGTGTAAAATTAATTTGCGGTTTATACTGCAGTGCTTATATATCGTTCCCCCACAGAGGTGCTACAGTAGAGTAGTCTAAGTAATAATCATGATAGTAATAATATAATAAGAATCCCTGTGTGTGAGTGAGCACATTCTGTTGGGCCACAGCTATGCCATTTTACGTGCGACCGTGCAGAGCCGGATTTTTAATTAGGGACGATTAATGTTTGAAAGTCCAAATGCCAAAAATGTCACATGAAGGACAAAACCCTACATGCTCCCCTGTAAAACTGCTCAACGCCCCCGGGTGTGCTGTTGTTTTCCTATGGGCAGAGTGCTGCTGCATATCGTTGGGCGGCACTGCTCTCCATGGGAAAACAATGGTACAGCAGCAGTGCTACACTTAGCGTCACAAAATAAAATAAATACACAGCGTTCAAATTTGCCACCGAGCGCTGCGCTCCAAGTTCAAATTATTTCAAATTTGACCTCATTACCGCTGACCTTTCATGAGTGCATGACACATGTGGAAGGAACCTGGGTCCAGAGATGGGAAGTAACAAAGTACCAAACTTCATTACTGTACTTAAAGTCGAGCTGAACCCAAGAATGACTTTTCTTTTCTTTTAGTTCAAATACCTGGGTATGCAGTGCACCTATTTAATAATGTATGCAACACAAATCACAACAATCTAATTTCTTTAGTTTTTCACCCTTTTTCACATCAAAAGTTCGTTTTTCAAGATTTCATTGATAACAGTAATTTACAGTTTGCTGACGTCACCCCAGTACTATCAAATTTCTACCCCATTTCAACCAATCATATCACAACATGCAGCTGTCAATCAAATCTTCATTTCTGGATAATGCTCTCTTCCAAATGAAGTCGAAAATGGCGCCTAGTGCTTCTCTTCTGGCAGAGTTCCTATCCCATAAACTAACTACTAACTTGGCCAATTGTTAGAAACATGAACAAAAAACAAAAACTATGGCCCCTATCGTTGCATCGGCGCAGTTTCTAGGCCGAGCGGCAGGCGCAGATCAAAGCAGTGGGCGTGGACAGGCGCACTTGATATCGTCGTGCTGGCGCTAGATGCAGCCCAAAGCATTACAACCACGCCTTTTAGGCGTAAAATTATGCACCGTCATGCTCATTGGATAAGTGCAATAAACGAATGGCACGCTTGCCTTTTTAGCTCCAATTCCACTGGTCCCGCAAAACCAGACGAAACCCAAGCCTCTGATCCCCCCCCCCCTCCCACCTCCCTTCATCCCGTCTGTCTCCATATATCGGCTATTATTCCATATTATGATGCTTCTCAAACCAATCTAACTGCAGTTTCCTACTGCAAGCATGTAAATACGCTACACTATAGCAAGATCAAAGTGAAAATAATGTTCTATGCATCAGCTAGAAAAATATAGCCTATTAGATTGGTGAAAGTTTGTCCAGAAAGATATCATTTTCTCTCGCCTGCTGCAGGAAGGATGATGCACATAAATATACCCTACATTATGTCAAGTCATTGCATAAATGTGTTTTTATTGTAAAACTAAATGTGAAATAGGGCCAAGTTATTGGAGGGACATCACAGTATAGCAGATGCCATTAGAAGCGCTTCCGAAGCGCGTTCCGCTGTTACTTCTCTAAATCACGTTAACTCGATAAGGGGTATATATAGGCCCAGGAGGACATATATGTTTCACATAGGGTGGTGTTTTCATTTCGATGTTTTATTTGGTCCAATATTGAAATGTTGACAATGGCAGGCTGTGTTACCATTACACATTAATTTAGAACTACATTTTATATCTATTTTGGCTCATTTGTTTGCTATTTAGTAGCGAAATGGAGAAACACAATGCATGCTGGGAACTCAGAGAGAGAGACAGAGAAGGGTGACAGAGAAGAAGCAGTGAAGGCACAGAATAGGCCTGCTTTTCAAAAGCGCAAAGCGCTAAATGTAGGCCAGGTCCCAAGATATCACTAGGCTGGTATTTAGCGCCGACACGCCCACTTTGGGACTGCGCCACGCCCATTCGGCCTAAAGCGCATTTGGCAGCCTAAAGCCTATTGCTATCTTGCCGAAACAGGCGCAAGGCACGTTTTTTTGCGGTTAAGGCCCGTAATAGCGCCGATGGCCTGTGGGAGAATAGAGCCCTTAAATCCCTAAGAATGCAAAGAAATGTAACTGGCTCGTTAAAACGCGCATTCCAGGGATATCGTATCGTTACAGCAGCGATAATGGCGTGCGCATCCGAGAGCTTGGCTGTCAGGGCGGGGTCGCACCTCGGAGATTCCAGGCCGACGTGCTGCACTCTCCACTCGGCAACACGAAGGCAGCTGGCTGCCTGCGGGTCGCTGACATCCACTCCTCCCGTCAAAAGGCTCTTCCCGAGGGGAGCGCCACAACACACTGAATCCCACTCGATTTGGAGGCGTAACACGCCAGGATTGGCCAAAGCCCAATCCAGTCCCCAGAATTGTCAAATACAATCATCGACATGATACTATGACCCGCCTCTCAAGCTGTCATCTTAGACAAACTATGTTTTCAGTCTGAAACGGACTCATTATGCACGTGACGAACAGGTTCAGTTCGACTTTAAGTAGATTTTCCGGGTATCTGTACTGTACTGAGTATTTATTTTTCTGACAAGTTTTTACTTTTACTCCCTACATTTTAACACAAGTATATCTGTACTTTATACTCCTTACATTTTCAAAACAAGCTCGTCACAAAATAAAATAAATACACAGCGTTCAAATTTGCCACCGAGCGCTGCGCTCCAATTATTTCAACTTTGACCTCGTTACCGCTGACCTTTCATGAGTGCATGACACATGTGGAAGGAACCTGGGTCCAGAGATGGGAAGTAACGAAGTACCATACTTCATTACTGTACTTAAGTAGATTTTCCGGGTATCTGTACTGCTGAGTATTTATTTTTCTGACAAGTTTTTACTTTTACTCCCTACATTTTAACACAAGTATCTGTACTTTCTACTCCTTACATTATCAAAACAAGCTTGTTACTTTAGTTTTAATGCACAACAACAATGATTAAATAAAGACAGAGAAGAAACGGGTCAGAATGAATAGAGATAGCTCATTCCAGGCTCCGCCAATAGTATGGAATGGCACTCGTCCGGTCCCCTAAATGTCAGCTTGTGATTGGCTCTCTGTCAATGTTATGAAACTTCATTGGCTAGACAGTCTCCTAAGGGGGCGTTGACATAACCTGGAAAAGAAGTGCACAGTCCAGCCACCAGACCACATCATGTATCGATGTATCAGAAGAACCACACACCAAACGTGAGAACGCTGCCATAAGAGAGACGAGAGATGGACACTCGGTCGCGCTGAGAAATTGCGTCTGTGAATAGTGATGTTCATGTCAGCCAGAGGAACCAGCAACATGAGCGATGCCGCTGAAAGTGAGGTTGAAGTTGTCAACACTGCAGACTCGAACGAGCCAGACGCTCTGGCAGTGTAGCTTTTTCTTTTTCCAAGTCTCTTGTTTACTTGGCGTAATAGTTGTCTGATCAGACACTAGAGAAAGAAACACAGGACAAGCAGGGTATAGTTACATCTTGGCTTGTGTTTTCAAAACTCAGTGTTTGTATGTGCTCCAGAGGCTTCAATAAAGTAGGAGACACCTTGTATCCAACAGTTAAACTTTTGTGATTAACTCATTGAGTGCCAATGACGATAGCTGTCGTCAATTGCGTTTTTTGACGGTGGGACGTGGATCAAAGCCTCGTGCATCTCCTGTACAAATATTGTGGCTATTGAAGGTGTATAACCTATTTTACGGACTCATCAGGTGGCGACAGTGCTCTCCAGATTAGAGAAAAGTCAGGAAAACAGCAGGAAAAAGCCCCCGTGATGAAAGAGAAACCGCTCATGCTCCAGTCAGAGCCATATAGATTGCTCTGGCTGCAGCTGACGGTGGCTGCGAACAGCAGTCAATCCGCACCCACAACTGAGCCCCTCTGCCTCTGTCTGCATAGTTTCTCCACACGATTAGCCGCCAGAAAGGCAGCACCCGACGCCGAAGGGCCAAACCTTTCCCTGCAGTCCAGTTTGGCATTTCCGTGTCGCGCTGGGAGCCGGCGCACAAAAACGGAGCGCTCCGAAAATAGACTGGGTGCGTGTTAGGCTGTGTGTTAGTGTGGGGAGGAGTTTGCAGCTGAGGAGGGGAGAGGGGGGTGGGGCACGCAGGGCACCACACAACTACACCACGTCACTACATCAGAAAATATTAGCTTCAGACTCAGTGAATGTGCTTGAAATGCTGCATTTCACAAAAGGCGGAATATCTCAGCTTCTAATTTGAAACGTGTCTTTTTGCTCAAAACAACCTATCTTCTCCGGCTCATAACTAAAGAACGGAAAACGGTATCAATAAACTTTTTTTTGCTGCTGATACAATAGAGTCTCGTCGTTCATTGTGCGTGTTCAGTGTTTACATAGTAATATCACACAATATTCTGTGGGCCTCGAGAAATCACTGAAAACGCTCTGAAACTCTGGCACTGGGAGCGTCCGTTCTCCAAAAGTGGCTGGCACCCAATGAGTTAATGATTTGCATATTCATATATCCTGCAAATAGGAATGAGGGAGGAACAGATGTCATTTTAAGGATTTGAATGGGATAATTTGACTGTTTTTGTGGAAAAACTACAGCACAGAGTTTTAAGATGTATAAAAACACGTTTGTGGATATTTTAAGTTCAATAGTCTTCAAATTATATTATTAATATATGATGTGAGGTTCAGTTTACATGTAGCTTTGCACAGAAACATCCGGTAAAAATACTTTTTACTTTTACTCATTGAGTACATTTTATAGCCTGTACTTTTTTACTTTTAATTGAGTAAATAGTTGAATCAGTACTTCTACTTTTACCAGAGTCGTTTTTTTACACAAGTAACTGTGGAAGACCGGGGATAGTTGTAACATGGGTCAGTTGTAACACTTTCCATTCCTCCATCTCCTTCTCTGTAAGGTAAGCTACTTCATAGAGACAGTCTGCATGTCTGGGAACGCCCACAAAATGTTAAACGGCTGTCGCGCGAGTGGGATAAAACCGCCGATATGTCTCATGGGCTGACTCACCAAAAGACGGTGCTGTGGCTCTAAACTACAGGTTTGGGGGTTCTAGAGCAGAACACAAGACGTCTGCTCAGATGTGCGTTTACTGCGGTGGTTAAATACCCGATCGTGTCTGCCTGGGCTGGGCTATCAGCTAAATTCTAACTTTGCTGAATGGATAGAACGGGGTTTTTTACCCCACCCTGACCACGCCCCCAGCCAGGCTGAGCCAGCTATTGTGGGCGTTCCTAGGGCCTGTATGGGCGTTCCCAGACATGCGGACTGTCTCTATGGCTACAAGTGTCTGGGTCAGTTGTAACACATGAACAAATCGTACAAACTACCCCAAGCAAATGTGTAATTGTATTTATGTTTTCTTTGAAGTTCAGTATGACTCAGTCTTGGCAGAGAAAGACTGACTGTACAAAATAGTGACTCCCTGGACTTCAACTCCCATGATCCTCCTCACCTCACATTTGCCCTTTCCCCTGATTCACTCACCCGTGCACACCTGCCAGCACTCCGGACTAATTACATTCAGCCACCTTGTCTGTATTTAAACCCTCAGTATTAGTTAGCCTTTGAGAGTGGTATCCTTGTTTGCTCCTTATCATGTGTGCGTAAATGACTTAAGTTTGTTGTATTGTGTTTGGTTAACCTCATCATGTTACCTGTTTATGTGTTTAGCTATTATGTTATGCTGTAGCAGTGCTGGATTAAGGTTATGTTTGTTTCTACTTTTGCCTTAAGTAATATTTTTCGGACACACTAAAGTTCAGTTGGTGCACATTTGTTCAGTTTAAATGTTAGTGTAGAGCTAGTCTCGACGCCAGACCCATGAGAGTTCTTACGCTGATACACTACGTTACTGCATGCTGCAGATCTCTCTCTGGGTCTGATACACTATGTTACTGCATGCTGCAGAGCTCTCTCTGGGTCTGATACACTACGTTACTGCATGCTGCAGATCTCTCTCTGGGTCTGATACACTACGTTACTGCATGCTGCAGATCTCTCTCTGGGTCTGATACACTATGTTACTGCATGCTGCAGATCTCTCTCTGGGTCTGATACACTATGTTACTGCATGCTGCAGATCTCTCTCTGGGTCTGATACACTATGTTACTGTATGCTGCAGATCTCTCTCTGGGTCTGATACACTACGTTACTGCATGCTGCAGATCTCTCTCTGGGTCTGATACACTACGTTACTGCATGCTGCAGATCTCTCTCTGGGTCTGATACACTACGTTACTGCATGCTGCAGATCTCTCTCTGGGTCTGATACACTATGTTACTGCATGCTGCAGATCTCTCTCTGGGTCTGATACACTACGTTACTGCATGCTGCAGATCTCTCTCTGGGTCTGATACACTATGTTACTGCATGCTGCAGAGCTCTCTCTGGGTCTGATACACTATGTTACTGCATGCTGCAGATCTCTCTCTCAACCCACTCATGGGAGGCACAGCCCATTTTTCGAACCACTCTCTCATTGCTCATTGCTGCTACGACCTGTCACTCATTCAATTTCACCCCCCTAGACGCGCCCCCAAACCCCAGCAGTGGCTGTGAAGTGATACAGACTCAGTAGTATGCGGAGCGCAGCAATTCAACGTAATATTTGAGTCTGGGGAGAGACTAGTGTAGAGCTGACTGACAGTGCAAGACAATTAAGCACACTAATATTCAGTTGGTGCACATTTGTTAAATTTGATTATATAACAGTAACTAACATACTTGAGACACACACACACACACACACACACACACACACCAGTTACTGTATGTTAAAAAGTAATGTAATTGTTAAATAAAAAGCTTTCAATATCTTAAGTTTTTGTTTTAATCCTTACTTCATAATGTTACATTTCACCCCAAGGTGTGTTACAACTAACCCAGACTATGGGGTGGATTGTAACATTTCACTCGTTGTGTTTGAGACTAAGCCATGCATTTTCTGTGTGTGTTGCAGAGGTAACAGCTACACTATGTGATAGCAGACACATGTAATTAGTTTGTATACAATTTTGAATGCACTGGCTTTAAAGAGCTCCAAGATACAGACAGAAATGTCCAAAATGTTACAACTATCCCCGGTCTCCCTTACTTAAGTACAGAATGTGGGTACTTTTCCCATCTCTGCCTGGGTCTACCATGTCTCTGTTCAAGCTACAGACTAGTTAGCTGTAGGATCCGCCTCCTCCACCAGAGCAATTTAGAGAGAGAGTGGCATCAGCGGAGGACCAAAATGTGTGACTCATTAGCCAATGAACAACAGCCAGGAAGGGGTCTCGCTCTACTTTTGAATGACTCATCAATCAATCAATCAATCAACTTTAATACATGTCCCAGAAGGGCACTTTGGTTTACATCAGGCAGTAGTGGTTATTAAAAGATACACTCGGAACATTATTACTAGTTTGAGAGTAATAAAGGCACACTTCAATATTATACAATACATATACATTTGTTGCAATACGTACAGATTCCAAAAGACCATCCCTGCTGCCAGTCCCAGCATGCGCTGCACCCTTTGCAACTAGCTCATCAACAAACGCAAGAGGCTGCTGTAACATACAGCGCCAGTTTTGGATGTGTCAGAGGAGAAAAAAAAGGGGGGGGGGGGATGCAAAAAGCTAGGGGGAGTGTGTGAAGGCGGGGGGATTGGGTGGGGGAAGAGGGTGGTGGGATGGGGTGGGATGTGCGTGCGTGCGTGCGTGTATGTCTATATATGAGTCCTTGAGTCTGTGTGTTTATGTGTGAAGTATGCCTGAAGTAGTGCTGCACGATTAATCTAATCGCAATCGCGATGTCAGCACGTGCGATTACATAACCGCAAAAGTGTGCGATTATTATCATTTTTTCACGTCTTTTTGAGTGTGTGTGTGTGTGTGTGTGTCCTCTAACGTTACACGCGACGCAGCAAACAAACGTTTCTTTGCCATCACACTGTGGGCATCAACACTAGCGGGGGGCTTCTCCCATGCACTCCCGCAAATAAGTAATGTTATGCGCAGCAAAGTTACATTTTACCGAGGGGGAGAGAGAGAACATCCATGATCGCTAACAGCTAGCTATGCTAATAACTAGCTTGCCGTTCAGAAACGCATGTAAACAGCCGTGTGATTAGTGAGAACGTCAGTAAAATAAGGAGAGAGCTGCAGGTGCTTATGCAGAACTAGTGCACAGTGGGTAATGACCCGCTGTGATGAAGAATATAGCGAGATTAACAAGGTTGATAGCAAAACACTGTCGCAGCTGCCAGCAGCAGCACCTCCAGGCTTCAACTAGCGGTTAGCCTGTCACATGACGCCTTCATGGTCCCTCGATAAAGTATGCAGAAATATGCACGTTACCGCACCACTCTCTCAAGAAGCGTCACGTGAGTGTGGCGTTTAAGGCCATCTGTCGCTACAAAATAAATAAACGGGGTGTATTATTGTATTACTCGACAGACATGTAACTAACTTTGCCAGTCTGAGCCATCTTCTATGTGCTGTAACACAGTGCAGTTTCTATTTGTCTGGTGTTTCTTTTTTACATGTTTGGGACAGGCAAATGTCTCAAAATGTTTTATTTTTTTGTAAAGATAATTTTATTTCAAGTTGTTTTATTTTTTTAGTTTTAATATATTTTAAATTGTAACATATTTCATGTATTTTAGTCTGTGATACGTGAAACCGTGGTATTTTTGTCCAAGGTTATCATACCGTCAAAAACTCATGCCGGCACATCCCTAGATACCTCTTGTTTATTATATCGCAATCACAATCGCAATTGCAATATTGTCCACCCTAATCGCTAATCGCACCTTTCCCCCAAATCGTGCAGCACTAGCCTGAAGCTCCTTTCAGGGTCACGACACAAATCTCGGCGGCGGGTGAAGAGCGCGACAACACAGCAGGTTGCTATGGAGACAGCCTCGAAATGCCCAGACCAAAGTCAACAACAGGTGTCCATGAGGGGCGGGGGAGGGGTGGAGGTGTAGAGCTCTACATTGCAATGAATCTTCAGGGGGAGTTTCTTGCGAGCGGCCTTGCCAGGCCAACAAGCGAGTGGGGGCGCCGGAATCAAGATAGGATGTTTGGTTAGGGGAGGGAAAACAGCATTCCAATTGATTTCTGCTCCAGACATGGGGCTCTATCGTTGCAGCGGCGCAGTTTCTAGGCCGAGCGCCAGCCGCAGCGCAAAGCAGTGGGCGTGGAAAGGCGCACTTGATATCTTGGTATCGACGCTAAACTCAGCCTCAACCATTATAACCACGCCTTTTAAGCGTAAAATTATGCATTGTCCGCTCATTGGAGAATTGCAGGGAAGAGACACACGCTTGCCTTTTAAGCTCCAATTCCTGGACAAATCCGGTAAAACCAGACAAAGCCAAGGGCTCCGCCGCCCCCCCCTCCCTTCATCCGGTCTGTCTATCTCCATATATAGGCTATTATTCCATATTATTATGCTTCTCAAAGCAATCTAACTGCAGTTAAAATACTGCAAGCATGTAAATACCGTAAAATACCAATTATTAGCCCGGCGTTAATTGACAAAATATGTAGCCAGACCCCGCGTCAATATGGGACCTGCGGCAGTTTGGGACCTGCTTTAATTATTTTTGTACAAAAATATTGCTCAGCAAAGATTGTAAATAGTATGAAATTGTTTATTTAAACCATTTATTTTAATGAGTTGGCTACAGTCAGCACCCCACACGATTGCTTGTCTATGGGGAGAGCCGCGCCTCCCTCTCAGCGCAGCAGAGCACATTGCATGCCAGTTCTGGCCTGTACATGAAATCAAATAAAATTTGAGCTGAACTGTGACCTACCGGTATTTACCACTAAACTTTCTCCGCTGAAGGTGAGAGAACATGATCATCATGTGAGCAGATTATTTGTTGCATGCGCTGCCTCCTCCGCTGTTCATCACTCACGGAGCACCCTCTTCAGTAGCGCACATGTGAAAGAGCGGTGAAATACCAATTAGAAGCGGACTTCTATGCCCGCTGGCAGGGAAATATACCATAGGCACATTTCTCAAAATAATTATTACACCAGAGATGTCGGTTTTAGTGTATAAAAATCTTCAGGAAATGCCTACACAATTTTCAGAATCATCAGATGTTGAGGGAAAACGAATTTTGATCAGCAAGTTTCGTGCATGTGTTTTTTTTCCTCGTTGTTCCCGTTTCCTCGTTGTTCGTATTCTTCATCCGATTTTTCTTCTTCGTTGTGTTTGGGAGATGCATTCAACAGGATGTCGCAAAGGTAAAAAGAAAACATTGAAAAAACTAACCGGGCGTCAAATTGGGACCTGCTTTTATGTACAAAATATGTATCCAGACCCCGCTTATATATGGGACCCGCGGCAATTTGGAAGTCGGCTTCTAATTGGTATTTTACGGTACATGCCTATAATGTCAATTATCTGAATGAAATAATAATACATATTAATTAGGAATATTAGTAATATTAGTAGCCTAGTTAATTTCGGGGGGGGGGGGGGGGGTAATAAAACGTAGAGCTATATTACACATAAATGGGGATTATTATGATAGCCTAAACTAAATTTATGAAACTGCATTACAGCTTCACCCAAAGCCTGAGAAGGGTTGCAATCTTATATTCTATTGTATTCTAAAGTATTTTTTTCTATATATTGTATTCTCCATTCACTTTCCTGTCCCCGGTGCACAGAATCCTGCTTTAGGCCTGCTTTTCAAAAGCGCAAAGCGCTAAAAGTAGGCCAGGTCGGAAGATGGCTGGAAGATACGAGTACGCCGGTATTTAGCGCCGACACGCCCACTTTGGCGCATTCAGGGACTCCGCCACGCCCATTCGGCCTAAAGCGCATTTGGCAGCCTAAAGCCTATTGCTATTTTCCCGAAACAGGCGCAAGGCACGTTTTTTTGCGTTTAAGGCCCGTTTTAGCGCCGAAGGCCTGTGGGAGAATAGGGACCATGGTCTCCAACTAAGCACTTCCATGCAGAGCAGTGAATTTCTCCAAAATGTGATCCATCTTGCGATTCTGATCAGAAGTCATAACAGTCTGAGTACTCACGGCTCGGCCCACCTCGTTTAACATGTTTAACATGACGGCTCGGCCCACCTCGTTTAACATGTTTAACATGACGGGTAGCTTTGGGCTTTCTTGAATGGCTCCCATCATTTTTACTTTCCGATAGACTAGGGCAACGCTCAATCCAAGAAGCAAATGTCCAAATGCCGCCAGGCAGACAACCCGCCACTTCTCCCATGAGTCCATAATATAGCCCGCAGAAAAAGTACCGTCTGGGCAGATAGGTTCCCCTGAACCAGCGCTTCTCGTGGAATTTTTTTTGTCAATTGCGTTGAGAGACCAGCTTATCAGTTCCATGATTACTTCAGATAGTTTCGAAGAGTAGCCCGGTCAGGACAAGTGAGCAGGCAGTGGGAGAGAGGGAGAGAGGGAGAGACGAGAAAAAGTGACCGCCTTCGTTGAGAGCAGAGCAAGCATTAGCCAATGAACAACCAGGAAGGGTTCTCACTCTACTTTTGAATGCTAAAATGAAGCTGATAATGTACCATTTGATTCTATACACGGCTCTGGCTGTGACTAGTCATCTGTTTACTGTGCTACACTCTGTTCACCAGTAGAGGGTGATATTTTTCATCTCATATGAAGCTCTGAGTGCTCAACACATTTTAGACCCAGTGTGTCAGAAACCCACAATGCTTCAGAAAGTTGCTCATTTCACCATCACTAGTGGTTATCTGTCTTCACTTCCTGTATTTCTGTGAGCTGGTAAACAGGACTGAAAGTCACACTTCCTCTTCTAGCACAGAAACCAGCACAAACAATATACATAAAAAAAAGTATACTGCACAAATAAACAGGAGGTGGTAGTGGATTGCTTTCTTTAGCCCTGTTATTATTAAACCAACAAATGTAACATTCAAATGAAAGTATAACACTTAATCATAAAGAGAGCAATACTGCATGTGGAAGTTTGATTTATCTAATTTAGCTTTACTATGGAAGTCAGTGTGTGTGTGTGTGTGTGGGGGGGGGGGGGGGGCTGCTGAAAAGTGAATGTGAATCATATTATCACATGTTGTAACATGCTGCATATCTGAGTGTAGAAACACCAGCAGAGCCTGCACTTTCCTTCAGATAGACCAACCAGGTCCATCACAAAATTTTAAAGGATTTTCTTTGTCACTCTGGAAATTTGTATGTTTAATATTAATATATTAATATATTTATTTATTCTAACTAGTCAGAGCAGAGATTTTTGAAATGAATGCAGTATTGAGCAAGATAGCATCAGCCCGCCAGCACCTGCAATGGCTATAATATAATCACACGAGGGAAATCACACCGTACGATCTCATTGCTGCAATGGATAGCAAACAACATGGAGTCTGTCTTTTTATAGACCTATCTAAGGCATTCGACACTGTCGATCATGAGATCCTGCTAAATAGACTAGCCAATATAGCAGTTGCCTGGTTTAAAAACTACCTGTCAGATAGAACCCAGTGTGTAAAGTTTGATGGAAATTTTCTCTGATATCTTAACTGACAAGGGGGTGCCACAGGGCTCTGTGCTTGGTCCACTTTTATTTACAATTTTTATCAATAATGTGGGTAAAAATGTGCCAGACGCGTCTTTTCACTTTTATGCTGATGACACCGTCATTTATTGTTGTGCAACATCTTTAATAAGGGCTTTTGAACAGCTACAAATAGCCTTTGATATGGTTCAGGCACAGTTGCACCAGCTGAAGCTTGTCTTGAATGCAGGCAAGACCAAGCTTATGTTTTTTTCCAAATCTAAGAAGGAACCAATTGTCCCAGGCATAATGACTATGCAGGGCAAGGTTATTGAAAGAGTGTCGACATATAAGTATTTAGGTTTTATAATAGATGATGGTCTTACTTTTAAAGCACATATTGACACTCTTGTCAAAAAAGACTGAAGTTAGGTTTTTATTTCAGAAACAGAGCGTGTTTTTATGCTGAGGCTAGAAAGAGGCTTGTTTTGGCTACCTTCTTGCCAATATTAGATTATGGTGACATTCTTTATATGTCTGCACCTGCGACAGCGTTGTGAAAGCCGGACACAGTGTATCATGGTGCACTTAGGTTTGTGACAAATTTGAAGTCCCGGACACATCACTGTACCCTCTACATGAGCGTAGGCTGGCCCTCCTTAACGTTACGGAGGATGTCTCATTGGTTTATTTTCATTTATAAGACCATCTTGAGACAACTACCATCTTATCTATGCTCCTGCATTAATATACAAGAAAATAGTTCTTATCAGCTTAGGTCTCAAAACTGCATCCTGCTGACTGTACCTAAGACAAGGACTGAGTTTGGCAAGAAAGCTTTCCAGGTGTCTGCCCCTCTGGCCTGGAATGAACTCCAACGCCTACTAAACCTCCAGGTGCTAGTCCCTATGAGTATTTTTAAAACCAGGGTAAAAAATATGGAGGAAGCTGAAATCCAGGTCTGCAAATGTTTTGATCCATAATGAACTTGTATACAACCCTGTTGCTGAGTAAATGGATGTGTATTTTCTTACGTTTTAGATGTTTTTGTTTGTATTGTTTATGTTAAAATGTGTCTGTAACTTTATGCTGCTTTCTTGGCCAGGTCTCTCTTGAAAAAGAGATTTTCAATCTCAATGAGACAAACCTGGTTAAATAAAGGTCAAATAAAAATAAAGGGAGTAGAGTCGCTGATGGGATTTGCTGATCTTGAGACTGGTGTTGAGATCCTATGATAGGGATTCATGGATGGTGGTCCCGAGGAACCGGAAGGAGGTGACCGGGCCTAAAAAAAAAAGTTGTTCGGTTCCGGTTTCCGACCGACCCTGTCAATTTACGTGCGACCCAAATTTATTTTATTAGCTTGTTGATTTGACGGTGGCGCTAAGGGGCGGGGTTTGCCACTGCGCGAAGGTGCTTTTCGCTACGGATACTTTAAAACGAAAATGGCAGGGAGCATGACGGACATGTGCTTTGTGTCGCTTCTCTGCCCATGCAGCACTAGCGTGCCAACCAAAATTGTGAGATTGGGGTTAAAATCATTTGAAAATGTGCTTCAGGAAGTTAAACAGTGCCCTTGTATATTCGTATCAAAAAATGATAAAAAAAAAACACGATTTCAGACGGCAGCCTGTCTTTATTGTCACACGAACACACTACAACACATGCATGCGGCCACTACACACACTCATGCTGACGGTGGCCGGTGAAATATGTCCTCTGCATTTGACCCATCCAGGCTTGTCCTTTCCTCCGGGGGGGCAGGCCAGGAGCAGTGGTCGCTATTTCTTTCCAGCGCCTGGGGACCTTCATTGGACCATCATTGGACCAACTTCAGATGTTGTCGTCACTGGTCGGATGACGATCTTCTGCATGTTTTTAGTCGGGGGTTATGTACGGAGGAACCCCCTGGGGGGTACGGGGAGAACATGCAAACTCCACACAGAAAGGCCCTTTGGACGAGATAGCCCACCTGGGCAGTAGGCACTGAGGATATGGGGGGTCACAACTCCAGCGCCCACAGCGTCCCAGGTGGGAATCGAACCCAGGACCTTCGAGCTGTGAGGCGACAGCGCTTACCACTGCACCACCGTACCCCCACGTATGTGTGGGAACGCCCACAAAATGTTACTACAGCTGGTGCGTGAGACTAGACGGTGGAGGAAGAAAACATCTCAATGGGCTGACTCACCAGCGGACGGTGCTGCATGCGGTTGGGGAGTCAAGAGCAGGTACATAGACGTCTGTTCAGATGTGCGTTTACTGCGGGGGTTAAATCCCCGATCCTGTCTGCCTGGGCTGGGCTAGCAGCTAAATGCTAATGTAACGGCGTCGTGTAGGTGGTACTTGCAGCAACCCATGTTAAGAGCTTGCCCAGGGGTGGGTACGAACCACCGACCTTCGGCTTGGGAGTCAAAGACACTAACCACTCCACCAAGAACTAGCTCCCTTGGCGGAGCTGATTAACATGTCTTTACTGGGGAGTGAGTTTAACCAAGCCTCTCTGGACTCATGAGGAATCCGCGCTGATTCACCTCGGTTACACTCACCCCCTTAAACTCACTCCACACCCACTGGGCATCCGGGTTCACGGCATCAATGTAACGGCGTTGTGTAGGTGGTACTTGCAGCAACCCATGTTAAGGGATTGCCCAGGGGTGGGTATGAACCGCCGACCTTCGGCTTGGGAGTCAAGTCAAGTCAAGTTTATTTGTATAGCACATTTCATACACAGATGTAGTTCAAAGTGCTTCACATAAAATGGATGACATAAGAAAATAAAAAATGGGATGAAATGTCTATTTTATCCTCTTTCAACAGCTTTGTCTTTATACTGTAGTTTGGACCCAAAGCATACCCTCTACTAGACTCAGCCCTCAGTCTTAATCCGTTTCACTACTGTAAGACTGAGAATATTACTATTTAAATCTTTTCATAACGTTAGGTGGTGCTGTTGGAAGCATTGCATCGGAGAACGAATCATGAGTGTTGTGGGCGGCCCTGCTTTCTGGGGGCAGTGACGCTCATGCAGAACCGGTGCTGTCGCGTTTGCGGAGAAACATATTAATCACTTAGAAACAAACATAACCTGTTAATAGGACGTGTTTCATCCGGCCCCGGCGGCTAGAGGTCTTTCCCCCAGCGATAAGCCCGACTCCTGAGGCTAACGTTACAGAGCCTGCTGATGACTCACAGTAGCAAGCGGACCACTTCCGGGTAGGAAAAATTATTGTAAAATAAACAACAGGTATAAACTCTCTTTGCAGCACATCAGTGTCTTGCTCTATATTGGAACTATGAAACATTGCATTGCTGCTACCAAATAAAATTCTAATAATAAATGTAGGCGTGTCTGCTGCCGGCCATTCTCGCCGGGCTCTGAAGCAGATTTGGAACAGTAAATTCCCAGAAGTTTGGTGGTAAGGTGGCGCTGTTGGCGCCCCTCACCAAACGTCTGGAAACCGAGACTAACCCTCTACTGGTACCTTGCGTCTTCTGTTGCCCGTACATGCCACAGCATTGGGTTTGCATGAAATCAGATAGAGGCAATTCAAAGTGCTTCACATAAGATGGTCGACACAAGAAAATAAGAGAATAAAAGAAGAGGATAAAATAGACATTTAAAAGCATCACAACAGAGTAGTTGCAAAAATAGTTAAAAACTTAGGAGGAACAGAGGAATAAAACAAATTTTCTATCTGTCAGCAGTTAAAAGCGACGGTAAACATAAAAGTCTTTAGTCTATTTTTAAAAGTAAGTAAATGTTGATGTCTTCAGGCAGATTGTTCCAGCTAGCAGAAGCATAGTGGGTGAATGCAGTGTTGGGCAGTAGCTTGCTACAAGTAGCGAAGCTACATAGCTTAACTACATTTCTCAGTAGCTTGGTGGTAGCTTCACTGCTTTTGAACCAAGTAGCTTTTTCAGTAGCTAAGCTATTTATAGACCCACGTAGCTTGTAGCTTCTTGCAAAAGCTACTCGCCAGAGAAAATCCATGAGCAAAGCACGCAGTGGAGATTTCTGCTGCGGTTTGGATTAAACAGGAGGAGACATTGCATGTCAAGTGTGCCTGTGTAGCCAATAAAGCACTTCCATTTCCATTATGACTGGCAACAAGTGTTGTTGTCTGATCCTTGCTTTTTAGCATCCTTGCCTTGCTTGCAGCAAGACCCGGCACTAGCTGCCTCTGATTGGGTTGGGTTTAGGCAATGAAGACTGATGATTGGTTATGGGTAGGGCAAAATATGGCATGTGCTGGCCAGAGTTGGGGGTAACGCGTTACTGTAATCACATTACTTTTGTCAGTAACGATCGCAGAGCTTTTCTGTACGGAGGTGCAAAGTCTACGTTGAAACGTAGACAATCGCGGCCTCTCATTGGCTCAGATGTCTACGTTCATGTACAACGTAGACAATCTCGGCCTCTCATTGGCTCAGATGTCTACGTTCATGTAGACATCTGAGCAAATCCGAGAGCCATAAAACGTAGACTCTCCTCTCATTGGTTCTGGCCTGCTCCCCCCCAGTCGCCCCACCCACCCTCAACAAAGAAACTGTTTTTCAGAGCCGCCATTTTTCTGCCGTCGAAAGTCACAGTCTGTTGGATTGTGTTGGATTGTCTTATTTCGCCTTATTCAGAGAATTTCTCCGCGCTAAGAGGTAAGAGCTGGATTTTATATCTAATTATGCGATAAAAGCGAGTCTTGTTGAGAGGAAAAACGTAACGTAACGTTATTTGCAGGGCGAAACTCTGTTCGCCAAACTCTATTAAAATACATGCCGTTTTCGCCGAGCCTCAAAAGGGCGAGGACAGCCCGGGTTTTATGTTGTAATAGTTATTGTATGTGTATTAAATGTATGCCGAATTGATTGGTGTTGCCGTGCCATCCATTTCATATGCTTAAAATAACCCAACTATGCCGCTGCTGCGTTAAGGCCGCCGCTGGGCTGTGTGGAGAATTTAACGTTAACCGACTGTATCGTGTTGACTTGCAGATAACGTTACCTGTTATAGTAAACATGAATTACATATTTCTAGCTGTGCTGTCTGTAACTGCCTAATGCTCGTTGCTGCGTGTGTAGCTTTGAAAGTGACATGTGTCATGTTGACATGCATAGCTTGCATGCATAGCTTACTCTCAAACCTAGGAAAATTGGCATAAATGCATCTAGCTGGCCTGTGTACAGCATTGCATTGCAGAATGTAAAATTGATAACACTTGTTGCTGCGTGTGCAGCTTTGAAACTGACATGTCATTTTGACATGCAGATAACATGGCTTACTGTCAAACCTAGGAAAATTGGCATAAATGCATCTAGCTGGCCTGTGTACAGCATTGCATTGCAGAATGTAAAATTGATAACACTTGTTGCTGCGTGTGCAGCTTTGAAACTGACATGTCATTTTGACATGCAGATAACATGGCTTACTGTCAAACCTAGGAAAATTGGCATAAATGCATCTAGCTGGCCTGTGTACAGCATTGCATTGCAGAATGTAAAATTGATAACACTTGTTGCTGCGTGTGCAGCTTTGAAACTGACATGTCATTTTGACATGCAGATAACATGGCTTACTGTCAAACCTAGGAAAATTGGCATAAATGCATCTAGCTGGCCTGTGTACAGCATTGCATTGCAGAAAGTAAAATTGATAACACTGTAAGCTTTGAATTGAATGAATATGCTTATCTTTGCTCTAATCTCTTTGGTAGTATATTTAGTTTTATTTGATCAGTCATGCCGTGAAGACTAACTAATAGTCCTTCTCAAACTACTTTCTACAGGATGCTACCTTAGTCAATCAAAATGTCTTAGCTGTCATTGATTGTGTTGCATAGTTCTACTGTTGACAAAATGTGATATTGTAAGTCGCTTTGGACAGAAGCGTCTGCTAAATGTCATAATGTTAATGTAAATGTAATGTAACTAGCTCAAAATCTGTGCTGTCATTTTGCAGAATGGATTACCGTGTCAGTGAGGGCTGGTGGGTTTTGGTCCACACAGCCAGGAGACCTACGCCGGGCTCTATGAGTCCACCAGCCCTGGGCTCCCAGGGTAAGTGTTGTAATGGATTAATTAATTGCAGTGATTGTGTGTGTGATGCTGTGTGAATCACTGCTCTGATGTTTTGTGCTCATAGCTATGTGAGCTGGGTGAGGAGAGAGCGTGTGTGTGCGCCAGGGTCAGCCATGCACATGCTCCAGTGCTACGTGCACGGCCGGGACCAGGAGAAGAGGGCGGCCGCCCCCCCCCCCCCCCCCCCCCCGGAAAGCCCGGGCCCCTCCACCCTCCAGTAAGCGTCCTGTTCTTTACATGGTAACCTTTCATGACCTGGGTTACACACAACCAACAGCTTGTGAGGGGTTCTCCTGTAATTCTGTTTCTTCTTCTGTGTGTGTGTGTGTGTGTGTGTGTGTGTGTGTGTGTGTGTGTGTGTGTGTGTGTGTGTGTGTGTGTGTGTGTGTGTGTGAGAGTGTGAGAGAGAACAAGCTAAAAAGTTATATTGGACTATTAAGATTATCCTCTATCTGGATTAGACTGCAATTATCTTTAATACTCAACCAAACCTCTTTTCAAAGAGCTTTATCTGCCATTTAAATGGATCCAAAGTCAGATTATATTCCAATCTATATGTCAATCAAATGTAGGTCACTTTAAACAATATACCGTACAAACACTAGATTTAATGGGTCGCCTGTAGCCTGAAAAACCGTCACTGGTGTTGGACTCCTGGTTCCGGGACGCGGTTCAATTCCGTGCAGTGACCACTTCTGACGGCTTGCCGGCGACTCAAATTCATTTTTGCATTTCAAATTGCATCGATTTTTAAACGGTTCAATAGGGAAACATTTAGGCCACATTACCTAGCCCTTCACACACAAACAAACCAATGAATGAGGATAGGCGAAAGACAGCATAAAACAGCACTGAGCTCTTTCCATCTATGATGACTAACTGTTCAAAATAGTGTTTCCACTAGTTAAGTGAGTACAATATAGTACTGTACAATATTTACAGGGAGTGCATTTAGAAATTCAAGGTGCTTCAGAATTGACTGTGTGAACACTAATCAACTCTGCTGTTGCACATCAAATCAAAACAAACTCAACCTCAGCCCGTTGCAAAATAAAGAAATGAAATCACTTTCACTGAGCCATGTCTAATTTCAAGAACTTTGCAGGCCCAATTTGCTCAAATTCAAGGACCAAACATGATTGAGAGATGGATGACAGGCTGGTTCCCTCGTGGACCGCATGGATTCCAGGCACAATATTGCTTACAACCATATAAGCATCTTATGCGGCTGGTTGTAAGATTGAATGTTGACAATACATGTTTGTTTTTCTGTGTTTTCCCATTTGTGTGTCTGTCTGGAATAATAATAATCATCATATGTATATCTAATATACATTTAGCGATAAATGGACCTTTACCCTTTAAATCAGGGTAAAGGTCACAGGCTAGATTGGTTTGTTTTGATGATGTCAGGATGTTCCTGGTCTGTCACACCTGGGGGAAGGCATATGCAAAACAGTGTTAGGGTCAGTGACATCACAGGTGTTTTTTTTATCAACATAGACATTTTAGCCAATGCCGTGCAAGATCAATTGCACTTCTATACAGTCCATCCCCCAGTGTAAGGCACTACTGTACCTAAGTGCAGTAATCACATTACAGTTACTAATCAAACAAGTATAGAGAGAAAAGATCTCCGTTTTAATAGCAGATCCTGTGTCCCATCAGACAGGTCATTTAACTGCACAGCAGAATCACCCATGGTGCCAACATTTCAACTTTGTATTAGCATGCAGAACAGCACTATTAGTCGACACATAGCTTATCAGATAACTAACATCATGCATATAGAACAATAAATCATTTTAACCTCCAAAACACATTGACAAACAAACAATTGACACAAAAACACAGTACCCCCAGGGCATGCTGGGAACTCCGCCCACTTTCCTCTTCCACGGGTTAAAATTTCCCAGAAGGCTTTGCATAACTTTTTACACTCTGTTTTACAATTAAATCAGGCTAAAGAGTGTTAGATATAAATAATATGTATTTTAACACAACATGCAATTCTGGAATATCTGAATATTGGACAAAATTAAATTAAATTAAATGTAAACGTAAACCATAAGAGAAACCGACATGCAGCGATGGGGTCTGTAAATACCCCTTGTAAATACAACGTGTTCTAGGGAAGTGGGCGCAGTGCTGTATGTTCCGTAATAGTCTGCCAGCAATCTGCCAAAAAGCGCCGTTGCGCGGAAGGACAAGAATGTGAAACTGCAAACGCCCTGGACAGAAGCAGCTAGCTATGGTAGCCTACGACATAAACCTCTCAAAGCATCTGCAGTGGAAACATGCTAACACAAAGCTGGTTGCAGACCCAAGCTGAGTCGCCTGCCTCGACCCCAAGCAAGCAGCAAAACCTTTCTTTTCACCAGGTAACATCAAAATCAGAGACGGACAGGCTTGTTGCCTCCTCCTACATGATAGAGGAAATGTTGCCAGTTTCAACAGTAGAATGAAATCGCCATTTTTCAGAAACATATTGAGCAAAATACAGATGGCAGGGAACGGACAGCCACCATCAGACAGGAAAAGTTTTGCAACCTACCTTATTACAATAGAGATTTGTGCTAATATATGGGCATATATGTAAGGATTAATGTTGTATTGTTAACTGGCAAATTACGTGACAATGCATCTCAGGCGATGTTACGGAGTAACGCAAAAGTAATGTAACGAGTAGTGTAACGAATTACTTTCTCCAGGGAGTAATCAAGTAAAGTAAGGCATTACTTTTTTTGAAAGTAATGTGTAATGTGTAATATATTACTTTTTTGAGTAACGGACCCCAACTCTGGTGCTGGCGAAGTCGCTTCAGCAACGAACTTTGAAAGATGGCAGAGCCACTGGTAGTGATGAAGAAGACGTTCAGGTTTTATTGTCCGTTTTTGAATATTGTGCCAGTGAGAGTTTCAGTGTGTTTTATAATATAATAAACAATCAAAATTAGATTTTTTTTGACTGCCTATTTGTTTGGTGGAAAGTTGTTCTTTGACATGAAGTTGATTCAATGTGAGAAAAATAGTTGCTTTGATGTAGCAAGCTGCTTTTGCCATGTTGCTCAGACTTAGCTTAGCTTGCTATATTTCTCTGGGGATAGCTTCAATGTAGTTTAGCTATATTTAATCGAGAGTAACTGATAGCTTAGCTTACTACATTTTCCAAGTAGCTTGCCCATCACTGGGTGAATGCGGCTTTCCCATGATTTGATTTGATCCTAGGGACAGTTAGTAAGCCGGACCCTGCTGACCTGAGAGGTCTAGACGGTTCATAGCGTGGGAGCAATTCAGAGATGTATTTTGGGCCTAGGCCGTTAAGTGATTTGTAGACTAGTAACAGTATTTTTTTAAATCTATTCTATGACACACTGGCAACCAGTGTAAGGACTTAAGAACTGGAGTAATATGATCAGTTTTCTTAGTCTTTGTTAGAACTCTAGCAGCAGCATTCTGACTGAGCTGGAGTTGTTCAAGTTATTTTTTGGAGAGACCAGAGAAAAGGCTATTACAGTAGTCTAGACAAAGACACTAACCACTCCACTCCACTAACCACTCCACCAAGAGAGCTAGCTCCCTTGGCGGAGCTGATTAACATGTGTTCATACTGGGGAGTGAGTTTAACCAATCCACTCTCTACCACTCGGGACTCACAAGGAATCTGCGCTGATTCACCTCGGCTATACTAACTATCCTGAATGGGAGAACGGGAGGATTTCCGGCACTGTTGCGTGTGTGTGTTTGTTGCTGTCGGTGGGCACTGCTGGCGCCGTCTGTGGCTGCCGCTCCTCTGTCAGTCTTCCTTTGCTCTTCACCTACTTTCTTCTGTTTCCCCGTCGATTTGTGTTTGTTTTCTCTTTATCTGTCTTCCCTGTTCATGTCTTTTACCACCTCACTCTCCCTGCCCCCTACTAGCCGGCTAACGCTAGCCAACAACAACACCTGTTAGCGCTACACCTGGCCTGCTTGGAGCTGCCCTGCTCGCTCTGTCCTGTTAACGTTTTCTGGATTATTCACACTCGGACTTCCACTTCATTTTTCATTTTTACTGGACCACTCATTTTCCCAGATTTCCCCCTTCCTCTGGACTTCATCTTCCCCTGGCTGCACTCATCCAATTCCCCTCAGTACCGTGAGTAGCTCACCCATCCCCCGTGCTTACTCCCACTGCTGCTAACGTTACATCCCACTCACTCACTTATCTATCCCTATGGCTCCCCTACTAAACCCTCTCTCCTTTCTACTAACATTACTAACCCTTTCTATCCCTGCTAACCCCACCCTTCTGCTGCATGGTACACCGTGGTCTCCCTACCTGCTCTCCCTCCACCTCCACTACTCCTCCCATCAACTTTTAGTTCTTAACAATAACTACCGGTTACCCCCCACTGCCCTCATCACTGCTCGGACTGCTGGCATCCTCCGCCGTCGCCGATACCTCCACCGTGGCCCCAAACACTCCCGCCATTCACATTCCTCCACTATCTCCTTCATCCAAACCATAAGCTCCCACCGCCCCCCCCCCCCCCCCCCCCCCTCCACTACACCCCCCCGCTCTGTCAACCTGGCTAACCTCCGTCCTCTCCACCGCGCCCCCACTACTCCACCTTTCCATCCACCCACCTTCGCCCTCCTCAACACCCGGTCACTTAATAACAAAGCCCCCCTCCTGCATGAACTAATTCTTGACAATTCACTTGACTTTCTCCTCCTCACCGAAACCTGGCAACAACCCAATGATTTATTCTCCCTCAACCAAGCATCTCCCCCTGGCTTCAGTTACATCTCCAAACCCTACCCCTCCCGCCGTGGAGGCGGCCTGGCTGTCATTTTCAAACAACACTACCGGTTAACAGAACTCACCCTCCCCTCAGTTTCATCTTTCAAACTCCTGGCTTTCAAAACATGCTGCTCCATCACTGTTCTACTCATTTACCGTCCGCCCAAACCCCACCCATCATTCCTGTCCGACCTCACCGAAGTCCTCACACTAGCCTCATCTCTCTCCTCCCGTCTACTCCTCCTCGGCGATTTCAACATCCACATCGACTCACCCACCTGTAAACCTGCATCCGACCTCACCTCTCTCCTGGACAACGTCAACTTCACCCAACACGTCACCTTCCCCACCCATGTCAAAGGCCATATCCTCGACCTTGTCTGCTCTGCCAATCTACCGGTTCTCAACATCCACCCTACTCCATTCCCTCTGTCTGACCACACTCTCATCCAGTTCACCGTCTCATCCCCCTCCCCACGCCCCCAAACCCTCAGAGAAATAACATTCCGGAACACCAAAGCACTCGACCCCCTGCAACTCTCCGACCTACTCACCACAGCTCTCACCATGCACCCAGCCTCCACCTCACCTGATGATCTCACCAATTTTCTCAACGACACACTGCCTGCCTCCCTCGACTCCCTTGCCCCCCGCAAAACCAAAACCGTCTCCTTCAACTCCTCTGCCCCCTGGTTCACACCCCACCTCCGCACCATGAAACAAACTGGCCGCCAACTGGAACGTCTCTGCAAGAAAACCTCACTCACCATCCATCTTCAAGCATTCAAAATCCACCTCTCCACCTATAAAGAAGCCCTCACTGCCGCCAAGTCTGCCTACTACTCCTCCATCATCAATGACCCCAGCCACAACTCTAAAACACTCTTCTCCACCGTCAACAACCTCCTCAATCCCCGCACCGACGCCCTCCCTACCACCACACCCGACCTATGCAACTCTTTTCTTCAGTTTTTTGCAGACAAAATCACCACCATTCATCAATCACTGTCCCCCGTGTCTGACCCAGCAGCCCCTACTCCAGTCCCTCTCCTCTCCATCCCTCTTGACCTGCCTACTCCTCCCCCACACCGCCGCCTCTCCTGCTTCACTCCAGTTACCCCCTCAACCATCTCCAAACTCATCGTCTCGACCCCTCCATCCTCAACCACTACCGGCCCATCTCCAACCTCCCCTTCCTCTCCAAAACCCTGGAACGCCTTGTCGCCACACAACTCCAAACTCACCTGCACTCCAATAACCTCTTCGAACCCCTCCAATCCGGTTTCCGCCAACTCCACTCCACAGAAACTGCAGTCCTCAAAGTCCTTAACGACCTCCTCACCTCTGCCGACACTGGATCCCTCACCTTCCTCATCCTCCTCGACCTGAGTGCAGCCTTCGATACCGTGAGCCACGTCATCCTGCTGTCCAGACTTGAGGCTCTCGGTATCGAAGGCACCGCACTCAGGTGGCTCCACTCCTACCTCTCCAACCGCTCCCACTTCATCTCCCATCATCCGCCCCCTCCACAGTCTCACACGGTGTCCCCCAAGGCTTCCTCATCTACATCCTCCCCCTTGGTAAGATCCTCCGCCACTTCAACCTCAACTTCCACTGCTACGCCGATGACACACACATCTACTTCAGCACTAAATCCCTTCAGAACCCACCCCTCTCCCATATCAACTCCTGCCTGTCTGCAATAAAAGTCTGGATGCAACCCAACTTCCTTCAACTAAACCGCAATAAAACTGAACTCCTCCTCATCGGCTCCAAATCCACCCTCAGCAAACTCAACAACCCCTCACTCACCATCAACTGCACCACCGTTTCCCCATCTCCTCAGGCACGCAACCTTGGCGTAATCTTTGACCCCACCCTCTCCCTTGAGCCCCCATCCGCCATATTGTCAAAACCTCTTTCTACCATCTCCGCAACATTGCTAAGATCTGGTCTCTCACACCCTGCTGCTGAAACACTCATTCACGCCTTTATCTCCTCCTGTCTGGACTACTGCAACTCACTCCTCTATGGCACCAACACCACCCTCATCAATAGACTCCAACTGGTCCAAAACGCAGCCGCCCATCTCCTCACCCACACCAAATCCTGGCACCACATCACCCCAGTCCTTCAACAACTCCACTGGCTTCCCATCTCCTCCCGGATCACCTACAAAATCCTCGTCATCACATACAAAGCTCTCCACCAACTGGCCCCCCCATACCTCACCAACCTCCTCTCCCCTTACCAACCCTCCCGTTCCCTCCGATCCACCTCTGCCGGCCTTCTCTCCACCCCCAAATCCAACCTCCACAGTTTCGGCGACAGAGCCTTCTCCAGGGCAGCTCCCAAGCTCTGGAACTCTCTCCCCCCGGACATTAGAGAATCAGACTCCCTCACTGTCTTCCAATCCTGTCTCAAAACCCATCTCTTCTCCTGTGCCTTCTCCTAGCTCCCCCTGCCTATCCCTGTGTGCCTGTGTCGTGTTTGTCCATTGTCTGTTGGACTTAAGTCATCCCCGCCCCTTTAGTGTTTATTTTTGTACAGCGTCTACGTTTATTATTATTATTATTATATTTCCCCCATGTTGACCCATTGACGATGCGTCTATGACAAGACACTGCCTGAATGTATAGAGTATCGCAGGGATGACATATTTTTGTAGGCTTAACCAGAAATCTCTGCCACGTTGCTTCTAAGGGGGACAGAGATGGGAAAAGTACTAGGGATGCATGATATTTATCGGACCGATAAATTATCGGCCGATATGGCCATTTTGCGTTATTATTTATTATTCCAATAATGACATTTTAGCCAATAAAATAGCCCCCGATAATACGGCGCCAACTTGGCTTTGTTTTGCATTGGAAGTGGAGTATTGTTGTTGCGTGCTCATGACATCACAAGCAGCTGGCGAAACTCCAGTGTGGCTGTTGACAGTTTCAAATGATAACAAAACAACACTATTGCAATTTGCAATACATGTCCCGCAAGGTTTCTGAGATTAGGGGAAAGTCTGAGCTGGCGTTACGCTAAACCAAACGTGGGGAGGAGGCAACGGATTTGTTTGGCGTTAACGTTAGCTGTTGTGGTGGCTAACGTTAGCTAGCTGGTTGTGGCCTACCTAGTAGTTCAGCAGGCAGAGGTCCACAAGCTTGTTGTGACCAAACATCCCCACATTTGAAGCACTTCATACTCCCAGAGCTGGCGTAAACCATAGAGAACCTCATGCATTACCCAAAATGAAATGTCCAGGGTTTGTGTCTCCAAATCAACTAACGCTAACGTTACATGTAAGGTAACATGAAGCTTGTCAGGCTGCTTTTGTATATAAGAATTTGTTCTTACTTGTTCGCCTGGGTAAATAAAGGTAAAAAAAAGAAAGAAAAGCTAACATAGCTAGCTGCGGGGCAGTCATGATCTACCAATAATAAGGAAAACGAATGCGCACATTTACATAAAAACACACCAGTCAACATCACATAGTGTCTTTTCTTTAATCTAGAGGGAACATTTTTCAGTCAAAAGTGAAACGACACAGATATGATGGCTTATAGTGAGACTTTCCATGCCTCACTATAGAACTGGCCCCAATGCAAAATTCAGACAGCTCATATGTTGCCAGTAACGTCATGCCAATAAGAGTCTAAATTACTATGCCTTTTGTGTTTTATCTGCAGACTAATAGGCTTTCGGTTATATAAAAGCCATTATTTTTTGTATTGACTATTGAGTGATACACTTTACTAAAACAATCATATTATATCATTACATTACATTACATTACGTCATTTGGCAGACGCTTTTATCCAAAGCGACTTACAATAACAAATTTTTTGTCAGCAATAGAGCAATCAGCTATGGAGCACAGTCTATGACAACTACAAATTCTGAAGGAACAGTGGTACAAGTTTAGTTTATTTTTTTTTATTTTTTTTAAAGAAAGAGAGAAAGAAGTTAGATCAAGAAGGGCCCAGATGGAGCCTGAAAAGGTGAGTCTTTAGTCTTTTCCGAAAGATCGGCAGTGATTCAGCAGTCCTGACCGAAGGTGGAAGCTCGTTCCACCATTGAGGTGCCAGGGACGAGAAGAGTCGAGATCGGGATGAGCGACTTTTGAGCCCCCGTAGCGAAGGAGGGGCGAGGCGACCTACACTGGTGGAGGAGCGAAGGGAGCGCTGAGAGGTTTGGAACCTGACCATAGATTGCAGGTACAGGGGAGCTGACTGGTGTACTGCCCTGTAGGCCAGTACCAGTGTCTTGAATTTGATGCGAGCTGAGATGGGAAGCCAGTGGAGGTCCCGGAAGAGGGGAGTGACATGAGAGAATTTGGGTTGGTTGAATACCAGACGGGCTGCAGCGTTCTGAATGAGCTGAAGCGGTCGGATGTCGGTGGCAGGTAGGCCGGCACGTTGCAGTAGTCCAGGCGAGAGATGATAAGTGACTGGACCAGGAGTTGAGTCGCTTCTCTTGTGAGACAGGGACGGATGTTGTAGAGGGAGAACCTACAGGAGCGTGCTGTCGCAGCTATGTTAGCTGAGCAAGACAGCTGGTTGTCGAGGATCACCCCAAGGTTCTTAGCTGTTTGGGGGGGAAGTACAGTGGTGTTGTCAATGGAGATGGAGAGATCTGCGAGAGGGCAGTCTTCCCCTGGGAGGAAGAGTAGCTCTGTCTTACCAAGGTTGAGCTTGAGGTGGTGGGCAGACATCCAGTCGCCAATGTCTTTGAGGCATGCAGAGATGCGAGCCTCGATTTGAGTGTCGGAGGGGGGGGAAGGAAAGGAAAAGCTGGGTGTCATCAGCATAGCAGTGATAAGAAAAGCCATGAGAAGAGATCACATAGGCAAGATATCTGATATAGAGAAGGAAAAGTAAGGGCCCAGGACTGAGCCCTGGGGGACACCGGTGGTAAGAGGGCAGGATCTGGAGAGGGACCCTCTCCATAAGACCTGGTATGAGCGGTTCGAGAGATAGGAAGCAAACCAGGAGAGTGCAGAACCTGAAATGCCGAGGTCAGACAGAGTGGAAAGAAGGATTTGGTGGTTGACTGTATTGAAGGCAGCAGACAGGTCAAGGAGGACAAGGACAGAGGAGAGGGATGAGGCCTTAGCAGTGTGAAGGGCCTCTTTGACAGCAAGAAGAGCTGTCTCAGTGGAGTGAGAAGCCTTGAAACCGGACTGCAGAGGGTCCAGGAGGTCATTCTGGGAGAGATAGAGAGAAAGTTGTTCGGACACTGCTCGTTCGAGGGTTTTGGAAAGGAATGAGAGAAGAGAGACAGGTCTGTAGTTCTGAATAGCAGTAGGGTCAAGGGAGGGTTTCTTAAGCAGAGGCTTGACTCTTGCACTCTTTAGAGCAGGCGGAACAAGAAGGACAGAGAGGAGTTTATGAAGGTAGTGAGGAAGGGAGATATGTCAGGTTTGGAGGAGAGAGGAAGGGATAGGATTGAGGGGGCAGTAAGTAGCTCGGTTCGAGCTGATGAGTTTAAGCACTTCATCGGGAGAGAGGGGAGAGAAGGAAGAGAGATATCAGAAGTGTTGTTTGTGTTCACAATAGTGATGTCAGATTTGCTTAGGTCAGAGCTATGGAATATTAAATCATCCGTCTTTGCTCACTACATCTGCCCTTTCTTTCTTCTTTTTTGTAACCCCATGTGTGCATAAAATACAGGTTAAGAACTTACTTTTTTTAATACAGAAATGTTAAATAATTATCGGTTTATCGTATCGGTTATCAGCCAGGAGAAGCATATATTTATCATTTATTGTATCGGCTCTAAAAATCCATATCGTGCATTAGAGATGGCCCAATACCGATGAGCCGATACTGGCCTATTTTGCTGTACTCGTACTTGCCCGATATTGCTTGCGACAGCTGCCCGATACCACTTTACGGCAACGTGCCGCAGCCGTACAATCTAGATAGGTGGGCGCGGTGTGCAGTGGAGCAACATGTCAGCAGTTTGGACATATTTTAAGATTTGCGATACTGCATTTTGTGATACAGCAAAGCAGACTGCAAACTCTGCTCTGCTAAAGTGTCAAGAGGAGGCACCTGAAGAGCAAACATCAGGTTGAGCACAAGAAGTTTGCTAATGCTATCACCAGCACAAAACAACCAACTCTTGAGCAAACGCTGGAGAAGCGAGAGAAGATGGCAAGAGAAAACCCACGGGCAGTGAAAATAACTGATGCACTTACCAAGTACATCGCTCTTGACGACCGACCCTTGTCCGTTGTGGAAAATACGGGATTTCGCCGTCTTCTCTGTGTACTGGAGCCGAGGTACGATATTCCCAGCCGTCATTGCATCACGGACACGGAGTTACCAAAGCTACACGACTTCGTGAAAGAGCACATCAACACCTTGTTGCAGGGCATATCGCTTTCAGCTTCACCACCGATATTTGGAGCAGCAGCGTAAGCCCAATGTCTCTCATCAGTTGAACTGCACAGTGGATTGACGAGGATTTCACCCCACAAAATGTCATTCTACAAGCGAAGCAGTTTCGGGGTTCACATACTGGCCAAGCTATCGCAGACGTGTTTGATGATATGCTTCAGACGTGGGGGATACCGAAAAGTTCTGTACACGTTGTGGTCCGGGACAGTGCAAAAAACACGATTAAAGCCATGAAGGATGCTGGACTGCCCAGCCTGTCGTGTGTAGCCCACACCTTCCAGCTGGCTGTTAACGAGGGGCTCTTGGCTCAGAGGAGTGTAGCAGACGCGGTGGCAGTCGGACGTAGAATAGTGGGTCATTTTAAACATTCGCCATTAGCCAGATCCAGCTTCTTCAGTCGCCAGCCAGACTCCAGCAAGACGTGCAGCCCCGCTGGAATAGCACGTATTACATGATAAAGTGTCTCACCGAGCAGAAGCGGGCTCTGGGGGTATATGGATCCGAATATGAGCTCCCCGACAACCTCAGCGCAAATCAGTGGGCCATCCTGGAAAAGTCTCTGACTGTCCTGTCCCCGTTTGAGGAGTTAACCAATAGAGTGAGCAAAGCTGATGCCCTGGCCTCAGATGTGATACCTGCTGTGACTGTGCTTCGCCCACTTTTGACCACAGAAACAGAAGAGGACCAAGGCATCAAAACAATGAAAGCAACTCTGGCTGCAGCCGTGACGAGACGCTTCTCTGACACTGAAACAAACCCACTCTACAGCATCGCAACTGTGCTCGATCCGAGGTAATGTGTGTGTCTGTGTGTGTGTGTGTGTGTGTGTGTGTGTGTGTGTGTGTGTGTGTGTGTGTGTGTGAGAGAGAGAGAGAGAGAGAGTGTGAGAGAGAAAGCAAGTGATAATTACTTGCCTTCAAATCACTTAAAGCAAATTGATTAAAGTTGGCCATAAAAACTAAAAGCATTATCAATTTGCTTTGTTAAATGATTTGAAGGCAATATGCTGATTGCTGACATTCCTTCTGACAACTTGAGACTAGCTTGTCTGTTACCAGCTAAAATATTTATTTTTCTCTGTGTTAGATACAAAGATTGTTTCTTCTCAAACGTCAACACTGCTGCAGAAGCCAAAGAGATGGTGAGGGTGGAGCTGCGGAAGCTGTCTGCAGGAGAAGCAGATGTCCAGGAGGATCTGGGGAAACCACCTGCCAGAAAGCAACGCAAGGCCCAGGCCAGTAGGAGCAGTCTGGACATTGTGTTTGATGAGATAGCAAGTGAGCAAGCATCAGCAGCACTGAGCGCAGCACCAGTAGGTGAGGCCATTCAGTTAGTTAGACACATACCTTGGAGAGACCCTAGCTGCCCCAGATGATAAACCACTGCAGTACTGGGGAGTTAACAAAGTGCGGTTTCCCACTCTGGCCCAAATGTCTCGCAGATATCTCTCAGCACCATGCAGCAGTGTGGATAGTGAAAGGCTTTTTAGCTCACTGTCACACATTGTAGATGAAACCAGAAACAGGATCACAGCTGAGCATGCTGAGATGCTTCTCTTCATCAAAAAGAATCTGCCCCTCACTTTTCCAAAAAAGGCTTAGTCCTCTACTCCTCACAGATAGCAAAGCCACTAACATACACTAAACATCAATTTCAGTTGTTCTGCTAGTTATAGTATATTCAGGTTGTGTGATACTCAAATCCACTGAATGTGTTACAGGTTACTTTGAAATGTGTAGCAGTGCCATGCATGATTGTTCAGGAAAGATGTGTTTTATTTTATTTTATTTATTTTATTATCAACACTGGTACATATATAGCCTAGTGTGTCCTCTGGAGTCTACTCTGGATAATTGAAAAGGCTATCTCAGTTACCTAGCCTCTTCTATCCAGTATGTAAAATACATGCTGCTGACTGAATAGAGCTGAGATTAATCCCCCTGTTTGGTGGTGCTAATATTTTATTATTTTAATATTATTATTTATTTTTTGCACAAAAATAACCTACCTCTGACTTCTCTGAGGCGTAGGCCTCACAGACAGCACTAACTACTATTGTTGCAGTTGTTCTGCTACAGTTCTATGTTGTGTGTTACTGAAATGCACTGAATGTGAAAGTTGAAGTGAAATGTGTGGCAGTGGTGCCATGTTTGTTCAGGGAAATGAATGTCAGCAATGGCATAACTGGCACATTTAATTTGTTATACCCAGAAAGTGAGGAACATCTGATGAAAAAATAAATAAATTAAAAAAATAAAGTCGTTGTTATGGCATCATTAATTACTATCGGTATCGGTATTCGGTATCGGCAAGTACCCAAATGTCAGTACTCGTGGTCAGCAAAAAAGTGGTATCGGGACATCCCTATCGTGCATCCCTAAAAAGTACCCACATTCTCTACTTAAAGTGTAACTAACCCCCAAAACGCTTTTTTCAGCTTTTAACCAATATGACTTTTGGGGTGGTGTTTGAAGATTTCTGGTCAAAATTTCCACATTTGAGACCAAACTGTTACCATTGTACCATTTGTATCATTTTCAGCCGCATAAGTGCCTCAAACCTGCTTTTTTTTGCCCTCAAAAATGCCCAAAATGTGGTACAACCTGACGCCACGATGAACCAAAGACTATGGGATTCCAAGATAGTAACTCCCCTACTCCCCCTGTACCCTTTCCCGGCTCATCCCAACTCCAAGCCTAAAAGCCACTATAATCATAAATAGAAATAAAAGGAAGGAAATGGCATTGTGTTGCTGTAAATCATTCCCAACCTTTTTCATATTAAGGACCCCTAATTTAGTTCACATTGGGGCAATGGACCCCCATATGATGAGATTTGGTCTCTCAGATCTGATGTTTTTTTTGTTTTTTATGTAGCCTAGATATGATTTTGTCCAGAATTCCATATATATTAGGTTGAGAGATAAAGGAGAATCCTGGAATCCTCTCAAGGACCTCACATTGAGAACCACTCAACCACTTCGATTGTGCAGAGAGGAGAGAGAGAGGAGGAGGGAGGGGGAGAATGTTGTGTTTGTACTGCGGGCAGTAGCTGCAGCTGGGCCGCAGTCTGCAAACTGTCATGGCGTCGTTTTCCTGTAAAAAATGTCCGAAGTTTCCTGTCTGAGCACAGCCAAAGAATATAGTGAGACAAGAAGAGACGAGCTTCGCCTTCATTTCTTGGTTTTACCCATAGGTTTTTTCAAATCAAGCAGCATGCCGTTTTGTCACATATCTGGGGGGGTAAGTCCCCCTTTAAGTAGAAGTACAGTTACTTGTGTAAAAAACGACTCTGGTAAAAGTAGAAGTACCGATTCAACTATTTACTCAAGTAAAAGTAAAAAAGTACAGGCTATGAAATGTACTCAAAGAGTAAAAGTAAAAAGTATTTTTACCGGATGTTTCTGTGCAAAGCTAACTGAACCTCATGTCATATTAACTCATTGAGTGCCAGCCACTTTTGGAGAACGGACGCTCCCAGTGCCAGAGTTTCAGAGCGTTTTCAGTGATTTATCGAGGCCCACAGAATATTGTGTGATATTACTATGTAAACACCGAACACGCACAAAGAACGAGGAGATTCTATTGTATCATCAGCAAAAAAAAGTTTATTGATACCATTTTCCGTTCTTTAGTTATGAGCCGGAGAAGATAGGTTGTTTTCAGCAAATTTCAGCGTTTCAAATTAGAAGCTGAGATATTCCGCCTTTTGTGAAATGAAGCATTTCAAGCACATTCACTGAGTCTGAAGCTAATATTTTCTGATGTAGTGACGTGGTGTAGTTGTGTGGTGCCCTGCGTGCCCCACCCCCCTCTCCCCCCCTCAGCTGCAAACTCCTCCCCACACTAACACACAGCCTCACGCACCCAGGTCTATTTTCGGAGTGCTCCGTTTTTGTGCGCCGGCTCCCAGCGCGACAGGGAAAAGCCAAACCGGACTGCTGAGAATAGTTTGGCCCTTCGGCGTCGGGTGCTGCTTTTCTGGCGGCTAATCGTGTGGAGAAACTATGCAGACAGACAGACAGAGGCAGAGGGGCTCAGTTGTGGGAGCGGATTGACTGCTGTTCGCAGCCAACGTCAGCTGCAGCCAGAGCCATCTATATGGCTCTGGCTGCAGCATGAGCGGTTTCTCTTTCATCACGGGGCTTTTTCCTGCTGTTTTCCTGACCTTTCTCTAATCTGGAGAGCACTGTCGCCACCTAATGAGTCCGTAAAATAGGTTATACACGTTCAATAGCTACAATATTTGTACAGGAGATGCAGGAGGCTTTGATCCACGTCCCACCGTCAAAAAACGCATTTAACGTCGATCGACGTCTTTGGCACTCTACGTCACTATTTACTTTGACGTCGATCGACGTCCTTGGCACTCAATGAGTTAATAATATAATTTTAAGACTATTGAACTCAAAATATCCCCTACAAACATGTTTTTATACATCTTAACACCATGGCCGTAACTAGCTATGAGGACGGGGAGGTCCGGACCTCCCCTAATATTTCAGAGGGGGGAAAAAAAAAAAAAAAAAAAAAAAAAAAATTATAAAACAATCTGCATGGAAAAGCATGAAAAACACGGGATCTCTTTTATTTTGAAACGAAAGGCAGGTCAGGCAGGAAGTCATCTGACGCCGCGTCCGCGGTAACTTGATTCCGAGAGAGCAGCAGCATGGTGGTGAGTGATGACTGTCTGTCTGCCTGGCGAGATAATTGAAGGTGAGCGAGCTGCGAGACAGTGAGCGAAGTGAACGACAGACAGTGAGTGACACTGACAGATTTTTTAGCAACAACCAAGAAAGTAAGTGTCTAGTCTGTCTCTTAAGTAATGTTACCTGTGTGACACGTTGGGATGCTACTGGCTAATCATGCATGATGCCAATTGCCAAGCTCCCGAAGTCAGGTATGCAGGTGGCTATATGCATGGTTTCAATTTCATGACCCAATAAGTAACAAAAAGAGGTGGTGTAAAGTTAAAAACAACATAATATATTTTATTTTATTTTTCAATCGTTCCTATCAGGAATAAATAAATGTCCCTCTGTATGTTTTTTTTATTATCGATGATGACTTTGTGTGTTGTGTACGGCTTGGGTTGTGTACCTGTGTTTGTAGGTGTCATTTTGATATGAATTTGGCTAAAACAGTTTGTGTTTGTTAGTTACAATTATGTTGACAGGAGAGCTGAGCAGGTGGTGACATGAAAGAGAATATACTGAATAATGACATCACAACAGTATAATCCTAATGTTGATTTAAAATGATATATTACTCTAAATATGGCTAAAAAAGGGGAAAAAAAAACCTCAAATTTTTTCCGGCGGCGCCCTTGCGGGCGCCACCGAATGCGCCTCCCCTTGCTGGACCTCCCCTATTTCGGAACCCTGGTTACGGCCCTGCTTAACTCATTGGGTGCCAAGCACGCCGTACGGCGTCTTTTTATTAATCTCGCTTGGGTGCCAAAGACGCCGTATGGCGTCTTTTTTTCGAAATTGCTTTTATTCAATTTTTAGATCGTTTAGGACCTTGGGCAAGTATTCAACATGAATCCCTACAAGAATCGGATGCGTAAATCGGCGCAATCTTGACGCGATGCAGTGCTGCCCCCCCCCTTCCTGCGTCAGGGCGCTGCCTTTCTCTTCTTGAGAGCGCGACAATCGGCCATTCCTTCCTTGTCTTCCCTTCCTCTCGGTCCGTGTATTTCCTCTTGAGCATATCCATAGCATAGCGAGTATTTAGCGAGTATTTAGCATAGTCATTAGCGATAGATTATATTTAGATCAGTTTGTGAGATTGTGTGGTGAGTAGATTTGAGTGTTTGGCGTGTTTGGTGAGTGGTTTGTGTGTCTGAGACACACAAACCACACACAGTGTGTGTGTGTGTGTGTGTGTGTGTGTGTGGGAGATCGCGTGTGTTAGTTAGCGTTAGCAGTAGATTAGCTCTTAGTTAGTAGTGTGTTTGTGAAAAAATAAATAAAAAAAAAACAAAAAAAATAAGTGTCGGTGTTGGTGTTGGTGTCGGTGTGTCTGTCTGTCTGTCTGTGTGTGTGTGTGTGTGTGTGTAGTTGTCTCTGTCTGTGTGTCTGTGTTAGCTAGTTTATAGCCAGGTGTAGGCGTGTAGCTATAGATTAGCTATGCCCAGGCGCAGACGGCCTAGGCCCGGAGCTGGCCAGCTTACGCTGGAGCAGGCCCTCTGCCGTGCCGTGAGGAAGAGAGATCTTCCGGAGACTGACTCCGAGGACCCCTCATCCGATCCTTCATCGGATCCTGTGGAATCCAACACGAGGGATGGTGACTGGCATCCACCACCTCGTCAGGCCCACCTGGATTCCAGCGATGGTGAGATGAATCGATTTTCAAAAAATCATCTGATATTGAAAACACATATCATGTATCTTATTTTTATAAACTCTCACTTTGACTACAGACTCTGACGAGTTTGATGAGGAGGAGGAGGAGGAGGAGGAGGAGACTGATCTGGCGCCTCAGAGAGGCTCAGAGGAGGGGGATGTGGCGATGGCGTCTTCTTCAAGAGGTGAGAACCTATACTTTGCAGGAAATTCATGTCACGTATACAGCCAGCTACATCTATAATAATAATAATAATAATTGATTGGATTTATATAGCGCCTTTCTAGACACACAAAGCGCTTCACATATCAGGGGAGGGAGGGGGAGGGAACTCAACTCATCCACCATGTATTTGTCAGGACAAAAGGAAACCATGAGAACAATCTAAACATGTGACTTACAGTACAGTATCTATATAGGAACAGGCATCACTGGCCAGCAAGTAAACAAACCATTGGAGGTAATAATGTAAAAATAAAATAAACGCACACACTTATTCATCAATTTATTTTTGTCAACACAAAGCTTGGTAAGAATAACAATCCTGAATTAGCCTACTAATACCATGTAAAATATAAAATTTCAGAGTTGCAGCACAGCTCTGAGGAGGGGACTGACGATGAAGGGGCAGGTGCTCCCGCCAGCTTTCGTCGTGCCCGCTTGCAGTCCAGTGACGAAGGTGAGATATAAGCCATTTTAGAATTACAATTATTCATCTGATATTGAAAACATAAACTTTTTTCCCTCAAGAATGTATCATATTTTATAAACTCACTTTGACTACAGGGGAGGAGGAGGAGGAGGAGGAGGTGGTGGAGGAGGAGGAGGAGGAGGAGGTGGTGACGACTGAGCGCGTGCGGGCATCTGCAGTTGGGAAGAGAGGGTCTTCAAGAGGTGAGAATCTATAGATACTTTACAGGAAATTCATGTCACGTATGCAGCCAGCTCATCTATAATAATAATAATAATAATATCAATTATTATTATTATTATTATTGTCAACACAAGGCTTCTAATTATTGGAAAAAAGACAGCTTTTTTACATATCACAATTGTCTGAAGAAAAACCTTTTATTTCATTTTTCAGCGGGCAAGCCTCGTCAGGAGGACTCTCCACGCTGGCATACTATGCCAGACTGGAGCCCCAAAGTCTTCCCCTTCACAGCAATGCCAGGTCCCAGGAATGCGGCTGCATCACTACAGTCAGACAAGCCGGCAGATTTCCTGGAGCTGTTCCTCGGTGATGAGCTGCTGCAGATCATTGTTCAGCAGACCAACATCTATGCTAAACAGTGCATCGCCGTGCTGGATCAGCTGCACATGCCCTACACCCGGGTAAACGCCTGGCAACCGCTGTCTGTGGGAGAGCTGAAGCGATTCCTGGGGCTCCTCTTCCTCACTGGCCTTGTCAAGAAGCCCAAGATTGCGGACTACTGGTCTCTTGATGTGGCGATGGAGACCCCATACTTCAGGAAGACAATGTCCCGCAACAGGTTCCAGCTGATATGGCGCTTTCTCCATTTCTGTGACAATGAGAGGGTCGATGCCACCGACCGGCTCCACAAAGTGCGGCTCATCCTTGACTTGCTCCTCTCCAAGTTCAAGGAAATGTACCAGCCCTCACAAAACATTAGTGTGGATGAAGGGATGCTGTTGTGGAGGGGGAGGCTACGTTTCCGTGTGTACAATCCGGCAAAACCGATAAAGTACGGAATAAAGAGCTATATTCTGTGCGATTCAGAAAACGGGTATTGCTATGCAATGAAACCCTACTGTGGAATTCACAGCACCCTACTGGACACCGTGCAGTTCCTCATTGCCGGCCTGGAGGGATATGGCTACCGTCTCTGGATGGATAATTTCTACAACAGCGGGACCGTGAGCCGACGTCTCCTCAGCCTCCAGATGCACTCAGCTGGGACACTCCGGGTGAAGAGGGGCGAACCTGCGTCCATCCGGCAGGTGACCATGTCGGATCTGCGAGTAGGTGAACGACTCGCTCGTCATGACGATGGGGTGATGTTCCTGGCATGGCGGGACAAGCGCATCGTCAGGATGATCTCCACCTTCCACCAGGATGTCATGAAGACTGTGGCGGTGAAAGAGAAAGGGCAAAGTGAACGGGTCCTGCAGAGCAAGCCAGCATGTGTTGTCGAGTACAACCAGTACATGAGTGGGGTTGATCGACTTGACCAGAAGATATCCTACTATCCATTTGTGAGGAAGACGTCCAAATGGAGCTCCAAGTTCGTGGTCTACCTCATGCAGATTGCAATGAGCAATGCATTTATTCTGTACAGGAAATGCAACCCCACGTCCAGCTGCAAAGTCCTCAAAGAATTCACCCTGTCTGTGGTGAAATCGTGGACGGAGGCGACATCTGCTTGCCCCCCCCCTCCTCCTCCAGCAGACGAGCCACCTCCTCTTCCTCCAGGAAGGACGCCAAGACACACACGCCAACGGTCCAATTCAGTGAGGCAGAATGTGGACTTTGCGGGTCATGTGCCACAGCCGGTGAAAGTCCCGCCCACCAAGAGCAAGGCAAATCGAAAATGTGCGCACTGCGCAGCGAAGGGACACCGAAAGGAGACCAAATTTGTCTGCCCCCAATGTGACCATGTGCCTCTCTGCCTCTACCCCTGCTTTTTTGAGTATCACTCACAGTGATTGTTGTATCTTTATACAACAATCACTGTGAGTGATACTCAAAAAGAGACTAGATAACAGTACTATTATTATTCTATAGTTATTTATAGATTATTATTATATATTATTATATATATTATTATTATATATTATATTATTATTATATATTATTATATATAGATAGTTATTTATAGATTATTCTATCCTATTCTATAGTACTACAGTACTATAGACTCGCCCCCACATCTCAAAGCAGCAGTTATAAAAGATCTGTATGTTTTGTGCTAACTCCACACAGGTCATCTGAATATGGCTGTCCGGACAGGGGGACGCCCAGAGAGGCCACGGCCCATTGTTTATAGTACGGTACAAGACAATAATATTTTCTATAACAGTGATGCTGATGTCATAACTGTCCTCAATGTCATAGGCTCGGATGATGTCATCGGTACAAGTGTCCAGTGATGTCAGCAGTGATGATGTCATCGCTCGTGACCTTTTTTTGCCTCCAATATACAGCATGTGTTCATTTCCAACTCCTGTGAAGGTTATTTTCAAGAAAATAAAACAATGCAGGAAATTTTGTGTTTGACTATTTTTATAATGTTACACAAAAAATGAAAGCTTAGAATGTGTAGTTTCATCCAGAAAAAGAAAAAAAGTTGATATCTTCTTTCTTTGTGGAAATATGGACTTCAATATCCAGCATGACCCCGTGAAAGTGAGCATTTTGATGTTAGACCAAGTGGTATACTAATATTTGTAGAAAATAAACAAAACATTCTTTTGACATACTTTTTCCCGCAGGTAAACTAGACATTCTAACCTTTCATTTCAGCTATAGCATTTTGTTCAACTCAAAGGAGAATTCATTATTTGGCCTATGTTTACATAAAGTTGTCTTGATTTCCAACTATTTTGAAGGTCCATGTGAAGAAGATAAAACAGTGCAGGACATGTTGTGTTTTGAATATTGTTATTATGTTACACATCAAATGAAAGCTTTCAATGTGTAGTTTCATAAAAATAAAAAATAAAGTTGATATCTTCTTTCTTTGTGGAAATATGGACTTCATTATCCAGCATGACCCCATGAAAGTGAACATTTTGATGTTAGACCAAGCTGTAAACTAATATTTGTAGAAAATAAACAACACATTCTTTTGACATACTTTTTCCCGCAGGTAAACTAGACATTCTAACCTTTCATTTCAGCTATAGCATTTTGTTCAACTCAAAGCAGAATTCATTCTGTCGCCTTTCTAACATAAAGATGTGATTATCTCAGAAACTAATTTCACCATGCTGTTTTCGGTCGAAAACACTCTTTTTCAGAGGGGTGTATTTCCAAAATGGAACAGTTTATAAACACACTTTTTTTTTTTTTATGAAACGGAAGGGTTCAAAGTTTCATTGAGGCTATTGGTTGTCCATATAAGAGGAACACAAAAAATGATATGGCTATATTAAAATGCATTGCGGCCTATGTGGCACAGTACAGCAACCTTTTGCCCAAGGGCCGTGGCACCCAAAGTGTTAACACTCTACTTTGATTAATAATGTGTGCTATAGTTTTTCCACAAAACCGGTCAAATTATCCCATTAAAATCCTTAAAATGACATCATTAATATTTCCAGGATATATGAATATGCAAATAGTTAATCACAAAAGTTTAACCGTTGGATACAAGGCGTCTCCTACTTTATTGAAGCCTCTGGAGCACATACACTGAGATTCAAAAACACAAGACAAGATATAACTATCCTTTGTGCAAGAATTATAACCCTCTGCTTGTCCTGTTTTTGTGTGCTTCCCTCACGTTAGAAAGTAGGCTATTCACTTAACGTTCCTCTAGCAAAGGTAATTATTTAATAATGACATTTTAAATAATGCCTGCAAGTTGCAGCCGCTGCCTTTCTGAGATGAACTGCTAAATGACAACATAGTTTAAAACAACAGTCCACGCATAATGTATTGAGTGGTTCAGCGAGTATAACTGCTGGTCTGGAGAGCTGACCGGGCTCTGCATATCGGTTCAGCGGGTGCGAGTATGACTACTGGTCTGGAGTCAGCTGAGCTGAGCTGAGCTGACCGGGCTCTGCGAATCGGTTCAGCGGGTGCAAGTATAACTGCTGGTCTTGAGTCAGCTGAGCTGAGCTGAGCTGGATACATGCTTTTAAGGGTTGCAATCACAACACAGCCCCCGCGAAATGACTCATTTCACTATCAGAATTTGATCCATTTGGTCCAATAACATTTAGAAAGTCTAGAAGTGCCGCATGATTACATTATTTTAGCCCATTCAAGTTAGCAGACTCAGAGTAAGTCGAGGGCTAAACCAAAAGTTACCCAGCAGACTGCAGAGCCTGGTGAGCTGCTCTACAGAGAGCCAATCAAAAGCTGACATTTAGGGGAATGAACTATCTCTATTAATTATACCCTGTTTCTTCTCGGTTTAATCGTTGTTGTCATGCATTAAAACTAAAGTAATGAGCTTGTTTTGGAAATGTAAGGAGTAGAAAGTACAGATACTTGTGTTAAAATGTAGGGAGTAAAAGTAAAAAGTCGTCAGAAAAATAAATACTAAGTAAAGTACAGATACCCGAAAAATCTACTTAAGTACAGTAACAAAGTATTTGTACTTTGTTACTTCCCATCTCTGAAGGAGGAAATGTATGGGGTTTTAGAATGGGGATTTCACTTAGCCTAAATCAGGGGTGCCCAAACTTTTTTGAATGGGGGCCAGATTAGATCAGATTAGATAGAAAATGTCGGGGGGGCCAGGTGTTCTTGCATCATATGGGTTATAATTTTTTTTAATCAAAAATCACATACAAATGTACTCTAAATATTTTGTTTACCATCTGAAAACATTAGTTCTGCATGTGCTGTTCCTACTTGGTTCCTGTACAAACTGTATGATGGTGCTGTCATAGGTGAAGGGAAACAATGCAAATTGAACTTGCTTGATTAACCAATACTGTGTAGAGGACCACATATAGGGCCCTATTCTCCCACAAGCCTTCGGCGCTAAAACGGGCCTTAAACGCAAAAAAACGTGCCTTGTGCCTGTTTTGGGACGATATCAATATGGCTTTACGCTGCCAAATGCGCTTTAGGCCAAATGGGCGTGGCGCAGTCCCAGAATGGCCCAGAGTGGGCGTGTCGGCCTTAAATCTTGGCGTACTGCTATCTTCCCACCTGGCGTAAATTTAGCGCTTTGCGCTTTTGAAAACCAGGCCTATTCAGAGTGCGCCAGTTGCGCGGAGCGCTCCCCTCTGGCTCTCTCCCTCCCCTCTGGCTCTCTCCTCTGTCACCCTTCTCTGTGTCACTCTCTCCCTCTCTCCTCAGTCTGACAGGCACAATACGACTGTCTCTCTGACTCCCTCGCTCAGACAGACACAACACACGTCCTATAGGAAATAGCAGTTGTAAGTTGCCTGTGACATTCACTGCCTGTGAATGTCCCAGCATGCAATTGGGTACTCCATTTCGCTACTAAATAGCAACCAAATGAGGCGAAATAGATATAAAAGGTCGATCTAAAATAATGTGTAATGGTAACACAGCCTGCAATTGTAGAACATTTCAATATTGGACCAAATAAAACATCGAAATTAAAACACCACCCTAAGTGAAACATATATGTCCTCCTGGGCCTATATATATCCCTTGTCGATTTAACGTGATTTAGATAAGTGACAGGGGAACACGCATCTGCTAAACTGTGGTGTCCGCTCCAATAACTTGGCCCTACTTCACATTTAGTTTTACAATAAAAACACATTTATGCAATGACTTTACATAATGTAGGGTATATTTATGTGCATCATTCTACCTGCAGCAGGGGAGAGAAAACGATATCGTTCTGGACAAACTTTCACCAATATAAAATTAATCTCATCATATAGGGATAGGCTATATTTTTCTAGCTGATGCCTTTAGAACATTCTTTTCACTTTGATCTTGCTATAGTGTAGCGTATTTACATGCTTGCAGTATTTAAACTGCAGTTAGATTGGTTTGAGAAGCATAATAATATGGAATAATAGCCTATAATGGAGACAGACAGACTGGATGAAGGGAGGGGGGGGCAGAGCGCCTGGCTTTCGTCAGGTTTTGCGGGACCACTGGAATTGGAGCTAAAAAGGCAAGCGTGCGATTCGTTTATTGCACTTATCCAATGAGCATGACGGTGCATAATTTTACGCTTAAAAGGCGTGGTTGCAATGCTTTAGGCTGCGTCTAGCGCCGATACCAAGATATCAAGTGCGCTGGTCCACGCCCACTGCGCCAGGCGCTCGGCGTAGAAACTAGGCCGATGCAACGATAGGGGCCCACAGTATATTTTGAGAGACAAGCCGAGGGCCACTTTAAATCTGTCTGCGGGCCACAATTGGCCCCAGGGCCGGACTTCAGACATGCCTGGCCTAAATGCATCAAATAAGGTCTGTGGCTAACAAAAGTTTATGGGCGTGGTCATTTGTGTTCAGCAATATAATTTTCACACACGTGGGCCACTTTTATGACTTTGAAACATCAATGTGTTTTTTTAACACATTCAGTGCCACAGCGCTTCAGTAAAATTGTCTGGAGCCTGTGCCAGATTCACTTCCATTCAGTTGAAAACAGCTATAGAATTTTTTCTATTATGGCTATATTAACGGGGCTGGACTTTAATGAAAGATTGAACACTCCTGCTTCTTCCAAAGAAGAAATTTTGTTTCTAGACAGTTCCATTATGAAATTACAGCCTCTCAAAAAAGTGCACTTTCAAGGGTTTTCTGTCGTTTTTTTTTTCTTTCCAAGATATAGCCCCTTTTATGAATACCTTTTGCACTCTAATTTCGAGCACATTCACTGACTCTGGCTGGTGTTTTCTGATGTGGTGGCGTGTGGTGTGGTTTCTGTGCAGCCACACACCCCTCCCCCCCCCCACCCCCACCCCCCCTCTCCACCTCTGAGCTGCGGGCTCCTCCCACACGCACAGAGTTTGCTTTCTCGACTCTGTTTTTGCCCCGGACAGATCCCAGCTTTGCTGCGCGCATCATTTCCTTGATGGGCATCAAGGAAATGATGCGCGCTGGCAAACGCGACTGAACGAAAAGGCTTGGCCCGTTCGGCTTCGGATGCTGGCTTTCTAGGAAATCGTGTGGAGATAGATAGAAGCATAAGAGCTCAGTTGTGAGCGCGGATGCAGCCGAGCCCACTCTCGCTGTAGACGGAGCAATATATACGGCTCTGGCAGAAAGCATGCATCGGTTTCCACGGCTTTCTCCGCTGTCTCCTGTACAAAGTAAAGGATCTGAGGTGGGTGGAGCAGCTCCTGTGACGATGTTTAAGGTGGCGCCGTGTGATCCCTTGAAGGGATTCATGCTCACTGGCTGGGTACGACCTTAAACAGCAGAATTATGGAATAATATGAATTATGATTTTAGGACGTCCACAGACGTCCTTGGCACTGAACGTTACTTTTTTTTAGGACGTGCACAGACGTCCTTGGCACTGAATGTGTTAACACTGTTCAGTAAACATTTAACACTGTTCAGTAAACATTTCACACTGTTCAGGAAACATTTCACACTGTTCAGTAAACTTCAAAAGCCATAAAAGTGGCCCACATGTGTGAATTAACCAAGAAGAAAATCCCTCTGAAGGTTAACATTTGTCTGAAATATTCGACTACCATTAAGCATGACACTCTAGAATACAATCTGAAGGGATAAACATGAATGTACCTGTGGCAGAGGCTTGTTGGGACCAGTTACATCACTGATCTGTGTCTTAGGCAGCAGAGGTTGTGAGTCCTCCATGGTAGTAGCTGTATCGCCGTCTGTCTGTAAACACATATTAAGGACAAAATCTTAGATTATGAAAATATAACAAAAAAAAAGGCAATTTGATGTAAACACTGCATAACACACAATTAAGTTGATGACTTGTTCAGACAAAATCTCTAAAATGAGATGCATGCCAATATGCACAAGACTTCTTAAACTTTTTCTGTCATTCTGAAGAGCTGACCGGGCTCTGCGTATCAGTTCAGCGGGTGCGAGTATGACTACTGGTCTGGAGTCAGCTGAGCTGAGCTGAGCTGGATACATGCTTTTGAGCATCACAATCACAACACAGCCCCCGCGAAATGACTCATTTCACTATCAGAATTTGATCCATTTGGTCCAATAACATTTAGAAAGTCTAGAAGTGCCGCATGATTACATTATTTTAGCCCATTCAAGTTAGCAGACTCAGAGTAAGTCGAGGGCTGAACCGAAAGTTACCCAGCAGACTGCAGAGCCTGGTGAGCTGCTCTACAGAGAGCCAATCACAAGCTGACATTTAGGGGAATTAACTATCTCTATTAATTCTACCCCGTTTCTTCTCGGTTTAATCATTGTTGTCATGCATTAAAACTAAAGTAATGAGCTTGTTTTGGAAATGTAAGGAGTAGAAAGTACAGATACTTGTGTTAAAATGTAGGGAGTAAAAGTAAAAAGTTGTCAGAAAAATAAATACTAAGTAAAGTACAGATACCCGAAAAATCTACTTAAGTACAGTAACAAAGTATTTGTACTTTGTTACTTCCCATCTCTGAAGGAGGAAATGTATGGGGTTTTAGAATGGGGATTTCACTTTGCCTAAATCAGGGGTGCCCAAACTTTTTTGAATGGGGGCCAGATTAGATCATGTGAAAATGTCGGGGGGCCAGGTGTTCTTGCATCATATGGGTTATAATTTTTTTTAATCAAAAATCACATACAAATGTACTCTAAATATTTTGTTTACAATCTGAAAACATTAGTTCTGCATGTGCTGTTCCTACTTGGTTCCTGTACAAACTGTATGATGGTGCTGTCATAGGTGAAGGGAAACAATGCAAATTGAACTTGCTTGATTAACCAATACTGTGTAGAGGACCACATATAGTATATTTTGAGAGACAAGCCGAGGGCTACTTTAAATCTGTCTGCGGGCCACAATTGGCCCCAGGGCCGGACTTCAGACATGCCTGGCCTAAATGCATCAAATAAGGTCTGTGGCTAACAAAAGTTTATGGGCGTGGTCATTTGTGTTCAGCAATATAATTTTTACACACGTGGGCCACTTTTATGACTTTGAAACATCAATGTGTTTTTTTAACACTGTTCAGTAAACATTTAACACTGTTCAGTAAACATTTCACACTGTTCAGGAAACATTTCACACTGTTCAGTAAACTTCAAAAGCCATAAAAGTGGCCCACATGTGTGAATTAACCAAGAAGAAAATCCCTCTGAAGGTTAACATTTGTCTGAAATATTCAACTACCATTAAGCATGACACTCTAGAATACAATCTGAAGGGATAAACATGAATGTACCTGTGGCAGAGGCTTGTTGGGACCAGTTACATCACTGATCTGTGTCTTAGGCAGCAGAGGTTGTGAGTCCTCCATGGTAGTAGCTGTATCGCCGTCTGTCTGTAAACACATATTAACACATTCACTGCCAGCCGTTTTTTTTTTACTGTAGGTAGCTTCTGCCAGAGGGTTTTTTTGAGGATTCTGGCTCATCTTTCAACAGCCGAGGATTATTTTGTGTTAGGATTTTGTGAACACAAAATATCTCAAAAGAACTAATAGAATGTGTGCTTTCTCTGTCTAAAAGAGTTAGTTTGTAGAGTTAGTAGTTATGTAGTAGGGATGGGCATTTTAACCAATTTAAATACTCGAGTACTCTCCTTCTATTATGAACGAGTAATCGGGTACTCGCTGGGGGGGGGGGCTTTGGGGGTCCGTGTGGAAACACACGCTTAACCCAAGTTTGGCTATGTTAAGCAGTTCATTTCGAATATCTATTACTATGGTAATGACGGAGCAGGGGTAATCTGCTGTGTATGGGGCTATTCACACATAGCGTTTGCATTTTTGCATAGAAAAAGCACAACCTGTAGCACTTTTTGTGAGGAAAGGGACAATTAGGTGACGTTAGCTGCAGCTGTTGTCCCTACCTCAGATCTCTAGTGGTTGGATGGCAGCATTGGTTAGCGCTGCGTCGTCAGAGCAGACTTGTGAAACAAGCGAAGAAGGCTCAATTCCAATAGGCCTACATGCCCGGTACAATCCATTCTGCTTTATGATCAGTACAGTAACGTAAATCCACGGATTACAAGGTCCGGTGTTCTGCCAAAAAGTGAAAACTGACCAGTGACCATAACGTTAGCTGCAGCTAAATAGTGATTGTCAAGACTTTTGGGACATTTTAGTATAATTATTGATCTGCCGCAGCCACTTTTCCTCTCATAACAGAGAAAAATGCTATTTAAATTGTGTGGTTGTGGGTGCGTGCGGCTGCTGTAGGTGCTCTTTAATGTTGTGCAGCAGCGGCTCATTTGTGATCAGACCGTTGACAGGAGCACACAGACCGTTGGTATGTATAAGCTGCTAGTTGTAAAATAGCCTGCTGTCAATGGTTCAATCATAAATAAATAACGTGTGTCACGTTTACCACGTTATCCCGATGTGTTTTAGTTAAATTTATAATTTGGGGATTATAAACGTTCAGTCTAATGTGAGATTAACGTAGCGCCCTCAGCTAGTTCTCGGCTAGCTGAGCAGCATTCTCAGTCCAATATTAGCCGAGACATTAGCGTCAATTAAAATGCTTCGTCGGCTGACGGAAATGATAGCGTGGTAAACGTTGACTGTAACTCCATAATCCGTTGCTGTTTGATCCGTTGCATTAACGTGTCATGTTGAATGTCATGGTGTTTGTGTCTTGCCGGCGACATGTGTGAGTGGCTAGACACGGACTATTTGGTAACATCGCATGCCGGTTTAGGTACTGCTTTGCGCATGCGCCTAGGGCGCTAAGCTTTCTGGGAAGTGGAGTCACTGTAGTTATTTGGGGTCTGCTGTGTACAATCTATGGCTGTGTTATGTGTTGGACTACATTACTGGTATATGTACAATGTTGCTTGTGTATATTTAGAGAATATATTACTTACATTTATGTGGGTTTAAAGAGATGTAGAATGATAATTAATAATGGAAGAAATAATTGACAAGCTTAAGGAAATCTATGTTCTGTGTATTGAAAAATGAAGACAGCTCTTAGTAGTTGCAGTTTATTGAACATACATACATGTAACATTTGCTTCTTTGTATCTGATTATTTCAGGTTTATGACCTGTGGTCATTTGGAACTAAAAAATAAACAAACCAAAAGACAAACACGAGTCATATCTTCTAGTGTGCTGCCTGCCAAGCTTATTCGGAGGGCTAAACTTTGAAAGATCCAAACAGTCATAAACCAAGGCCCCGGTTCTGGAGAAAACTAGGCCGGACAACCTTGAAGCAAGGACAAATAAAGACTAATAATTAAAGGACTGTTTAACCAATCTGACTGTGAGCTAACAGCCCATCCATAAACGCTGTCTGCTCATCTGCTAACCTGCTAGCCGAGGAATAAAGAAGCTAAAGCCAAGAAGAAGGGACAGTCTACAAACCCAATAGAGGAAAACGACTATTGAGCCCAGGTGGCATTGAAAGCTGAAACCATCGGTAAACGCAAGACAAAGTAGCAAGATGGCAACAACAAAGGATGAGCTGGAGAAGCTTAAGCAGAAGCGTTCAGCAGTCCAGACATCGTTCACCAGAAAAGCCAACCATCTCGCCTCCAGGGCTAACGCACTGGGAGAAAGTGAAATGAGAGACGATTGGATGAACTTTAAAATGGAGCACACCAGAGTCAGAGATGCTGGCTTTGAGTATGCCACGGCCCTGAGAGAAGCAGATGATGAACAGGCAGAAGAGAATGCGGAGCATATCGATCAGAAAACAGCGGATTGCGACTGCAAGTTTGATGAGACTGAACAAATCATCCAAAAGAGCTTCTGGACCAGGTTCGCTGAGGAGGCAATTCGCACCCTCGGAGATGAGGCTGAATCAGCCATGGACCAGGCTGAGAAAACTGACTACCGGCAGATGACCGGGAAGCAGCGCGAGCTGATGAATAGGAGCCTGGAACGGGAGGTCTTCGAGCTTGACAGAGGGTTAACTGCGTGGTTAAACTTGATTCCTAGACCCAAGATAACGGAGTCGAGAGACCGGATTAGGAAGCTGAGGAAACGACGAGAGAAACTGTGGGATGAGTGGTCGTGGCAAGGCAGTGCTCAAGGCTGGGATGGTGGCAAAGAGGAGGAGGCTGATGAACCAGTAGAGCAAAACCAAGACGAACAGCAGAGCAAGACCGGTGAGGAGGCAGAGCCTGTTCAACCTGACTCTGACCTGTTCGACCCTGGGAGCATACAACCCCCCTTAGGCGGCATCCAGCCTAGTTTGCCCAGCGTGCCCCCCAATCTCAGCTATGGTGTACTTCCAAATGCCGCAAGCACGCCACGTGGGACCTTCAACGCACTGCAAGGTGGTTCCGGCATGAACTCCGGGACCTACAATGTCAGGCCCCTGATCAGTCTGGAGCGGGCACGCCTGCCCATATTTTCCGGTGACATGAGGGAGTACTACCGTTGGAAAGCTGAGTGGGAAGACCTGCAGCGCCTAGGAAACCCACACGGATTGGAGAATGTGAAGAAATTCCACCTTCTAGGCAGCCTAGACGACAAAGTCAAGAGGGACTTCGTGCTATCCAGCTGTGGATCTGCAGACGACGTATTCAGACTCCTGGACAATAAGTACGGAAACAAGCCAAGGATAGTGCTTCTAATCTCGAAGGAAGTGCAAGGACTTCCCCCTGTGAAGGGAAACCACCCTAGAAAGACAATCGAACTGATTCAGGCTGTGGAGAGAGCACTTCGTGATCTCCAAGTCCTGGGTGAGGAAGATGCTGTGAAAAATCGGGTGGTTGCACAGTCAATTGAGAGTAAGCTTCCTGACTCCCTAAAAGAAAAGTGGCTCACGTACAAGAATGAACCTGCAAGCGGCTTTTCATCGCGCAACCACTTTGATTGTCTATTGCAGTACCTAAAAAAGCAAGAAGACATTCTTGAGGAGTTAGATCAGCTGCAGCTGCAGCCCAGCCCAGCGGACAAACCAGAGAGGTGGAAGGAAAAGAAGGCGTTCACCAGAGCCACATCGGGGAACACTCAAAAGAACTCTCAACCGAATTCATGCATCGCGTGTGGAGACGAGATGCACGCGGGCAGACTGTTTGCCTGCAAAGTCTTCAAGAAGCTCAACCTGTCGAGTAAGAAGGCTCAGCTGAAGAAAGCAGGAGCATGCTTCAAGTGCTTGCGCCACCATGGCGAAGATGGCAGTTGCACCCAAAGATTTCTCTGCTCAAAGGATGACTGTCGGAAAGGAGGGTCCTCAGACCACAACTACTTGCTCTGTCCGAAGCCACCAGTCAAGAAGAAGGATAAAACGAGCGGAGAGCAGAGCGATCCAAGAGTGCAGAAAAGAGGACTTGGACTGACCGACAAACAGGAGGACCTCCTTGCCAAACTCTCTCCAGAGCTGAAGGCAGAGTTCAAGGAAGCTTTCTCAAATAAAGTTTCAACAACAGTGTGCACCAGCACTGGAAATGAGCCGAAAGAGTACCCGGTCGTAATGATGCTACTGGAAGTGACGACAAACTCAGGCCAGCTAATCGGCGCTTTGATTGACCTTGCGTCAGATACAAATTACATCTCGAATGAAGCCGCCGAGCGTCTCAAGCTGAATGGTGAGAACATCAAGATGATTGTTCAAGGAGTCGGAGGGATGGAGAAGACAGTTGCTACTAGAAGCTATACCCTGAGGCTGAGGGTAAAGACCCCCAAGGGTACAGTAACGGAGCACAAACTCCTCTGTTACGGCTTGGAAAGCATCGCTAAGGTGAACCAAGCAGTCACACCACAGCAACTACTGAAGTTCTTCCCTGATGTTGCAGCCAAGGATTTGGTCCGCCCCGAGAAGATTGACCTGTTAATTAGTCACAGGGAAGGTCGCCTGGTCCCACAGCCAACCAAAGTTGTGGGAGACCTCGTCCTCTGGGACGGTCCCCTGGGTAAGACTGTCGGCGGAACTCATCCTGACCTTTTCGAAGTGGTAGACCTCGCAGTGCATAGGTCCGAAACTCACTTTGCGAGGTCAATGAGAACAACTTCAAAAGCGTACAGAGAGATCCTTGTGGACCCAGCAGGACCTAGCGAAGCCCAGGTGAGAAATGGAGAAACAATCACCCGGAGTACTGCGACTACTAACAAAGAAGTCTTCGAGTGGTTCAAGTGGGACAGTGTCGGCGCGGCCTGTGATCCTCAATGTGGTGGCTGCAAGTGCGGTAGGTGCCCTCCTGGAGGCAAAGAAATGACCCTAGGAGAAGAAAGGGACCTAGAAAAAATCAAAGAATGCCTCACCTACGTGCAATCAGACAAGCACAGCGAAACCCCTCACTGGGACGCAGCTTACCCATGGAAAGGAGACCCTGCGACGCTGCCAGACAATCGTCGTGCAGTGGAGGCAACCTTCCTAAACACGGAGAAACGTCTCGCGAGGGAGCCAGAGTGGAAGGCTGCGTACAGAGAACAAATCCACGAAATGGTCTCAAGGGGAGCTGCTGCTAAACTCACTAAAGAGGAGATCGACAGTTGGAAGGGACCGAAGTGGTACATCAGTCATCTAGTTGCACCAAATCCTCACTCAACTACTACCCCTGTAAGAATTGTTTGGAATAGTAGCCAAGAGTTCCGGGGAGTAAGTCTGAACGACCTCCTGCACAAGGGTCCCGACGTACTCAATCAGATCAGAGGAGTCCTTTTGAGGTTCAGGAGTGGGTTGTACGCTGCTTTAGGTGATGTGAAAAAAATGTACAACTCCGTTTGGCTGAAAGACGAAGAAGTCCAGCTTCACCGCTTCCTCTGGAGGGACAACCCAGAGGATGAGATTGAAGTCTTCGTGGTCGTCAGGGTCAACATCGGCGATAAGCCTGCGGGCTGCATTGCTCAGGTCGCCATGAGGGAAACGGCAAACCTGCCCCAGTTCACTGCCATGGTTGAAGAGCGCCGGGTTCTGATAGAAGACAGCTATGTCGACGACATCTTGACATCTCACGATGACCTCGAGACACTGGAAAGCATCACCAAAGGGGTGGAAAAGATCTTAGAAGCTGGGGGCTTCTTCCTGAAACCATGGGTCTTGTCTGGCCACAGTGGGAGGTCAAGAGCCACAGCCAGCTCCAGTACTAGTGAGACTGTTACGCCTGCGCCCAAAACTCTGGTGTTACCCAACCAAATGCGGGACGAAGAGAGCAAGGCACTGGGAGTCGGCTATGAACCAGAGACCGACAAACTTCGTGTGTTGACGTCCATCAACTTCTCGAAGAAGCGAGGAAAAACGAGGACAGGACTGGACTTGCGCGAAGAGGAAGTGAGAAGCAACACTCCAAACCCCTTGACGCGTCGAGTACTGCTAAGCCAGGTTGCTGCATTCTACGACCCCAGTGGTCTAGCCACGCCTGCTAAGCAAAAAGGGGTGATGCTTGTGAGGGAATCCTACCAAGAAGCGGGGAAAGACAACCCGACCAAAGATACTTGGGATGACCCTCTCTCGCCAAAACTCCGAGAGGCATCCATAAGACTCTTCGAGGAGTATGTGAGACTTGGCCAGATCAGGTTCGAGAGAAGCCTCACGCCACCAGGAGCCATAGGCCGCCCAGTGGGAGTCTCGTTTTCAGATGGGAGTGAGGCTTCCTACGGCGCCGTGCTCCACCTCCGGTGGGAGACGCAGAACGGGGTCGTTGTGAGGTTGGTTGAGTCAAAGGCCAAACTTACTCCCCTTGACCAAAAAGGGGACGTGATTAAGGCAGAGTTGTGCGGCGCAGTCTTCGCAAGCCGACTGAGAAGCTACTTTGAGAAGCACTGCTGCATCGAGGTTGCGCACTGGATCCACTTCGTAGACAGCCAAACGATCCTGGGAGCAATCCAGAAGGATAGCTACGGCTATCAGACTTTCTTTGCAAACCGTATCGGAGAAATCCAGAAGGCTGGTCCAATAGAAGACTGGAGGTGGGTTGAGGGCAACCTCAACATATCAGACATCATTACAAGGGGAGCATCGCCTGAGGAGCTCGATGAAGAGTCGGAGTGGCAAAGAGGCCCTGGGTTCCTAAGATTGCCGGAAGGTGAGTGGCCGTTGAAGATGGCTAGCGACATCGTGACCACCGTTGCTGATGACGTGAAGAGGACCAGAGAAAAGCTTTCTCAGCTGCGGTCACCAGGGCTCAGTCGCAGAAAACATCTGGCCCCAGCAAAACTGACGTTGGCCTGGGCTTGGGAGACTCCACGGATGAAGAGGGTCGTCCCGCGCCGCAGCCACCGCCAAAAGGTCAGGGTCCAACTCCAGCAGCAGAGAGGCCAACCAGGAAACCCTGGGGTGGAGATCTCGTGCGCCTTGTCGAGACCAAGCGGTTCAGTACCTTGTCAAAACTGTGTGGGGCTGTCGCCTGGACTCGACGAGCTGCGGAATCCTGGCTGAATAGACAACAGCAAGGCGCGGGTCCAGCAAAGTGGGAGGCAAAGGGCTCTAAGCTGTCGGCAGAAGAAAGAACAACAGCCTTCCAAGACCTGGCCCTTGCGGCCCAAGACGACCGCCTGGTCGTGACCAAGGATGACAAAACAGGACTATTGCTGTGTGGCGGTAGAGTCCAATCTTGGAACGAAGACGGTACGGCTGTACCGTTGATCCCTTTCCAGTCGTGGATGGGGACGTTGCTGGCAAGGGAAGCTCATGAGTCAAATCATGAAGGCGTTGCTGCCACATTGCTGCGCACAAGGAAAAAGGCCTGGGTGGTGCAAGGTCGGAGGATAGCCAAGAAAGTGATCAACGAGTGCATCACTTGCAAGAAGCAAAGAGCCAGACTGTGCCAACAAGTGATGAGCGATCTCCCTCAGGAACGGACTAGCAGAGCAAACCCATTCGAGTACACCACACTGGACCTCTGTGGCCCCTTCGAGGTGAGGGACGCTGTTAAGAAAAGGGTCAAGCAAAAGGTCTGGGGAGTAGTATATTGCTGCATGGCTTCAAGAGCCGTCCACGCCGACCTCGTCGATGACCAGTCTTCCGAAAGCTTTCTTCAGGCCTACTCTCGATTCACTGCTCTGAGAGGGCATCCGAAGAAGCTATGGTCTGACAGAGGCTCTAACTTCGTGGGTGCTAGGCCTGCACTGAGAGAGCTACACAGACACCTGGCCTGTTTGCAGAAGGCATCTGTTGAGAACGTGGCTGCCAGGAATGGCACCGAGTGGCAGTGGGACTTCCATCCTGCGGACTCGCCCCACAGGAACGGAGCAGCCGAGGCAGCGGTTAAGCTCATTAAGAGAGCTCTTAACAGCCTCGGCGGAACAACCGGCTGCTACACCTGGGGGGAGTTCCAGACCCTTCTTTACTCAGCAGCTAACTTGACCAACGAGCGACCCATCGACGCCAAGGCACAGGAGCAAGAGGACGCAGTGGAGTACTTGACTCCAAACTCCCTTATCCTGGGGCGCACCGGACCGGGAGGAGACATGCACGGAATCGACGTGGAAACCCACTCGTGGCACAGGCTGAGGGCTGTCCAGGCTGGAGTGGACAGGTTCTGGTCAAAGTGGAGTGAGCTGGCCGGCCCAAACTTGTTCATACGGCACAAGTGGCACCGAGCGGGGAGAAGTGTTGAGGTTAGAGATGTGGTCTGGATCGCAGACCAAAATGCTCTGAGAGGGCAGTTCCGGCTCGGCCGGGTCATCGCTACATATCCCGACAAGAAAGGGGTGGTGCGGGATGCGGACGTTACAACCTGTGTGGGTATTCCCGCCCCCCTTGTGTCCAGGGCCCAGAGAAAAGACTCTGACTTGCCCGCGACCATCGTCCTTCGCAGGGATGTGCGGAGGCTGGTGGTCTTGATTCCAGTTGAGGACCAACTGGAGTAAGATAAGTCCTCGCTAGGGGGACCCAAGAGACTCTGAGTGAACTCTGAATGCCTAGTTTAACCTTGAAGGACACTTTCATTTCGAAAGGCGCTTTAGTTTCCATTTTGAATACTTATAAATGCAGGACTTTTAAGTTTGTGATACCTACTGAGAGACTCAAGTGTTAATTGTGGCCTCCTTGGATCTTTGATCAGTCGGCCAAGTGGGAGGTGTCAAGACTTTTGGGACATTTTAGTATAATTATTGATCTGCCGCAGCCACTTTTCCTCTGATAACAGAGAAAAATGCTATTTAAATTGTGTGGTTGTGGGTGCATGCGGCTGCTGTAGGTGCTCTTTAATGTTGTGCAGCAGCGGCTCATTTGTGATCAGACCGTTGACAGGAGCACACAGACCGCTGGTATGTATAAGCTGCTAGTTGTAAAATAGCCTGCTGTCAATGGTTCAATCATAAATAAATAACGTGTGTCACGTTTACCACGTTATCCCGATGTGTTTTAGTTAAATTTATAATTTGGGGATTATAAACGTTCAGTCTAATGTGAGATTAACGTAGCGCCCTCAGCTAGTTCTCGGCTAGCTGAGCAGCATTCTCAGTCCAATATTAGCCGAGACATTAGCGTCAATTAAAATGCTTCGTCGGCTGACGGAAATGATAGCGTGGTAAACGTTGACTGTAACTCCATAATCCGTTGCTGTTTGATCCGTTGCATTAACGTGTCATGTTGAATGTCATGGTGTTTGTGTCTTGCCGGCGACATGTGTGAGTGGCTAGACACGGACTATTTGGTAACATCGCATGCCGGTTTAGGTACTGCTTTGCGCATGCGCCTAGGGCGCTAAGCTTTCTGGGAAGTGGAGTCACTGTAGTTATTTGGGGTCTGCTGTGTACAATCTATGGCTGTGTTATGTGTTGGACTACATTACTGGTATATGTACAATGTTGCTTGTGTATATTTAGAGAATATATTACTTACATTTATGTGGGTTTAAAGAGATGTAGAATGATAATTAATAATGGAAGAAATAATTGACAAGCTTAAGGAAATCTATGTTCTGTGTATTGAAAAATGAAGACAGCTCTTAGTAGTTGCAGTTTATTGAACATACATACATGTAACATTTGCTTCTTTGTATCTGATTATTTCAGGTTTATGACCTGTGGTCATTTGGAACTAAAAAATAAACAAACCAAAAGACAAACACGAGTCATATCTTCTAGTGTGCTGCCTGCCAAGCTTATTCGGAGGGCTAAACTTTGAAAGATCCGAACAGTGATCGACATGAAGCAATAAAGTGATTCGTTCTCCACATTTCTTGTGGCTAACATTATGGGACAACGACAGTGTAGTCAGTAAACTAGCGCCACGTTTTCAATGAGTTTTATCGGGGGTGCGTTGTGGAGAAGCGTGCGTCTGTCTCGTGTCGTTAACGGGAGCGCATCTCCACCAGTCAATTTCCATGATGAGCTGGGAAACTTCCTGTTAAAACTTTCAAAATAATAGTACTTAAACAAAAGTAAATAGCTTATTGATGCACGTTGGATGAGAAAAAGGTATTTCAACAAACAAAGCAGCAAACCCAAAATACTCGTGATGTTAAGATTACGAGTGAAACTGTGGCTGTAAGGCATTACTCTAAATTAATATTAATGCCAATGTTACAATAAAGGTTTTATTTTGAAAGCCCTAAAGCAGATGACATACTTTTACATTCTTGCTGACTTGACGCCCGTGCAGTTATGCCTGTCTGAAACACAGCCATGCTGCCTGATCCACATGCATGACGATGTGTGCGTACCATTTTTAAAGGGGTGAGGGGTGGGGCGAGTACCCGAACAGCGGAAACATTACTCGAGTACTGACATTATGAACGAGTACTCGAGTACCCGAGTACTCCCGCCCATCCCTATTATGTAGGCATTAGCATTTGAATACAGCATGGTTTCAGCGTCTGAAAATTTAAGCTGAGATAAATATCTTTTTGTGAAATTCGATAGAACAGTCACTTTAAATTTATTTTTGGCATCAGTAAGACGTCAGACATCTAAACAATAGTTTTGAACAGTAATTTCCTCCATAACAGCAGGAAACTCCCCTCTCCTTCAAACTCCTCCCTCCGTGTGTGTTCTTCTCCTCCCTCCGTGGCTCTGCATGCAGCGGGCGTGTCACAAGCGAGTTGCTGCTGCTGCTGCCTGCCTGTCTGCTGGCGGCCGCTCTGAGTCTGGATGGGCTCGCTCGTTTCTTGGGGTTTCGGCTAGCTTTGATGAAGCTTTTGCGATTCTGGTCTTATTTATGCTGCGTGTTTCAAAGTGTGTTGCACCCATAATCTATTATGCAAATTTGCAATCCCCCACCGCCAGCACCCAGCGCGAAAGCGAAAGCGTTTTCGCCCCATCCATTTTCATGAGAATGGCTTCCTCATGCTGCTGTCTTTGCTTGGCTTTCAATAGTCTGGAGAGCACTGTCGCCACTTAGTGGGTTGGTGGAATGGATTGTACACGTTCGGTGGCTCCCATATTATAATAGGAGATGTAAAAGGGTTAGATCAACGTCCCACCGTCAATTTTTTTTTATTTTTTTTAAGACGAGATATCTCGTCAACGGCAGTCAACCGTTGGATTTTTTAAGACGAGATATCTCGTCAACGGCAGTGAACGTGTTAAGGACAAAATCTTAGATTATGAAAATATAACAAAAAAAAGCCAATTTGATGTAAACACTGCATAACACACAATTAAGTTGATGACTTGTTCAGACAAAATCTCTAAAATGAGATGCATGCCAATATGCACAAGACTTCTTAAACTTTTTCTGTCATTCTGGAGAGCTGACCGGGCTCTGCGTATCGGTTCAGCGGGTGCGAGTATGACTACTGGTCTGGAGTCAGCTGAGCTGAGCTGAGCTGGATACATGCTTTTGAGCATCGCAATCACAACACAGCCCCTGCGAAATGACTCATTTCACTATCAGAATTTGATCCATTTGGTCCAATAACATTTAGAAAGTCTAGAAGTGCCGCATGATTACATTATTTTAGCCCATTCAAGTTAGCAGACTCAGAGTAAGTCGAGGGCTGAACCGAAAGTTACCCAGCAGACTGCAGAGCCTGGTGAGCTGCTCTACAGAGAGCCAATCACAAGCTGACATTTAGGGGTATGAACTATCTCTATTAATTCTACCCCGTTTCTTCTCGGTTTAATCATTGTTGTCATGCATTAAAACTAAAGTAATGAGCTTGTTTTGGAAATGTAAGGAGTAGAAAGTACAGATACTTGTGTTAAAATGTAGGGAGTAAAAGTAAAAAGTCGTCAGAAAAATAAATACTAAGTAAAGTACAGATACCCGAAAAATCTACTTAAGTACAGTAACAAAGTATTTGTACTTTGTTACTTCCCATCTCTGAAGGAGGAAATGTATGGGGTTTTAGAATGGGGATTTCACTTAGCCTAAATCAGGGGTGCCCAAACTTTTTTGAATGGGGGCCAGATTAGATCATGTGAAAATGTCGGGGGGCCAGGTGTTCTTGCATCATATGGGTTATAATTTTTTTTAATCAAAAATCACATACAAATGTACTCTAAATATTTTGTTTACCATCTGAAAACAGTTCTGCATGTGCTGTTCCTACTTGGTTCCTGTACAAACTGTATGATGGTGCTGTCATCGTTAGGTGAAGGGAAAAAATGCAAATTGAACTTGCTTGATTAACCAATACTGTGTAGAGGGCCACATATAGTATATTTTGAGAGACAAGCCGAGGGCCACTTTAAATCTGTCCGCGGGCCACAATTGGCCCCAGGGCCGGACTTCAGACATGCCTGGCCTGAATGCATCAAATAAGGTCTGTGGCTAACAAAAGTTTATGGGCTTGGTCATTTGTGTTCAGCAATATAATTTTCACACACGTGGGCCACTTTTATGACTTTGAAACATCAATGTGTTTTTTTTACACTGTTCAGTAAACATTTAACACTGTTCAGTAAACATTTCACACTGTTCAGTAAACATTTAACACTGTTCAGTAGGGGTGTCACAATATATCGTCCCACGAAATTTCGCGATAGTAAAACGTCACGATATGTATCGTTGAGATGAAATCTCATATCGCAAAAAAAAAAAAAAATCTTTTTTTTTTTTTTTTTTTTTTTTTTCTTTCTTCAAAAAATAGACTAAGAAACGTCTTTGTTTGTTGAAGTTCAATGTGTGGAAAGTAGTTCAGTTGAACAAGTCTCTGAAGAGACACATGAGAAGTTATACAGGAGAGAAACCATTCAATTGAGTTTCTGGCAAAACTGTTTACTTGACACGAAAAACTGAAGATGCATAAAAAATAGATTAAGAAAAGTCTTGTTGTTTGAGTTTGAAGAAAAACTGAAGATGCATAATGAGAATCTATACTGCTGAGAAACCTTTTAGTTCAAAGTAAATCTAAGTGACGGTGTAACTCATTCTATTTCAAGATAAGCCTTATCTCCAATCTCATGTTTTTTCTAGTTGTTATTGTAATAACAATTTCCCACAACAGCATGTTTTGTATTTGTGCATTTCAAATAAAATACTACTTTTCCAGTCATATATTGGCATTATTCAAGTTTAAAAAAATATTGTTAAAATCGTATCGTATCGTATCGTTATCGTGAACCCAGTATCGTGATACGTATCGTATCGTGAACTGAGTGTATCGTGACACCCCTACTGTTCAGTAAACATTTCACACTGTTGTTCAGTAAACATTTCACACTGTTGTTCAGTAAACATTTCACACTGTTCAGTAAACATTTCACACTGTTGTTCAGTAAACATTTCACACTGTTGTTCAGTAAACATTTAACACTGTTCAGTAAACATTTAACACTGTTCAGTAAACATTTAACACTGTTCAGTAAACATTTAACACTGTTCAGTAACAAACAAACAAAACAAAAGTTTATGGGCGTGGTCATTTGTGTTCAGCAATACAATTTTCACACACGTGGGCCACTTTTATGACTTTGAAACATCAATGTTTTTTTTAACACTGTTCAGTAAACATTTAACACTGTTCAGTAAACATTTAACACTGTTCAGTAAACAGTTCACACTGTTCAGTAAACATTTCACACTGTTCAGTAAACATTTCACAGTGTTCAGTAAACATTTCACACTGTTCAGTCAACATTTCACACTGTTCAGTAAACATTTCACACTGTTCAGTAAACATTTCACACTGTTGTTCAGTAAACATTTCACATGTTCAGTAAACATTTCACACTGTTCAGTAAACTTCAAAAGCCATAAAAGTGGCCCACGTGTGAATTAACCAAGAAGAAAATCCCTCTGAAGGTTAACATTTGTCTGAAATATTCGACTACCATTAACCATGACACTCTAGAACAGTGGTTCCCAACCTTTTTTGTGCCGTGTACCCCTTGAGCTGTTTTGCCATGCCAAGTGTACCCCCTGACAGCGTGTTGATGATTCGCCCAAATTTGTTCAATTAATCTCATTCAACTTTTACTATCCAACACAACTGATTATTAAATTAAAACAATATTAAATTAAAATCATTTTGAATGACTCCCCTTTAATACAAATAGCTATACACTTATTGAGAATTAGCAAAATATTATCCTATATAGAGATAGATATATTCAGACTCACACAGTAACAGTTTCAACTATTTTTATTCAGTCACTTGGCACCTTTAAAAAGACACCTGAGCTAGTTTGTCTTTCATAAGCTTTGACAGTTCTGGGGGCAGCTGTTACCAGGCAAAATATCACACATAAGATAAGTAGATCCAAAAAGCAAAAGTTCAAATCAGTGCACATCACAGTCCTTTGATTTTCCATCATTGCAGCTGCACCATCGGTACAGATATGACTACAAGATTTCCACTCCAGATTGTTGTCTTTAAAAAAGCTGTCTATAATCTGAAATATTTCCTCGCTAGTTGTCTTTCCTACAAGCTTCTTGCAAAACAAAATATGTTCATTTATGTCCGACATTTCTTTATAACGAGCAAATGCCAGCAGCTGGGCTTCCCCACTGACATCGGTCATTTCATCTAACTGCAAAGCGAATTGACCTGCTTGCTTCATTTTATTCACAACTTGTCCAACAATATTAATTGACATATCATCGATCCGACGAGAGACTGTGTTGTTTGACAATGGAACCGTTTTGAGAGAGTCTGCTGCTTTCTTGTCGATCATAGTTTCAGCTAACATCAGGGCTGCAGGAAGAATCAGATCCTCAACGATTGAATTAGTCTTTTTTGATTTAGCCACAAGCAGTGACACAGAGTACGACACCTCCAGTGCTTTGCTCGACTTGAACTCTGAGAGTTTTCGAGTGAAAAAGTAGTTCGTCTTACCAAGACATGCTGCGTGTTTGGTGCTCTGGTGGCGTTGCAGATGAGCTGGCTTCATTTAATTATTTGCCAGGACTTCGCCACAGAAAAAACACTGTGGCTGCGGTGGATCTGCTGAGGTACAGGTAAATCCATACAAAATGTATTTTTCATTGAACAGCCGCGGTTTAGACCTGGCCTCCCTTTTCCTTTTTTCGCTTGGCTCGCCTGAACCGAAATCCGGATCAGCCGGGCGTTTGAGCCACTTACGCATAGTGGGAGCTATTGTTTGACCTGCAGCCAGCGTGAACGACTTCTTTTGTTTTTCACAGAGTAGAGGTGTCACAGTTAACACCTTCCAGGGAGCCGCCGGGGCTCCCCGGAACAATAGTTGCGGCGCGGAGTTTCTCTCTCTCTCCTCTCATCTGAAAATAAATTGTATTAATCCTCAAACTTTCCGCGTACCCCCTGCAATGTGCTCGCGTACCCCTAGGGGTCCCCGTACCCCCGGTTGGGAAACACTGCTCTAGAATACAATCTGAAGGGATAAACATGAATGTACCTGTGGCAGAGGCTTGTTGGGACCAGTTACATCACTGATCTGTGTCTTAGGCAGCAGAGGTTGTGAGTCCTCCATGGTAGTAGTAGCTGTATCGCCGTCTGTCTGTAAACACATATTAAGGACAAAATCTTAGATTATGAAAATATAACAAAAAAAAAAGCCAATTTGATGTAAACACTGCATAACACACAATTAAATTGATGACTTGTTCAGACAAAATCTCTAAGATGAGATGCATGCCAATATGCACAAGACTTCTTAAACTTTTTTTGTCATGCCCCACTTTGGAGGAGGACAAATGTTCATGCCCCACCGCCCCAACAAAAGTGTAACAAGTTGAACTTTTATTGAAATAACATCAAGTGTGCAATCACTTTGTTATAACAATATCAATAAAGTTCTATCTGTGCAAAAAATAACAAATATTTGGCAAGACAAATTTGCATTAAGTCTTATTATCACTGTATTAGTGGCTGCAATGAACCTGTTTTGCACTGCACATATTTTCAAAATAATAACAATAAAGTGCAACCTGTGCAAAACTAAACAAAACACGTTCAAATATTTGGCAATATAAATTAACCATCCATGGAATCAATGCGAAGTCACTACAGAAGCGGGGTTCATTTATTGCTTGCCGGGAAAGAAGTCTGATGTCAAAATGGTCAAAACATTGGTTCCGCGCTGCATTTCTGCATTTCCCCCTGCGCCCCACCTGTAATAGCCTGGTAAACCAGCCCGTCACGTGAACTCACATTTCATTTGGTTCTGCGTGACGGTCTGGCCCCAACTCTTCACCCAGTCCTTACAGGGGCGGGAGCATGGGCGGGCATAGTTGCCTTGGCAGACAACTCCTTCAGCCAATCAGCGTCGGATCCAGTCAAACCCAAATCCACTCGGGAGAATGGTAAAAACATCTTTTCCGCCGAGAAACTCTGCGGTTGCGGCGATACTCCTGTACTTGTTTAATTGTTGTTATTGAGTCTATTTCTGCAATAACTGCACTTTATGGCTGTTTAAACTAGACAAACGCTGACATTACTCCTTGAGACGATCAGGCAAGGAGGCGGCCATTATTGTTTTGTTAGTGCAGTGCTAGTAGCGTTCCTGATTGGCCAACTTGCGCTGTCAATCACATGACTTATTGGCTCTTCCGCTCTGCAGCTTAAACACCCTCCCAGGCTTAAGGGACGTCACGCAGAACCAAATGAAATGTGAGTTCACATGACGGGCTGGTTTACCAGGCTACACCTGTAATGCCACTGCGCCCCACAGGGGGGAAACACTGGTTCATGATAACCTTTTTACGCAGGTGATTTAGTGATATTTCTCCATGCAGCGTTCAGCTGCAATCAGCAGGGACCAGGTCAAACGTGCTTGGGAGCGAATACAAAATGGCCGCCTTTTTTTACTTTCACGTATGCCTTTCTTGCTGGATGAGGTGATTTCCCTTGTATTTTTTTTAATGAATGAGGTGAACATTTGCACCATTCCAGCTTGCCGCTCCTACGCTTTCAGGTGGAGGTGGGTTGCAGGGTAACCCGGCGCTGTGACTAGGTCCACTGGCGGAACGAAAGGCGATTACCCACCAACCCGCATTCACAACTTTCACATCGGAGGCGCGGATCTCATTTTACGGCTTTCAAGGCCGGTGTGAAAGCGGCCTCTCTCTCTCTCTCTCTCTCTCTCTCTCTCTCTCTCTCTCTCTCTCAGGTTACAGGAAAACAAGTGGAAAAAGTGAACAACGAGCACACTGCAAAAAATATACAGCTCCGGTGCAGGGGTCAAGTCTGTATCTTGGGGGAGGACTTTTTGACATTAAATCACTGCATGATAGACTTGTGGGGGGGCACACTTGCTTTCTCTGGGGGTCCAGTAGTCAAGATGATCCACATCCCCACCACTCCGGGGGAGCACCCCAGGGTTAGCGACAGCGTCACTGTTGCACACTGTCCCCTCCCAGCGTTTCCCGCACCTGGCCATGAGACTCCCCTACTGGTAGCACACCTCCACCCGCAACAGCCCTCAGCGTCACACCCCTGGCCCCTCCCCCAACCCTGGCCCCCCAATTTTTATTTTAGCTCACATACCTCTGAAGGTGTTCAGGACTGGTCAGCCACCAATATTGGACAATCTAGGGAGCCGTAGTCAGCGCTGCTCATTTTCAGTGTGAAAGCCTAGTGGAAAAAAATACACAGGACTTGTTAATAATGCAATTAGTAAATGTGTTTTGATGCCATATCTACAGGACTACTTTGTTACAAACACTCAATACTACATGTTTCCCCAGCATGGTCAGAACAGAGGGTGCTTCCCAGTTTTCACTTCATTTATTTCTGTGAACTGTTAAATATATTTTTCCTTTCTTTACTTGGTACATTGGTAAATGGAGAAAGCAGCAAAAGCCAACAGGGTGTGGCTGCCTCAGAAGTCCTCAAACAGTAGAACTCTCTGGCTGCTCCAGCACAACACATTCTCACAGCCAAATCCTCAAACAGTAGAACTCTCTGGCTGCTCCAGCACAACACATTCTCACAGTCAAGTCCTCAAACAGTAGAACTCTCTGGCTGCTCCAGCACAACATATTCTCACAGTCAAGTCCTCAAACAGTAGAACTCTCTGGCTGCTCCAGCACAACACATTCTCACAGTCAAGTCCTCAAACAGTAGAACTCTCTGGCTGCTCCAGCACAACACATTCTCACAGTCAAGTCCTCAAACAGTAGAACTCTCTGGCTGCTCCAGCACAACACATTCTCACAGTCAAGTCCTCAAACAGTAGAACTCTCTGGCTGCTCCAGCACAACACATTCTCACAGTCAAGTCCTTAAACAGTAGAACTCTCTGGCTGCTCCAGCACAACACATTCTCACAGTCAAGTCCTCAAACAGTAGAACATTTGCTCAGGAACTTTTTTCACACCCGGGGTAACTCTCTTACTTTGGTCGGGGTTGACGTGTTTGGCTGACGAGGTTGGCAGTGAATGTTGTAGGGTTAGGCACGAGGTAGTCTCCCTTCCGTGAGAGGAGTCTGGCTGCATGGAAACAGGCTACTGGGATAAGCCCTCCCCTGCTCTACTCTGCTCTCCCATTGGAGCGACTGTTTCAGTCGGTGCCAGATGTCCGGTCCCGGCTTATTACAAGCTTTGTCATTGCCTCCGACCATGTCAATCAGAGCGGCTTCCGCTCCCTCCTCCTTATGTGTAGCTGTAAATAGTGAAAACAACAACGCTAATGAGCTAGCAAGCTAACAGCAGAAACCTACACGCTAGCTCGTTGCTACACGCTGAAAATGGCAAGTTGGATTATTGGAAACTATTTTCCAATAGCACTGCAGCCACGTGGCGGCAGCGAAACTAGGCACGAGGTTGACGAGGTCGGGGTTAGGCAATAGCCCCCCTGATGGTTGGTTAGGGGTTAGGTTTGGGGTTAGGTCAAGCCAGTCTCTTCCACAATCTTCTTCTTATGCTCCAGAGCAGGGTAGGAAATTCACTCCCCCACCCCCCACCCCTTTTTCCATGGAATATGTTTTGGGGGCATTTTGGATAAATTCCAGGGCAATTTTTTTAATCAAATGTTGGGAAATACCTTATCATAGTTCGTCTATGTTGCATGACAGACCAATATTCAATAACTCGTATCCAAACTTATTTTATTTCTAAAAGTAAGCAAAAATACTAAACGGCTTTCATTGAAACAAACTGAAAAAGTTAGGCCTATATCCTTATTTCTCTACTCTTTCTGTTACAGGAGGCAATAGAGTCTATGTGCCTCTGTAACGGGGGTCATCACTAGGGGTGCTCCAGAAAATTGATTCTTGAAAGGATTGCAATTCTCAATGCCACGATTCCTGGATCGATTCCAAACTCCCAAGAATCGATTCTTCAATGTCAAATTTTTAATGCTGTGGATGTCTTTTTGAGGTGCACGTGAAGGCATCACCTCGCCGCGGAACCAATGGTGTCCTTTGAAAAAAGCATGTGATCTACTCATCATAGGAAGAGCGGAAAGGCTCTCAGCTCAGACGGGCTTGGCTCAGAGCCACAAGCCAACCTAGCTGGCTGCCAACGGTCACATAAACAGATGGAAATAAAATGTGTCAGACGATGGTTTTGTACACGGGAGACAGGGCTACAGTTGCAGCAGACAATAGTGCTAGCTAGCATTAGCTGGCTGGCATGAATGAGATGGCTAGTTAGCATTTTACTGTTGATGGCTAGCGGTAGCGATGTTAGCATTAACATCAACGTTACAGTGTATATGACAACAGTCGTGAAAGCGGCTAGCCGCTCGCAATCTTCAAAAAGTCCATTGACTATCTGGCTATCGTTATGCATGCTGTCTGGTAGACCATTTATAATTTAGCAGCTATCTGAATATGCTGCTATGGTTTCACTCTGTGCTTCCTTTATCAAACTACAGCTAATGTTAGCTGCTCAACAACATCCAGTGTGTCTAACATTAGTAGTCAGGCGCAGGTGTGTATTCAGAACACTGTCAGTGGCCGCAGGGCCGTAGCCAGGGATTTCGGGCCCCATGAAAGGATATCATATCAGGCCCACGGATGCCAGCGTCCGAAGGGCGGCTGTGAACATTTTTGGCCATTTGAAGCCCAATTTAGAGGAATATCTCATTTT
>NC_139633.1:35337959-35395919 GCF_964638095.1 Poromitra crassiceps | reverse complement strand
TTTTAAATCTCACTCTCTGTCTCACTCTCTCTCTGTCCCCCCTCTCTGTCTCCCAATCTCTCTCTCTGTCTCCCAATCTCTCTCTCTGTCCCCTCTCTCTCTCTGTCTTTGCCCCCGCTCTCTTTCTCTCTCTCTCCCTCTCCCTGTCTCCCCCTCTCTGTGTGTCTCTGCCCCTCCCTGTTTCTCTCTCTCACTCTACCCCCTCTCTCTCTGTCCCCCTCTCTCTGCCCCCCTCTCTTTGTCTCTCCCCCTCTATCTCTCTGCCCACTCTATCTGTCCCCCCTCTCTCTCTGTCTCTCTGCCTCTCCCTCTCTCTGCCCCTCTCTCTCTGCCCCTCTCTCTGTCTTCCCAGCTATCAATTCAATTCAACTGGCTTTATTGGCATGACGTAACACTGTACTGTACATATTGCCAAAGCAAGCGTTTAGACATGAAAAGCTAAACATGAATTAGAAAACGTACTGTACTACAAGACAAATTAATGAATGAATGAATGAATAATACAAGAATGAATGCTATCTCTCTCTGTCTCTGTCCCCTCTCTCTGTCTTTCTCTCTCTGTCTCCCCCTCTCTTTGTCTTTGCCCTCTCTCTCTTTCTCTCTCTCTCTCCCTCTCCTTGTCTCCCCCTCTCTGTGTATCTCTCTCTCTTTCTGTCCAACACCAGATTCCACTGTGACCTGCTTACGGTCCTGGACTGACCCAACATCAGATTCCAGTGTGACCTGCTCACGGTCCTGAACTGACCCAACATCAGATTCCAGTGTGACCTGCTCACAGTCCTGAACTGACCCAACATCAGATTCCAGTGTGACCTGCTCACGGTCCTGAACTGACCCAACATCAGATTCCAGTGTGACCTGCTCACTGTCCTGAACTGACCCAACATCAGATTCCAGTGTGACCTGCTCACGGTCCTGAACTGACCCAACACCAGATTCCATTGTGACCTGCTTACGGTCCTAAACTGACCCAACATCAGATTCCAGTATGACCTGCTCATGGTCCTGAACTGACCCAACACCAGATTCCAGTGTGACCTGCTCACAGTCCTGAACTGACCCAACACCAGATTCCATTGTGACCTGCTCACGGTCCTGAACTGACCCAACATCAGATTCCAGTGTGACCTGCTTACGGTCCTGAACTGACCCAACACCAGATTCCAGTATGACCTGCTCATGGCCCTTAACTGACCCAACATCAGATTCCAGTGTGACCTGCTCACGGTCCTTAACTGACCCAACATCAGATTCCAGTGTGACCTGCTCACGGTCCTGAACTGACCCAACATCAGATTCCAGTATGACCTGCTCACGGTCCTGAACTGACCCAACACCAGATTCCAGTGTGACCTGCTCACGGTCCTGAACTGACCCAACACCAGATTCCAGTATGACCTGCTCACGGTCCTGAACTGACCCAACATCAGATTCCAGTATGACCTGCTCACGGTCCTGAACTGACCCAACATCAGATTCCAGTGTGACCTGCTCACGGTCCTGAACTGACCCACATGACCCGCAAACAAACAAACAAAGCTGTCACAGTTAATCAGCCAAAATATAACATTATTACATTACATTACATTACGTCATTTAGCAGACGCTTTTATCCAAAGCGACTTACAATAACACATTTTGTCAACAATAGAGAAATCAACTATGCAACATAATCTATGACAGCTACAACTTTTGAAGGAATAGAGTGGTAAGTTTGTTTGTTTTTTGAGAGAGAAAGATGTTAGTTCAACAAGGGGCCAGGTGGAGCCTGAAAAGGTGTTTTTTTATATAACCTGCTGGTTTGCCACACTTGGTTGTTAATATACTGTTTATATCTTTATATCTGTCTGTATATTTCTTCTAACTTATCATGTTCCTTATGTAACCTATTGTCGCTGTCCGGCGGTGACCTTGTATCTCCAAATTCAGCCTTTTAAAAAGTATATATTTGATTTAGTTGCCCGTATCACTTTTTTGAAGATGTACTCTGTTAAACTCTTTGCAGTACACAGGTACAATTACTTATCATTAAATCTTGTAATTTAAATTCCTAACAGCTCCTTCTTTCCATTTTTGATTGTTCATTTTCATAAATGGATTTAATATTGAGTAGGTACCCCAAAATAACCTGTGAAAGTTTCAGGTATTTTGGCCCAGCGACAGATGTTATATTACTGGTTATTAATGTTGCTATTATTAAACTATGTTAAAATCAAAAATAGCTTTTTTGCAGATATGATGTTTCCACCAGACAGCGACACTATGTAACTTATGCATGTAACTTATGCACCTTGTGCAACTTGTATGTGCAAACATCCCTTGTCCAAAATAAAATAATTCTAATTCAAAACAGGGTCAAGCTCCCTGTAAAGGGCAGGTGATCCGACCACCACCGCAGTTTCAGACATATTATTCTAGGTATAAAAAAAACATTTTACAGTTCAAATGACGTTTCCGCCAGACAGTGGCGCTATGTAACTTGTGCACCAACCACACTAAGTCAGTTTCCTTGTATATGCAATCCCTTTAAAATAAAATAATTCAAAACACGATCAAGCTCCCTGTAAAGGGCACCGCATCATTGGTTTGAGTCTTTAGCTTCTTCAAACTTAGCTTGAAGCACTTGTGAGAGAACACAATTAAAAGATAATTCTAAGTTTCAGACATATTATTCTAGGTATAAAAAAAACTTTTACAGTGCAAATGCATTTGATTGCCTGCACATTAATGTCTCAAAATCTGCTGTCTGGCCACAGTAGCTGCAGGGGGGCAGTCAGTGGGTCCTTTTATTTTATTTTTATTTTAAGGCAGAGAATTTTGCAACTTAGAATTAGTTTGTAATGGTTTTCCCTCCCATAAATGCAATAAGAAAAACATATAATAAGAACAGCAACATTATACACTTACCGTAAATCATTAATTACACAGATCTTACCTGGCATTCTCTAGAGGCATATAGAGATGGGATGGACATCTGGCCTGGTTTTAATGAAGAGAACATAGACAGAGTTCTCAGTCAGTCTGTGCCTGTTGTCAGATCGCCTACAGCTTTAAGATGCAGAAAAGAGGAAGTGAACACGGAGGCAGTTACAGTAGATGATGCACAACAACATTCTCTAACCACGCCCATAATGGGCAAATGCCAAATACTAAAGACATGGAAAGACCTGCCTTGACACTGAAGTGATTGAGGTGTGGCCACATGCCACAACATGCAGAGACTCTGGAGTCAGTGAGCTTTGGGGTGCTGAAAGTCTATGATTTCATATTAAATGCTGGGGTTGATCCCATGTGTTGCACAGATCTGGTGCCAGAATTAGATTTAGCCATTTTGATCACTCGAGAATTGATCAACATGGTCAAAAATTCCCCAAAACACAGAGCAGAATTTTGTTCGGCCACAGCCATGCCTTTCTACGTGCGATTGGGCTGAAACTTTCAGGAAGTGTAAAGAGCACCCCTGTGGGTGACCTAATGGAGCCAGATTTCTTAATTAGGTAATTAGGGCAGATTAATTTCCCTAATTACCTAATGATGATTATCCTAATTACATAATGATGATGTGATGTCACTCGACCAATGATGACATCAGATGGGGACATCATCACTTTTGACATCACTCACTGACACATCATCATTGAGTTCTCGAGTGACATCACTGGTGAGGTGACATCACCCATTCTATACACTAGTGGACCCGTGGGAGTTACACCTCCCCGTGGTCTCCAAGCCTCCGGGACACACCCAAATTCTTTCTTTTTTTTCTTTTTCTTTTTTCTCCTTTATTTACAGTATATACACAACTGATTACTCATACTCCCATCATCATACATCAAATAGCCAAAGTAGCGTCTGTCTGTCTGTCTGTCTGTCTGTCTGTCTGTCTGTCTGTCTGCAATTTTGGTCCCACATTGTGAGAATTGTGATGATTTTGGTCAGTAATGATGTCACAATGTCTATGACATCATCAGTGATGTCACTCGAGCACTCCATGATGTGATCAATGATGGTCACTCGAGCAATTGTAATGTCAAGCCCGCACAGCGGGCAGGGTGGGCGAGCAGCACCGCTCCCCGCGGGAAGAGAGATCAGAGAGGGGCCAGTCAGTGAGCTGCTGCCTCTCTGCTCACACTAGAGAGAGCAGAGAGGGGCCAGTGAGCGAGCTGCTGCCTCTCTGCTCACACTAGAGAGAGCAGAGAGGGGCCAGTGAGCGAGCTGCTGCCTCTCTGCTCACACTAGAGTCCCACTTGGCCGCTGTCTCTCCCCTCCTTCCAAACACAGACACAGACGGGTCAAACAGCTCGCAAACACCTTTTGACTCATATGGAAGAAAAGAAAAGAAAATCGAACCTGTTCCGAAAACTTCAACGACGGACAAAAGTTTCATGGTCAGTGTGTAAACGGGTAATAAGGTCGTATTTATTTTTAAACGTGCGACCATTTTTGACAAAAAATACGGACAAAAAATACGGACTTGGTGTGCAAAACATTTTCAGTGCTGTAACTGCCTGAATGACAAGATTGTTTGTGACAATTATGCAACTTACTTACAGCGTGAATACTGCCTTCCCTTTGAAAAACACACAGCTCCGCTCACATTCGCTAAAGTTGGAAATACATTGACAGATTCACACTTCAGATCAATAGCTCAGAAGCAAAGCGTTGGTAATGCACACAAACCACGCCTCTTTCCCACCTTAGTAAGGTAGACCTAACCTTGCAAGCAAGCTGGATTCTCTCAATACCGCCCCCATCTGGCAATGTCAGGTTAAGGTAGACAGTCAAGTTGTTATTGAGTCTGTTATTATGCTACATGGCAACAACTTCAAAGCTGAAAACAAGGGAATGCATCATTTATGTGATCTGTGACAGTAAATGATGAGTGGATCATTGAATGGATGATGCATGACGTCACGGTCAGGCACTGTCTGGCAGCAGCAGCCAGGAGAGAACGCTACATTAACGTTAACGTTAGGTAAGACAAATGCACTAAAGTTCCATTTATACAACTTGTAATAGCAATTAGTAAGCAACTTTGACATCGGCACCACTCAAGCCCCGGTATTTCTCGGTTCTGTACGGGTCCGGTATGCTCGCTTCTATACGGGTCCGGGTCTCAGCTTTCTAATAATAGATGGGTCCAACCCGGTCCGGGCACAAATTTCCCAGATCCATCAAAACACGATTAAAACACGATTTCAGACGGACAAGCCCGTCTTTATTGTCACACGATTACGATCAACACATGCACGGAGGGCCACAACACACACATGCTGACGGTGGCCGGTGAAATTTGTCCTCTGCATTTAACCCATCCTGGCTTTGTCCTTTCCTCCGGGGGGCAGGCCAGGAGCAGTGGTCGCTTTTTCTCGTACAGCGCCCGGGGACCGACTTCGGATGTTGTCGTCACTGGTCAGATGACGATGACGATCTGATCTTCTGCATGTTTTTAGTGGGGGGGTTATATACGGAGGAACCCCCCTGGGGGAGCACGGGGAGAACATGCAAACTCCACACAGACAGAAAGGCCCTTACGACGAGATACCCCACCTGGGCAGTGGGCACTGAGGATATGGGGGGGAACACAACCACAGCGCCCACAGTGTCCCAGGCGAGAATCGAACTCAGGACCTTCTGACTGTGAGGCGACAGCTCTACCACTGAGCCACCGTGCCCCCGGACATTTTGGACCCGTGAAGACCTCTAGTGAGGAGTGGGAAAATAGTTATTAATGTTGAAGGGATCCTACCAAGATCAAATGTATTTCTATTTGCTTTTTTGTATATTTTTACTTATTTTATTTCTAGTTTTTGTGTTTTCTTTTGTTTGTGCTGTCATAATGTTGTAGTGTCTGTTAAGTGTGTAAAAAATGTAAAATAACAAGGGAATGAGGTAACTGACAGATGGGGGTTACTCTCCTCTCCTCTCTGTTTTTCACTGTCTTGCAAAACGTTCTTGTATTAGCCTGAATGCACTTTCACTTCTGTTATTTTACTATGGGATACAATCTAGACAGAAGTGAATCAAAGTGAACACTGTACTTTCACAAGAGGGAATTTAATCCTTAGGGACAAATAGGACTTGGACTTTGTAAGAGGAGGGTGTTGATAAACTCTTGTTGTTTTGTAGACTTGGTGTGTTTTAACAGTGGGTCAAGCTTCAGTCAATCTGCTCCAAGCTGTCAGGCCTTCTGCCTGTTCACTATAGAGGCCATAAGTCTGGTCTCATCTGAAGCATCATGTGCTCAACACAGGAAACCACAAAGCTCCATTTGGCCGTCAGCACCGGTTTCCTGTGAACATGGTGCAAACAGCTCTAAGTCACACTTCCTCTTCTAGCACAGAAATGAGTGCGAGATATAAACATTCAAGATCATTTTAATAACCATAATGTATGTATGAATGTAGAGTAGAGATTCAGGTGATAGTGTGTAGTTGCCTCTGTGTGAACGTGCCTGTACCCGTCCCGAAATGTCCTGTGTGTCAGCACAGGAGGTGTGTGTGTATGCGTGTGTGTGCGTGCGTGCGTACGTACGTGTGTGTGTGTGGTGGGGGAGGGGAGTACGGCTTTGCCCTCAGATAACCTCTGTATCATAATCTGTCTCTGTGTGTTTGTATATTTGCTGTGTTTTGACTATTTGGTTGTGTCGTGTGTAGCTGGGTGAATATGACCACATTTCACTAATAGACTTTTATCAAATTAAATGTGATGCTATTTTAGGAGACTTTAGCTTCAAACATGTAAAAAGTTTATAATCATTCTTCTAGAGCAGTGGTTCCCAACCTGTGGTCCAAGACCACTTGCCCGGGCTCAGTGGTCCTGCTGTGGGATCCTTTTTGACTTGACCCACTCATGCTATGGTTTCTCCCATTTCTAATCAGTTTTATGTTCCTTGCATGCAGGGTGTAAGGCTGGTGCTGTTGGCAGGCTGGGCTATGATGGGCTCATCAGCGAGTACTTGGGGAGCTCCCCGCTTGTGTCTTTGCACAGTTCACACTTAACAAGCGAGCATTGAGACACCATGATTTGCCTGTGATCAGGAGGGTGTAACAACATACAGGTAGTTCGAACAACCATGTCAACATTTTTAATGACATGATGGTGTGTGTGTGTGTGTGTGTGCACGAAGCGGTATAGTAGCCTACTTGTTTAAAGCCTGATGGTGAATTGAGACACGTACACGTGATTAAGTGCACGTATGACTCATGCCATCAAAATCTCACTCCAGCCAGGTACCCAAAGTTGGCAAATCTGCTGTAAAGGAGATGAGAATCCTTTCAACAGGATTCTGACTCCTGATGGAAGCTCCAAATACCACCGCACATTAGAAGTGACAGGAAACGTAAACACAGAAGGGAATTCCTCTTATAAGAAAACCTTCAGGATGAAAGAATTGGGATACAAGTAAGATGTTATCGTGCTGAAGAAACAAAGATTTATTCTTCAAAATATCTTTGTTGTTAAATAAAATATTTGTGGGGTGAAAAATTATGTTTGAAAATCATTGACCTAAGCATCGATGCTTGTCTGTGAAAGGCACACAGTTTCACTGGAATTTGATCAAAATTATAATGACAATTTAGGAGAAAATCAAGAGCACCAAAGGAGTTTGCATGTTCTCCCCGTGCCCCCTGGGGGTTTCCTTCATATAGGAACCCCTTTAACAAAACATGCAATATCCTGGTCGCTGATGCCTCCTCTGGTCGTTAGGGGCGCCTGTTCAGAGGGAGGGGAACTCGTTTGAATAGCGTGATCCTCCCACGTGCTATGTCCTACCGGTGAAGCTTCCCCTGTCAGGTGAAAAGAAGCGGCTGGCTACTGCCCATGTCTCGGAGGAAGCATGGAGCCAGTTTCGGCTCTCCCCAGATTGGCAGAGGGTGGAGCAGCAACCAGGATAAATAAATTAAAATTAGCACTAATGGGGGATAAAAATTGGATAAAAAAATCTGGAAAAAAGAAAAAGAAAAGAAGTGAAGCTAGTAATTTATAATGATTATTCAGGGCGGCAATGATCAATCAGTGATGATCTTTTCTAGGTTTGCTATGAGAGGAATCAGGCCTCGGGATAGAGTAGGGGCCAGAGATTCATTCATAATACTTCTGCTGAACATCATTAGAAGAAAAGCGGCCAGCTGTTGTGGAAATGATCAGCTGGAGCTTCACAGCTGGTTCAAAACCAGGTACAACAGCAGGCCTGTACCAGCTACTGTGCTGCTGCACCATAGTACATGTTGAAACCTGCTCACACACTCATAGGAATAGAACATAGAGTCTGGAGATGAAGACAGAGCAGACAGTGAGGATGAGGTTGATGATTGTGACGGTAAAGAAGGCAGATGCACAACTCTCCCGCGTTGCACCCGGAGAAAACGACTTGACGGGAGTTAATATTGTATTGGTGTATGTCATTGTTATGCCTGTCCTAGGGGACACCAAACATAACATAAAAAAAGTGACTCCCCCCCTTCCCCTCTCCCAAAGATGACCATGCCACAGAGGTTTGCAGTCCACATCAATGTTTTAATGAAGAAATGACAGTAGAGAGCATCAGGGTGAGCATACCCAAAATAATAAACACAATCTATTTTAAAGGCCTAATCTTACCTGCAAACAAAACCCCCCCAAACAAATGACAGACACCTTACCCGATGAACTAATAGTAAACACAGGAGAAAACAACTAAAGAAAAATCAGGGCTTCTCACCCCTAAGTCATAAGGACTGCTTTTAAGATCAAAGGTGAGCAAGGTTACAATGACCCATTTACCAGCTAGGCTAACAAAGGAGTGGCTAAGCTAGCTCTTGGTGTGGCACAGGCTGGTTGGGAGCAGGAAAGGAGAGAGTGAGGAGGCCTCGGCACAGCCCTCTTTTTAAAGCCGGCCCGCATCAGTCTCCAACCAATCACCAGCATCTATGAATCACCAGCCGCACCTGCAGTAAGAACTCAAGAGTAAACTGTGGAGAGCTCCACACCAGGCAGGGAGGGAGAACACAGCACATCAGGATACAAAATACTCATATGATCCCCTGGGTCATAATGATTTGATTTTATACTGTTTTTATACTGGACCTTGTGTCTGTTAATAAAAGTGATGATGATGATGAATAACTCGTGGAGACTTTTCTTCTCTTTAGCCTCACAGCTTATTTATTTAGCAGTGCTGTTAACACCTCGTTCTGCTCAGCTCAACTGACAGGAACACACTGAACACAAGCAAGGGGGGCACACCTCTCAGACTGATGAAGCAAGCATGCATCCTCCCCTATCGCTTTAGCGCCTCATAGTGGCTCATTCACAATACTGCACCCAGAGTGAACTTATGTACAGGACAGTTACAGCATGACACAATGTGTATACGAGGGATCACCCGAGCCGCATTTTGGTAAACAAACCTCGTCACTGGGTGGCACCGGCAATGGAACCCTATGGAGCCTGAGTTTGAGCGTCTGACTCTAGCCGGCTGACCCCGTTTACATTTTAAAAACTGCCACAGCTCACACAACTTTAACACAACATGCATACTGTATATTATACATCAAACTCTTGAGCTAATTCTGCTCTCACTCAGAATGTCAAAATATAAGCGATGTGATGTAGTTTTTGAGATATTAACGTTTGTTTGGCACAACTCATACTAGTTAACTGCGGCGGGGTTCTGCAATACTGGGTGTCAGTGACGTCACGCTGATTGGTCCTATAGCAACTGAGGTCACACATGTAAACATTGACTCGTAACAATGATGATGAGGATGTTTGTAACAGTGCAGATTAGAAGAACAAGGTGCTCTTGTTTGATGAAAGCTTTCCAGTTGTAATGTGTTGTTTTCTGCTCTGATCATTTAGTATACTTGTCTTTAAAACAAGTTCCAGGACTCCTGTTTTCTACCTGTTCTACCTACATTTTCACTAATATACTCCCGTTTCTCTATTTTTGAGCATATTATTTAGCAATAGACATAATATTATAGTTGGATGCCTTTGTTACCTCCAATGGTTTGTGAATAAAAATAAAATTATTTCAGTTATTTCAAATAAATGATTTATCTGTCCAATCCAATCGATTCAGCGTCCTCTAAAACGTCTTTTGGCTGAAACATCATCATCGGCCCCACCGGGAGTTGAGATATGGCCACTTCTGGCTTAAACAGCCATTTTGAATTTTGACAATGCCAGAAATGGATTCAGCATCCTCAATAACCGCCCAAACCACTCCAATATTCTCCAAATCAGCCAAGCAGTTGCTGAAATATTGTCCATATATTTGATTATGCTAATTAATGCTAATTATGCAAATTTCTCAACATATGCAAATTTAGCATCCAGCTGTTTTTATATGATGGGGACCCATACATTTCTAACATAAGGTTTTGGGTACTCAACATTTCCTCAACATGGGCTCTGTAGGCTGTCAAGTAGACTAAAGTCAAAAATCTGTTGATCTTCTTGTTCCTTCAGTTGGATGTCTGAGCTTCACTGTGCAGAATGATGTGTGCAGAGTTTGACACTAGAAGACTGCATGTTTACACAATCATCTGCTGAAAGTGGAACGTTTCTCTGAGCTCACTGAAAAGGCCGTTTTCAACCAGCATGATTCATGACATCACTGGAGCCAATCCTTGTCCAGTATTCAGCAGTTAAAGCCATTGTTTGTATGCTGTGATTGGCTAGTTATGTTCTAGATAACCCTGATTGGTTGCTTTGGAATTTTTTATGAGGGAAAAGGAGGCAAAGTCATTTAACCTTTTTTTGTGGAGAAAACCATCAGGCACAAATTATTGTTCAAAGTGGAGTATTTGATATACATCTTAAACATGACATTAGGGCGTCCTTAATGTCTCTGAGTGTAACTTAAAACCCATGCTGAGCTCTCAGTTCTGTCTGGGCCGTGTAGGCCAGCATACTTTTTGCTGAAAAGAAGAAGTGGTGAAGCTAGTGCCATAAGCCAGAGGTTCTCAAATGTTTTTCAGCCAAGGACCCCTTACAAGATAGAAAATATACCGGGGACCCCCTCATTCTGATTTGTGATTTTGGGCTAAGCTTTATTGTTTCCACGGTAACGTGCTCAACTTTTAAATTGATAGGTTTGTTAGATTAGAATGTAATCATTTGAACCATTTTAGATTTAAAGCATAACATATTTCCGTTGAACTATGAAGCTTTTGCAACAGGAAAAAAGGTTTTTATTTTTATTTTCCTGAAAACTTTTTCGCGGACCCCCTGCAAAGTGCCACGGACCCCTGGGGGTCCCCGGACCCCCATTTGAGAACCACTGCCATAAGCAGTGCAGCGTTTCAACCTTTTTGGCCCGGGACAACGCACGTCACTGGCTGCATATGCAGAGTGGTGAACACTTCAACTAAAGAATGATTTCCTCTTTTCAGGTTGTTTCATGTAATTATCAGAGGCAGAAAACTATGCAATATTTTACAAAAACATCTGGAAAAAACCCATAAATGTGTCTCAAATAAATTAGCTTTTTTCCTATGCAATTAATAATCTTGCGACTTCCCATATGATCTTGTGACCTCCTGTGGGGTCCCAACCCGCACATTGAGAACCACTGCCGTAAACAGTACATATAAAGTAAAGGAATGTTATTGACTTTAAAAATCCATACAGTAAGTTAGGCCTCCAGCTGTTTCAAACACAGTGGTCTCATGTAGAGTGAGATGCCGCCATCTCTCTATACAGAGGGACATGCATCAAGTATCACTGCTGTATCTCGTTGGCTCATTTTTGGCAGTTTGTAAGTCAAAAATAATAAAACTACTGTAGTTAAAAAAAAAAAATTCCATTGTTCTCAGGTGGGACAAGATACCACCCTATGAGGGTGGTATCGTCCGTGAACTTTAGGAGCTTGACGGACTGGTGACTGGAGGTGCAGCTGTTGGTGTACAGACCAAAGAAGTAGTGAGAGAGGACACCGCCCTGGGCAGCACCGGTGCCGATGGACCGAAAGTCAGTTATGTCAACTAATCAATGTAAACTAATCAATGCTTATACTGTATTCTAATAGATAAAGGAGTGAGGATAATAAAATGCCTTAGTTTTAGCTATGCAGTGTTCTAAGCAGACCGGATGGCATCCAGCAGATGATAGAAGGCTCATCCATAAGAGACTTGAGACTTGACTGGCAAAGAATGACTTGTGAGCATCTCTCACCTTTAGTTACATTTGAACAAATCACCCTCTGTTATTGACAACATGTTTATTACAAAATAGTACAAGCTTTGGCAATAAATAAGTTTCACAATGTGCTGATAGCATCACTATAAAATCTAATATCATGCATCTGTGTTGGTCCCAGTCCAAAGCCTTTCTATGACCTGCCTCAATGTAGTAAAATAACCTGCTTTCTAGTTTGCTGAGAGCTGTAGGAGGTGTCAGAGCTGTAGGAGGTGTCAGAGCTGTAGGAGGTGTCAGATGGACTCAAAGTTTGGCCAGCCGCTGTAGCATTTTGAAGCATCAATATATCATTGTTAACTGTGATGGTGGAGACGATTGTTCTCACACCAGTAGTAAAGTTCTAGTGTTTCTGAACATTAAGACTACATTTCCCATAAGCCCCGTTGTTTCCTAAATGTCTGAATATGAATGTTGCAATGATTTATTGTAGCCTGGTTACCTGACGAATCTGCGAGCTCATGTTTAACCGTCGGGCCAATCACAACCGTTTATCAAATATATTGTTACGTTGATACGTTGACTGAGAGAGGAGAGCCAGAGATGGTTGGAAGCGCGTGAGCTATGTCACATGTTTCGTTGCTCTGATTGGTTGTAGGTCCAATTGTGTTCGATTGCATTTTACTGGGCATGTTGATTGATGACTGGGCTCATGGAAATCAAAATTGAACAGAGAATTTCCAGACTCATTCGCATTTGCGAATTGGCCTGGCGATGTCAGGCTAGATTTATTGATGTCAAAAAATGTTAGAATATGTCTAATATATACAGTTAATTTAACATATTGAGTCGAATTTTACTTTAACATAATGAACTCCAATCAAAATGTACCATGTACTGAGTGATGTTGCCGTGTGTTCATTCCCACCCTGTTACCGCGCCACACTGAGGAGGTCAAAGGTCAACTCTGTGACATCAAAGGCGAGGTGCTGATGGGCGGGCTCGAGGAAGACCTGCGGGGTTCCTGATTGGCTGGAGGCTTGCTGGGCGTGTTTGAGGGCATCCAGTGTGTCATAGATGACTCTGGCCCGCTGCTCCTCGGAGGGCGGGTCCGCCCAGCGGGGGCACGGCAGCGAGGGGCAGTGGAGAAGGTAGTAGACTGATGACATGTAGGTCTTAATGAACTCCTGTTTCACATGGAGAAAGTCTCTCTGCAAACAAACAATAATAATGATACAAATGAATGGATTAAGTTTACAGTAATAACTGTTATTAAACACAGGAAGGAAGGAACGGTTCATACACAAAGTCAGTAGTCTGCAATAACTGTATGTACTGTATACACACACGCACATGGTAACACTTTGCAATAATAGTACATTAATTAGGGTTAGTTAATGATTAATAAGCATTAGCTAACCCATAATTAACCATTATTAAACATTAACTAAACATTAATGAAAGTGTTACCCAGAAAGGATTTACCAGAATGGAATTATGTTAACATTTTGGTAGAGAAAAGCCAGCAGGTCAGAAGACACACATGGACAGGCAGCATTACAGCACTATCTACAGGTTAGTATAGGTATTACACGCGCACACACACACACACACACACACACACACACACACACACACACAGACACACACAGACACACACAGACACACACACACACACACACACACACACACACACACACAGAGTCTGACCTTCTGCGCTCTGCTCATGTTGCTCTCAGCATCCAGCCAGGCGCTCTGAGGGAAAACACCAGTCAGTCAAACAAACAATAAAACTCCACATCAGCCAGAGTACCAAAAGTCAATCAATATAACCAGTCAACAAGTCAGCCAATCAGTGAGCCAGTCATAACCAGTCAACAAGCTGAACTGTGTATGGATATATAGAGTATGGATATCACATTTTCAAAAGGTTTTCCTCATCGAGTCTGGAATCACACCCGTTTCAAGGATTATGAAACAAGTCAACGTTACGTTATTATGTGGATTGCTGTGCTGAACAGTGCTGCTGGACACTACAGGGAGGGGCAAGTTAACACCGGCCGTCGCTGTTCCTTGTTGTTCTGTATTCAAAGTTGGCAAAGTCGACATAATATTCTGTCAGAAAAGAGTCAGGTTCACCAAAGCACCGTGAAGTTGTTCTCTGTCGTCCCCCTGACAAGCATCATCACAGGGCAGCCTGACAGCTGAATACTGTATGTATGTATGCCAGTATGAAGCTCTGCCTACTGACCCTGACAGCATCCAGCAGGTCTGACTGGTCCAACAACACAGGGAAGGTAGACAGCACAGGACTGCACATCACATCTGAGAGAGAGAGGGCAGAGAGAGAGAGAGAGAAAGAGAGAGAGAGCAGAGAGAGAGCAGAGAGAGAGAGAGAGCAAGAGAGAGAGAGGGGGGGCAGAGAGAGAGAGAGAGAGCAAGAGAGCGAGAGAGCAGAGAGAGAGAGGGCAGAGAGAGAGAGAGAGAGGGCAGAGAGAGAGAGAGAGAGAGAGAGAGCAAGAGAGAGAGAGGGGGGGCAGAGAGAGAGAGAGCAAGAGAGCGAGAGAGCAGAGAGAGAGAGAGAGAGGGCAGATAGAGAGAGAGGGCAGAGAGAGAGAGGGGGCAGAGAGAGAGAGAGAGAGAGAGAGAGAGAGAGGGCAGAGAGAGAGAGCAGAGAGAGAGAGAGCAGAGAGAGAGAGAGGGGGCAGAGGGAGAGAGAGCAGAGAGAGAGAGAGAGAGAGAGAGCAGAGAGAGAGAGAGCAGAGAGAGGAGAGAGAGAGAGAGAGAGCAGAGAGAGGAGAGAGAGAGAGAGAGAGCAGAGAGAGAGCAGAGAGAGAGAGAGAGCAGCGAGAGAGAGAGAGCAGAGAGAGGAGAGAGAGAGAGGAGAGAGAGAGAGAGCAGAGAGAGAGAGAGCAGAGAGAGAGAGAGCAGAGAGAGAGCAGAGAGAGAGAGAGAGCAGAGAGAGGAGAGAGAGAGAGAGAGAGCAGAGAGAGAGCAGAGAGAGAGAGAGAGCAGAGAGAGGAGAGAGAGAGCAGAGAGAGAGCAGAGAGAGAGAGAGAGCAGAGAGAGAGCAGAGAGAGAGAGAGAGCAGAGAGAGAGAGAGCGGGCAGAGAGAGAGAGAGAGCAGAGAGAGAGAGAGAATAACAGCATCAGCAAAGCAGCACTGTTCCTGGAGTCGCTAGAAGAAATGTGCAGGTTTTGTGTTGGTTTATTTTTGTTGTTGTTGTTTTTGGAGTTTGTTTACCTGGTTTGTTGATGGTTTTGTTTGGTGTTTGTTTACCTGCACTCTGCATGGTGGGCCTGTCCATCAGCAGTGTGTCAGCCAGCAGCTGTCTGTGCAGAGCCAGCAGGTGGACGCAGCTCAGACAGTGCAGCAGAGGGTCTGGGAGGACACTGACAGGGGACACATCAGAATCAGAATCAGAACCAGAATCAGCTTTATTGGCCAAGTATGTACACATACAAGGAAATTGGGTCCGGTTGGCTTAACTCTCAATGTCCTCTCACACAAAAGAAAAAGAAAAAAGCATGCTCAGGCTAAAACAAACAAGAATCATACCATTAACCAGTGTTGGGGGTAACTCATTACAAAAGTAACATATTACATGTAATATATTACTTTTAGCAGTAACTCAGTAATATAACTTATTACTTATAGGATTTCAGTAATATTATACCAGTTACTTTGTCAAGTAACTCAAGTTACAAATTGAGTTACTTTTTTTAATCAAAGCACATATTTAAATACTTTCCTAATCAAACTGTGTATTATGCAAATAACCATAGATGACAATAACAAAGGAAAAGGATCACATTTAGAATTTTGGATTGTTTACACTGACTTCAAGATGGTTGAAATAATTTTTTGGGATGTTCCGGGGTGACAATGTCATTCTGATACTGCTGTTATTACAGTGAAAGTAATGCAAAAGTAGTGTAATAAGTAACGAGTTACTCTACACAGACAGTAATATTGTAAAGTAACCTATTACTTTCAAATGAAAGTAGTCACATGTAGTATATTACATTTTGAAAGTAACTTGCCCAACACTGCCATTAACTCACAGCACGGTTCCCACTCCTTCTTAAACATCACATTCAAGGATCTTTTCAAGGCCTCCCCAGACCCAATTCCCTCACATTCCAGGACCCAACATGGCATAATGTATATATATACATATCTATATATCTATATATATCTATATCTATATAGATATATATAGTTTTTATTTCTCATAACTTTTCAGCTTAACTTTTCTTCAAACATCAACATAATAAACAAAATAATACTTTTCCCTACTAGTGCAACTTGAGAAGAGGCTAATACGTTTTTTTTTTTTTTTTTTTTCATATAATATATATATATTTTTTTCGGTTTGCACGTGATCAAACCGGTTTGGGCTCGACACCAAACCGAACCGGTAAAGCCGGGAATAGCCCATGCCTAATCCATCATAGAAGAGGAGACATCACAAGACTGTGGAGTTCTAACAGTGTAATAAGGGCCAATCCCATGTCTTACTTGTACCCCTACGCCCCGGGCTTTTGGACTAACCCCCCAGAACAGTTAGGAGGGGTACTGGTTGAAATCTAGCCCTATGAAATGGGACAACCCTTGGAGATTCTGATTCATCATCAGTAGTCAGACAGACGCCACCAGTTTGTTGCCAGACATCAAATCTATTTAGAATCAGAATCAGCTTTATTGGCCAAGTATGTCATTTGACTCCGGTATATGTTGCTCTCAATGTTTTTACACAGGGAAAAAGAAAAGCTAAGCAAACTATGCATACAAGCTAAAACAAACGGCTATTTACATTATAAACATTAGTGAGGTAGAATGACCATTATAAATATGTATATAAGAAAAAAAAAGAATCGTATATCTATGTACACTACAGTCTAAGTATATGCAAACCACACTGGATTACAAACAAGGCTAGAAGTCAGATATTGCACAGTTGTATATGGATCTTTATAAAATGGGTACCTCAAATCAAGCAATCTGATTGGTTCACAGCCATTGTATAATTCCAGTAACCGAGTTCAATAACCCATGGCCATGGGTTATTGGTTACCATGGCAACTCTCTTACTAAATGGCAGCGCTGCGCTCGAGCCAAACAGCTTTCTCCTGATCTGCTGTATGGAGGGTCACTAGTCCTTCAAGTCTTTGTACAATGAGTCATTATGGACGCATGATGGCGCAACTCTCTTACTAAAAGTACGTTACTTGGTGTCGGCATACGGCTCTGGGGCCGGTTGCACCAACTGGTCTTACACTGGTCTTAACTGCCTGTAACAGAGATCTCCGCGGAGACCTTTTTGACCGTCATCGTCGTAACTGCGGTCAACTGAGCCGTGTTCATCGTAACACCGCCAGTTCGCTGTCTTTGAAAGCACGACGTTAGATTATAACTAACTAGTTGTGTGGCTTAGCCTTCCAAAATGTTGCCGTTAGTTTTTTAGAAGTTAATACATAGAATTGGGAACGTTACATTCAATTTCATTCAGACTGTCTTTCTGGCTCAATCGCCGCCATTGGTGCAACCGGCCCCTGGTCGGGCTTTGCTCTCAGCAAGCGCCAGGATTGGCCAATGTCGACTTCAGTCTCCAGAACGATCCAATCAAATCACCCGCACGTCTATCTTCTTGCTAGAGGTCCCGCCTTACAGTAGTGTTTCAACTGACTCTTAAAGAAAAACCATGCCAGTCGGACTTATAGTATTATTATTATTATATTATTATACTTGGAAACCGTTTTATAAAAGCAATATAGCACTCGAGCAGCGTGTGTTGTGAAATATATCACACTGATAAGCTGTTATCCCACTCGGCCTGCGGCCTCGTGGGATAACAGCTTATCAGTGTGATATATTCATCACAACACACTTGCTCTCATGCTATATTGCTTAAATATAAGCAAAGCTTTGAGACACAGCTTATGCATCAAAGGGGGAAATGCAACATGGAAATGGGCTCTGATGCACAAATCAGCCTTAAGGGATACGCCAACATTTTGAGAGTTTAGTACATGCCTTTATCTTCACTCTGCGTGCAGTACAAACTGTGGTAGAGCCCTCACTGCTACTTAGCTTAGCGCTACGCAGACTATGGTACTTTTGCCTACTCCAATTCAGCCGCCCAAAATACACATTCCAACAGTACCAGAAACACTCACATGTACATGTTGTGACTTGTGTACTCATCATGCGATGAAATAATAATCCAAAGTAGGATGGTTAGGATATTTTTGGGGCCGGTGTGCATGCACAGCAGGGCCCTTACATTCCACTCAGTCGCCCAGACCATTTTAGCACGGATTCAGGCGTTGTAATGTCTTTCCACTTTCCAGTCCAGTAGGTGGCGGTAATGCACCTCTGGCTAATATTGTGAGAGTTCCACAAGAGCCGGTCGTCGGACATTTCGGCGAGTCGACGTAATCGATGATGTCGACGCACGCTACGTGCCTCGACGCGCCCCAATCGTCACAAAACAAAAATAGTGTAGCTCATGTTAGCGGCTAACTGTTACTTGTCGTTACTTTACATGGCAGTAAAATGCCACTGAATGACCAAATTGATTTAACTTTTAACGATTTCGATTTCCACTTTCCATAGGGACCGCCAGCATTGGTTAGTTGTTAACGTCGTGACAATTTATAACGTTTATAACGTACTCCGACCGGTTTGCGGTGTTGCGCAATAGCTCCAACCCCTGGCTGTATTCAGACTGATAGTATAAACCGGAAGCTGGAGCACGTTATAAACATTATAAATATAGTCACGTTATAAACTAACCAATGCTGGGGGTCCGTATGGAGAGTGGAAATCGAAATGGTTAAAAGTTAAATCAATTTGGTCATTCGGTGGCGTTTTACTGCCATGTAAAGTAACGACAAGTAACAGTTAGCCGCTAACATATTAGCCACATTACCCATCAGCGGAGCGTCATTTGACGTCAGCACACTCTTCCAAACAGGTCGCGTGCCTCATTCCAGTCGATTCCAGTGGGCATTCCCATGCTTTCACATGGACCCATGTTGGGTGTGGATGCTACTGACAGTCTTGTGTCTAAATGATGTGTGTACAGTCCATGTGTGTGGCCATCTTACATGGAGCATTTTGTCTTTCTCCAAAATTAAGAGCACTGTTACTGAAAATTGCACACCATTGTACTGTTAACACGTTAACTGCCAGCGACGTATGCATACGTCAAGCAGAATCCAACCGTTAACTGCCAGCGACGTATGGATACGTCAAAAAAATCGTTTTTTTTTTTTTGACGGTGGATCCTTGATCTGGCCCTTTTGCATCTTCTATTATACTGTTAGAGCCGCCGGGCGTGTGCAATCCATTCCGCCGACCCACTGAGTGGCGACGGTGCTCAGACTATTGAGTGTTGTTTGGCCAGAAACGCACGCATTCCAGCTGAGCTCAACCGAGGACCCAGAAGCGAACGAGCCTCATTCTCATACTGTAGGCGAAAACCTTTCACACGGGCGCACCCGTGCGCCGGGGGCTTCCACAGGTGGACTGGGTGGAAAGCACACTTTGAAGCGCGCAGCATAAGCCTAGAGTCACACAAGGCTTCGTCAAAGCTCTCAACCGAAAATCCAAGAACGGATTAAGCCACATCCACGCTCGCCGACGAGGGACCGCCAGAGAGAGGCTGCTGCTCACTGCTCAGACAGGCAGGAGAGACTGGCTTGTGACTGACAAACACGGAGACACGCCCACGGAGGGAGGAGTTGTAAGGAGAGGGGGTGCGGGTGCTGCTATGGAGGAAATTACTGTTCAGAACTATATTGTTTATGTCTGATGTCTCACTGATGCCAAAAATAAATGGTTAAAGTGACTGTTTGATATTGAATTTCACAAAACTGCGATTATCTCAGCTTTTTGTCTCAGACGCTGAAACCATGCTGTACTCAACGGCTAATATCTACATAACTACTAACTCTACAAACTAACTCTTTTAGACAGAGAAAGCACACATTCTATTAGTACTTTTGTGAACTTTGTGTTGACAAACTCCAAGCAGAAAATTATCCTTGGCTCTTGTAAAATGAGCCAGAATCCTCAAAAAAACCCTCTGGCAAAAGCTACCTACAGTAAAAAAAAAAAAGGCTGGCAGTGAATGTGTTAAGATGATGCTTTTATGTTGGACTGCTGCTGCTAAACTCAGTTGACATTGCACAAGGTTTTTGGTATTCCTCCTGAAAGTGACTTGAATTTAATTTATTCTACTATTTTATTTTGAATTGCACTATATTCATTTTATTTGAGGACAAGCTCTTGCTTTAATTTTATTTGATAGATTTTATGTTGGACTGTTAAAGAGAATGAGATGGTTAAATAATATAGACATCAGCAGGTGGTGGTGGAGGTGAGTCAGAAAATATTAGTGTTTTACCTATATGGCTACATCTGGGCAAGAGCAGTGCCACTCACTCAGCAAATTGATGGTTAAGACTGAAAAACAGTCTAATCTTAATGTAAATGGTCCTCTAATCTGGTTTCAAGGGGCCAAAAAAAATTTGCGCGGCGCCCCAATGACTCAATACACCTTGGCAGAGTTCTGCACTTTACTGAGCACACCGGCCCTATGCCAGGTTTCAACCTGGCCTTGTTTTAAATATTTACTATCAAAGAAAATGCTTACATTTGTGTTTTCTTTTAGCCTTAGCCACCATCTTGCCCATGATTCGCAAGGCATTCTGGGAGATTTTTCATAACCTACCTCTGAAGAAGCTCTGTTTGGTGGGCTATATAGTCCTACCACTTCACCCTAGCCCTCTGTCCCAACAAGAATGGGGACACTCTACCAGGACACGTCTCTGTCCCAACAAGAATGGGGACACTCTACCAGGACACGTCTCTGTCCCAACAAGAATGGGGACACTCTACCAGGACACGTCTCTGTCCCAACAAGAATGGGGACACTCTACCAGGACACGTCTCTGTCCCAACAAGAATGGGGACACTCTACCAGGACACGTGAACGCATCAAACGAGGGTTAAGGGCTAAGTGATAGGGGCAAGGGGTGTATTGGGATTGGGCCTAAGTGGATGTGAGGGTGGATCTTTCCTTGAAGGCTGAACACATCATCCACTGGGTGTGTTAAAGCTCTCCAGTGGTTCTCTCACCTGAGCTGGGTTCTGGTCCGACTTTTGGCTGATTTCAGTTTGACGATCAGCTTGGGCTGCCGCCTGGCCAGCAGCATCTGCTGCAAAACACCAGCTGGAGCTGAGAGAGGAGAGGAGGAGAAGAGAGGAGTGGAGTGGAGAGGAGGAAAGGAGGGGAGGGGAGCATATATTAATAGAGGAGAGGAGGAGAGGAGATGAAGAGAGGTGGGGAGAGGAGGAGAGGAGATGAAGAGAGGAGGGGACAGGAGAGGACAGGAGAAGACAAATGGGGAGAGGAGAGGAGATGAGATTTCACAAATGCACTTGCCAATTTGAAAACAAGGCTGCTTCTCTCCAGAGACTGTTTAGAGTGAGAAGGCTCAACTGTCTGTATCAGTGTTGTTGTTTTTTACCTTTATTTATACAGGGGGAGTCTCACTGAGAGCAATGCTGTCTTTTTCAGGAGCACCCTGTTTACATTCACACACACCTTCACACCTGGAAGCTCACCAGTACAACCACAGTCTGATCTGATGGCCACTGAGCAGCTCCACTGGAGCAGTCTGTGCATTATTGTACTTGTAGGTAATGATGATAATGTTTGTGTATAAGGACCACACAATTACAACTACATTTTTATGATGTGTAACTTAATTTGTCATGTATTGTATCAACTGTCCAATAAACTAAACTAAAGAATGATGAGCTCTGCTGCTCCTTCTCACCTCCTCTGGTTACTGAAGCCTCCATCGCTACGTCTTTCTCATAGGGAGTGCCGCCATTCACTGGCAGCTCATAGGTCCTACACACAGAGAGTAGATCAGATCAGATCATAGGTCCTACACACAGAGAGTAGATCAGATCAGATCATAGGTCCTACACACAGAGAGTAGATCAGATCAGATCATAGGTCCTACACACACAGTAGATCAGATCAGATCATAGGTCCTACACACAGAGAGTAGATCAGATCAGATCATAGGTCCTACACACAGAGAGTAGATCAGATCAGAGGTCCTACACACAGAGAGTAGATCAGATCAGATCATAGGTCCTACACAGACAGAGTAGATCAGATCATAGGTCCTACACAGAGTAGATCAGATCAGATCATAGGTCCTACACACAGAGAGTAGATCAGATCAGATCATAGGTCCTACACACACAGTAGATCAGATCAGATCAGATCATAAGGGGGGCACGGTGGCGCAGTGGTAGCGCTGTCGCCTCACAGCTAGAAGGTCCTGGGTTTGATTCCCACCTGGGACGCTCTGAGCACTGAAGGAGTGCGTGCCCGTCCGCATGTCCTCGAGTGCCCACCGCCCGTGTGGGGTTGTCAAAAGGTGTGGATGTCTGTGTGGAGTTTGCATGTTCACCCCGTGCCCCCTGAGGGTTTCCTTCATATAGGAACCCCTCACCAAAACATGCAATATCCTGGTCGCTGAAGTGGTGCCTCCTCTGATCATTCGGAGGGAGGGGAACTGGTTGGAATAGCGTGATCCTCCCACGTGCTATGTCCTACCGGTGAAGGATCCCCTGTCAGCTGAAAAGAAGCGGCTGGCTAACTGCCCATGTCTCGGAGGAAGCATGGAGCCAGTTTCGGCTCTCCCCAGATCAGCAGAGGGTGGAGCAGCAACCAGGATAAATAAATTAAAATTAGCACTAATGGGGGATAAAAAAAATAGGGGGGGGGGGGGGGGGGATCTGATCATAGGTCATATACACACAGAGTAGATCAGATCAGATCAGATGCAACTTTACTGTGTCAACAGGGTCAGTGCAGCACCAAATAGAAATAGGATACAGCAAAGAAAAAAAGATTATATAATTTAGAGCAATGCAAAGAGGTTGTATTAAATGTAGGGCTGTCAAACGATTCATTTTATTAATCGCGATTAATCGTGCGATTAACTATAGTTAATCGCGATTAATCGCATCTTTGTATCGCATGTTTAAAATGCCATTATTTTGCATTTCAAAGCATTTTTAATTAGATATTAATAATTCTTACCACCAGTGTGTCGTGATTGGGAATCAAATGAATGCAAATAAATGTACTTTGTGATCTTGAATTTTAGATTTGGAATGTAGACAGGAGGTAACAATGTCTACAAAATATATCTAGAACCGATACTTCCGGCGGCGGCGCTGTGGAGCAGTCGAAACCCAAAATGACACAGCCGAAGAAAGCTGTGTCTGAGCTAAAAACTTTGGCACTTCCATGTGAATAATGGCTCAGTATTGGAAACTGTGTATTGATAACGTGTATATCGCGTGAAGCCATTGGAGCCGACCTCCCAGTGGTTAGAGGACCCGCGCATCCGAGACTCTGAAGGAAGAATGAGCGATGAGTCTCGCACTAGCTAGCTGGCTGCTAGCTGGCCGCTAGCTACTTTTAGGTGATGGCTCGCCTCAAACTCGATGTACTTCGGTGATATTTTAATTCCGTTTTACACAAGGTGCAAACTACGGCTCTTGACTTGTCCACTGTGGCATTTGGGGAGTTTTTTTTAAGTAAAATGAGCCATTTAAAAACGTATTGCTGTCATTCTCTTCCATGCCTCCTGCACAAGCAGGAGACAGGAAACTGAACGGCTTGACTACAAGTATGGGTGCGACGAAGGGACAAAATAGCGGCATGCGATTAACGCGATTAAAAAAAAAAACGCGTTATGATCGGCACGCATTAACGCACGATTAATGCGTTAACGCTGACAGCCCTAATTAAATGCAACCAACAATAATCAAGTAAAATATATGAATGAACAAATATGGTGCGTGTGTGTGTGTGTGTGTGTGTGTGTGTGTGTGTGTGTGTGTGTGTCTGTATGTGTGTGTGTCTCAACAGCTAGAACAGGCCATTTCACAGCTGGGCTACAGGTGTAAACTTCTAGTTTTCATATTTGGTAGCCTAGATCATGTCCATAAGCTGGTTATGAGAGGCTTTCAGATGGCTGCATGGTCTCCCAAAGAGAAGGGCCAAGCAGTTAGCGAGATATTGTTCAATATCTACTATCTACCGCTCAATATGGAGGAGGAGCTGCTTTTTGTACCCATGAAGTGGATACTGACCGCTATCTTGCATTACAGTATAACTGTATATATCAACCTGCCATGTTATCATCCTGTGTGTTTCTTATGTGTATGCATTATTGTGGTTGCCGTCTGGGCACTCATGTAACTGACTGACTCCCAGCATTTGACTGCACTATTACTGTTTATGTCCTTTGCATACTTGTATTTATGTGGACATAAATAAATATTTCAAACGTGTGCGCGTGTGCGTGTGTGTGTGCGCGCGTGTGTGTGTGTGTGTGTGTGTGTGTGTGTGTGCGTGTGTGTGTGTGCGTGTGTGTTTGTGTGTGTGTGTACCTAGCGGGGAGTGGATTTCCGGTGTCGTCGGTCAGTTTGAGGAAGGCCCAGCCACAGCTCAGGTCTCCTCTCTCTCCTGTCGACTAAAAACACACACAGCTCATCACACACCAGCGCTTCCCATACACACAAATCAGATGGACAAATTCAGCTTTTCTGTGTGCGCGCCTGTGTGTGTGTGTGTGTGTGTATGTGTGTGTGTGTGTGTGTGTGTGTGTGTAAGCCTTACATTCCGTATAAAGGTAACTCCCAGTTCAAAGAGGATTCCCAGGTCAGGAGAGTTAGAGCTGCAGCGCAGAAAACAGTCTCCGTCTAGGAGGGTGGGAAGGACACCGGTCATCTGGAACACACACACACACACACACACACACACACACACACACACACACACAAACACTTAAGTCTGCTTTCACTTATGGGACAGTCATGGCATGTACACTGTAGGAGGTATCATCAGTCAGATAAATGTGAAGTCATGAACAGCGCTGGGTATCCAACTTCCATACTTTTATGGCAAGGTTCCCCAAATAGCGGCCACAAATTTTTCGCTGGCAACCTTTGGTGCCAACATACTTCCATGTGTCTTTCATAGATGAGATCAACACATTCAAACCACAGCATGATACTTAGGGTTACTGTAAGCAGGGTTTTATATTGGGTTTGAGTGCAGTCTCTGTCACCTGAGGTAAAGGAAGAGAGCAGCGTGGACTGAGATGATGGTGTGGTCAACAGAAGTCTCTGTCACCTGAGGTAAAGGAAGAGAGCAGGGTGGACTGAGATGATGGTGTGGTCAACAGAAGTCTCTGTCACCTGAGGTAAAGAAAGAGAGCAGTGTGGACTGAGATGATCGTGTGGTCAACAGAAGTCTCTGTCACCTGAGGTAAAGGAAGAGAGCAGCGTGGACTGAGATGATCGTGTGGTCAACAGAAGGGCTTCTGTTGCTAAACAGCTGCTGACTTGAACATCCTCAAGTTTGGTAATACTTTGTACTTCAATGATTTTGGTTTTATTGCAGTGTGGGATTTTCTGTCGAAGTCCAATTTGCCGATGCCTTCCTGCTCTCATGCCCGACTGCCGATACTGATGTATCCCACATCTTTTTATTTATTTATGTATTAATTTATTTTTTCTGCCTGATTTCGGGGAGCATCGGGTTTCTCCTGGTGCGGAATTGGCGCGTGTCGTGCCTGATTTTGTGTGAACCTAAGTTGTGCTTCAACTTAGGTTAAGTAAGTCATGCTGGCGTGCACACCCTCACACCGGGGATTACTGGCATCGAATAGCTAGTCAACCATGGAACATGTGGGCGTAATTGGGGCATCATTGTTCCGTCGTATCGGCAGGGATGTTTCCCTGTGCATCCCTAATTAACTCATTGAGTGCCAGCCACTTTTGGAGAACGGACGCTCCCAGTGCCAGAGTTTCAGAGCGTTTTCAGTGATTTCTCGAGGCCGACAGATTATTGTGTGATATTACTATGTAAACACCGAACATGCAAAAAGAACAAGGAGACTCTATTGTATCATCAGCAAAAAAAAGTTTATTGATACCATTTTCCGTTCTTTAGGTATCAGCCGGAGAAGATGGGTTGATTTGAGGAAAAACAGCCGTTTCAACTTAGAAGCTGAGATAATCACACTTTTGTGAAAGGAAACATTTCAAGCACATCACTGACTCTGAACCTAATATTTTCTGATTTAGTGACACCTAAAACATTTGAACAGTCATTTCCTTCAATAAAACAGCAAAAACAAAGGAATTTTCATAGCAAAATATTATTTTTTAGCTGCAACAGCAGCTCTGTGGGATCGTCACTTTGGCTGTTTCCAAAGTTGTTATTGAATAATTCAAAAACCCCTTCACCAAAAAATATAAAAATTTACATACGGCAAGTAGAGACCATGAGTGACTATGCCAGAAAGAATGGGCAGGATTCATCCATAGGTGGCGCTATACACGGGTGTACAACATGTGTAAGCATTTCAAAATGCACAACTTTCTTGAATAATTCAAATTCAAATCCCCTTGACCAAAAATGTTCAAAGAACAGTTCAAATGGTAACAGAGGCCGCCGGTCCCATCTGTTTACCAGTAGTACCATGGTCTTCATCGATTACTCTACGCTGAGAGGAAAAGCACGCCGTGCTAACAGAGGCCGCCGGTCCCATCTGTTTACCAGTAGTACCATGGTCTTCATCAATCACTCTACGCTGAGGAAAAGCACGCCGTGCTAACAGAGGCCGCCGGTCCCATCTGTTTACCAGTAGTACCATGGTCTTCATCAATCACTCTACGCTGAGGAAAAGCATGCCGTGCTAACAGAGGCCGCCGGTCCCATCTGTTTACCAGTAGTACCATGGTCTTCATCGATTACTCTACGCTGAGAGGAAAAGCACGCCGTGCTAACAGAGGCCGCCGGTCCCATCTGTTTACCAGTAGTACCATGGTCTTCATCAATCACTCCACGCTGAGAGGAAAAGCACGCCGTGCTAACAGAGGCCGCCGGTCCCATCTGTTTACCAGTAGTACCATGGTCTTCATCGAACAGTTCAAATGTTCAAAGTACAGTTCAGTTATTTTGAGAAAAAAAGAAAATAAATTTGTACAGTTATGTATGTATGTATGTATGGGATGCTGCAACGATGCAAGTCCAGTTCAAAGTTATTGTTATGATGTACAGTTATGTATGTGTGTGTGTTTATTTATTTCCAATAGTGCGGCTCAGTGTGGTAAATTATGAAACACACTCCTGGGTGCAAGGGCATACGACAGGTCTTGCACCACCATTTGCTCTCTTTGCGCTCGCCCCTGCGTATGCAGACCCTACACCTTCTTGTTGGTCTTGCTTTGGTGGTGGGCCTCAGGCGTTCCAGCTTGTGTCTGCCAATCGGGATAGTGAGCCTGCAGGCTGGGTCCTTGTTGTATGGTGCCCTGCGTGCCCCACCCCCCTCAACTGCAACTTCCTCCTCCTCCTCCTCCTCCTCCTCCTCCTCCGGCTCCGGCACAGGTCGCTTTGAGGTCCATGTCTTCACCACCCTCCGCATGAACTCCAAGAGGGTTTTACACTCCCCTGGGTTCCTGGCTTTGTAGAGGATGTAGGCGTTGAACATGCACACTTGGAACAGATATGCTACAAACTTCTTGGGCCAGTTCAGTGTCTTCCGGATGAAGGGGTAGTAGGCTATGTTTTGGTCTAACCTATCCACCCCATTCATGGAGGAGTTGTATGCTACAACACACTCTGGCTTGAGCTGAGCCACTTTGCTTGTCTGTCCCTTCTGCCACACGTCCACGCTCTGCATGGTGTCTTTGTGGCACGTTGTCACCATCTTCACCAGCCGTTTGTCCTGCCAAGCTAAAACCATCACCCTCTCATTGTGACGCACAACTCTTCCCCCCACCCCCAGCTCAGCCTTTGTCACCTCCCTGATGATCGGAGGTTCCCCCCTATTTTTCCTCAGCGTTCCACACACATTGGTTTGTGCTCTCAGTAAACGCTCACACAGTGCAACAGAGTTGTAAAAGTTGTCCATGTAGAGCGTGTAACCATGACCTGGCAGGCGATCGAGGAGCGAGAACACAGTGTCTGGCAGAGTGCTAGGTACCCCAACATAAGGCTGCATGTTGAAGCAGTACCCTGTGGCAGAGTCACACAGTATGTATGATTTTATTCCATACTTGACCGGCTTCTGTGGGTTGTACACCTTGAATGACAGACGGCCCCTCCACAGCATCATACCCTCATCAATGCAAATGTTTTGACCTGGTTGATACAGCTCCTTGAACTTGTTGACTAAATAGTTCAACACAGGACGGACTTTAGTCATTTTGTCCGTCGCATCCTGTGCTGCATTGTCACTGTAGTGAAGGAAGCGCCAGATCAGTTGGAACCGGTTCCTTGCCATTGTCTTGTTGAAATAGGGTGTGGCATCTATTTCCTCAGTACTCCAATACAACGCAATGCTTGGTTTCTTTATATAACCAGTGATGAACGTTAGTCCAAAAAATGTTTTCAGTTCTGAGACTGACACTGGTTTCCAAGCATTACCCCTGCTATGTGGCAGACTGTCTGGGTGTGCTTGGAAATACTGAGTGGCAAAATTGTTTGTCTGGTCCACAATGTGCTGGAGCAGCTCATCGGTCAGGAACAGCTCCAGGAAGTCAGCTGGCAGGCCGGAATCCAGCTCCGCAGCAGCATTCTGGGGTCCACGCGTTGCACTGAAGGGGATCGGGTTTGGTTCCCAGTCTGCCTCCTGCCAGCCTGCATCTGACCCACCTCTGCTCGATGCAACTGTAAATGATTGAAATATATATAATTATCAAATACATTTTTTATTGCTTGGTTATGTGTATATATATATATATATATATATATATATATATATATGTATATATTTTTTTATCTTTCTTCCTTGTACTGGATGTGGGAGTGGGAGTGGGTTTTTTCCTCGATGTAGGAGCTGTAAATTATTGAAATATATATATAAATTATCATAAATACATTTCATTATTGGAAATATATCTACCATAAATATACATTGTGTTATTGCAATGTTATGGCTATTTAGAAAAAAAGTTTTACCTGCTCTGCTGCCTGTGTCAGGCGACGAATATCTGCTACCTCCGTCAGGCGACGAATCTCTGCTACCTACAGATCCATAATCAGGCAGCCACTCGTCGGATGAATCTGGATCCGGCTCACTGAATTCATCCGACGTATCTGATGTTTCGGTTGTGAGCTGAGATGATGAAACTATGTCCGATTCGTCTTCTTCATCTCTTTCTTCTGCACGCTGAGAGGAAGCGCGCACTCCACCATGCTTCACTGTGGTGGGTGCAGAGCTAACGATCACTCTACGCTGAGAGGAAGAGCACCCCGGTCTAACGGCTCTGGTGTCTACATCGATCACTTGTTCTTCTGCACGCTGAGAGGGAAAACGCACCCGCCTACTCCTAGCTCTCCCACGCTCTGTAACAGAGGCCGCCGGTCCCATCTGTGTACTAGTATCGATCACTCTACGCTGAGAGGTAGAGCGCCCAGATCTAACGTTAGCTCTGGTGGTGGGTGCCGTGGCAGTAAAAGAGGCCGCCGGTCTAACGTTACCTCTGGTGGTGGGTGCCGTAGTAACAGAGGCCGCCGGTCCCATCTGTGTACTATCGATCACTCTATGCTGAGAGGAAGAGCCCCCCGATCTAACGTTAGCTCTGGTGGTGGGTGCTGTGTCAGTAACAGAGGCCGCTGGTCCCATCTGTGTACTACCATAGTCTTCATCACCGTTAGCTCCACCAAGCTGCACCGTGGTTTCTGCAGTGGGAAAAGTTTTTTCCTGGTCGCCACCAGAAGTGGTGGCACCGGTACCACCACTAGTGCCTTCTCCAGCGATCGCCACGCGTTTAGGCACAGAATACAAGCTCTCTTGCAGAGTAAGCTGCTTGTACTTGTCGGGGTTTCTCTTACGCTTCGCCATGTCTCTCTCATCAAAGGATCGCCGCTCACTACAAAAGACCACCGCGTTTCCGTTTCCCCAATGACTTCTTCTGTGTTTTTACTCCACATTCTCTCATCTGGACAGCACTGTCGCCACCTAATGGATCTGTAAAATAGGTTATAGACCTCCAATAGCTACAATAGTTGTACCAGAGATGTATCAGGGATTGATCCACGTCCCACCGTCAAAAAACGCAATTGACGACAATCGTCGTCTTTGGCACTCTACGTCAGTATTTGAATTGACGACAGCTGTCGTCAATGGCACTCAATGAGTTAATCATACATCGATGATTATTGTACTGTTATATAGAACTAACGTGGGGCGGGAGGGGAGGGCATTGGACGCCACATGGGTGGGAGGGAGGGAGGGAGGGAGGGAGGGATGAACTTCTTTTGATTTATTTTTATTTGCTCCTAGGTGGGATTATATGATTCTTTGTGTCTGTCATTGCGATGTCTGTTGCCTTTCTTCTTTGAAAAAAAAAAAAAAGATAACAAAAAAAGAAGCATTTGTGTGGACTCCTGCCTCTTCATACCCTGGGAGAGAAGCTCCAGGTCTTGGGGCTCTTGGAGCTGTAGGTCGCCCTCACCGTGTGGATGTTACTCAACACCTGCAACACAAACACAGTCCCTTCACTATCAGACAGAACGTCCAAACAACATCAGCTAGAACTAGAATGACCGCACCACAGATATATGCCTCCGCCAAACAAGTGAGCAGTCTGTCCAGACTTGGACTTTTGAGTCAAATGTGAAGAAATTCCGTCAAGGCGTTACTGAGATATGGCGTTAACGAGCTCGAAAATGGCGTTCGTGAGTTCACAGTGACCTTGACCTTTGAGGACCAATATGTAATCAGTTCATCCTTGAGTCAAAGTGATGTTTGAGGCAAATGTGATTAAATTCATTCAAGGCCTTCCTGAGATATCGCGTTAACAAGCTCAAAAATGGCATTCGTGACAGAGACAGTGACCTTCAACTTCAACCTTTGACCACCAAAAGGTAATCAGTTCATCCTTGATTCAAAGTGGACGTTTGAGCCAAATTTGATGAAATTCCGTCAAGGCGTCCTGAGATATCGTGTTAAGGAACATTGGAGGGACGTACAGACGGGCAACCTGAAACCATAATGCCTCCGGCTCGGCTAATGCTGCCGGAGCCATAATAAAAATGTAGGCCTGCCTGTGACTAATGATTATTATCAATTAATTACTGTTTCAATTAATCGATGAATCATTTAGTCTACAAAAAAAATAATAATAATAACATCACAAAAGAGCCCAAAAGTGACTATTCAAATAATCGTTTCAATCACACAACTGAACACAGTTGAACCTTTAGGTTTAAATGAGGAATTAAACCTCACCTGTTTCCTATAGTTTCATATTGGTATATACAGTAATGCCCATTTCTTTTGCTTTTTCTTTAAAAAAAATGAGGCTTGTATTTGTCTATTTTTTCTAATTATGTTTTAATGAATTAAGAATTGGTGGTTGTTTTCTCATGTTTCTCAAGTTATGATGGGTAGGTTTTTTATTGTTGTAGACCTTAATTAACTTTTATTTGTGCATTGTTAATTGGAGCTTACACTGACTAACATGTTTCTCCTCCTTTTAACTCCAGGTGGAAACCCCGCCGTCCTGCACATATTGGTCCCTCCCATCACTCCCTATCCCTCTCCCATCCCTAGAATAAAATTTTACTTTGTTGATGGCATTTATGGGGTTTTTATTATTATTGTGATTAGCCTACTGTTATTTACATATAACTGTAAATTTGTCTTTATTGAAAATGTATTCTGATTCCTGTAGAATATAACTCATAAATGAATTATCATTTCTGTCAATCAAGCTTATTCTCACCTCCCTCCCTCTCCAGCCTGGACTGGATTGGCTCTGATTGGAGGGAGGTAATAAATATGAAAAAAAAATGCTCATTGCTCTGCAACTCTGATGAAGACGCATGGCGTCGAAACGTTAGTCTTTCAAAAAAAAAGTTTTATAAAAGGATCCGTGTGCTCCAGTGGCCTACTTTGGTTTTTGGACCTAAAGTGTTTTCTTTCAAGTTTATATTCAGTTTACTGTCATAGAAGACTAAAGACACCAGAGAATATTCACATTTAAGAAGCTGGAACGAGAGAATCTTAGTTAAAAAAAAATCGTAAAATGTCTGAACGATTAATCGATTATGAAAATCGTTAGCGATTAATTTTTTGTCGATTGACGAATCCATTAATCGATTAATAATTGCAGCTCTGATTCAGCCAACTTTACTTTGCAGGGACCTGGGTAAGGAAATGGCTTCATGACAGACTAAAGCATACATTTATCTCCACGAGTGTCCGTGCGGCCAAGTGATGTCACACCATCAGACACGTCCCTTCGGGAGGCTTTATAAATAAAATTAATTATTATTATTATTATGATGTAATTATTTTTCCCCACCTCCCTCTCTTCCGTCTGGCCCCTGTCCCTCCCACACTCTCCCTCCCTCCCCTCTGTTTCCATAGATCCCTGATCGATGTGTTAATTGTTACTTGTATCTGTTGCCTGTTGTTATCTTGTTTTCTATGTACTCATACTGTGTCAGCGTCTTTGGGTCACTGAAAAGCGATTTATAAATTAAATGAATTATTATTATGATGATGATGATGATGATTATTATTATTATTATGATGAGTATTATTATGTCTAGCAGAATTCACACTTAAGCCCCACCTGAGTTCCATCGAAGGCACAGAGGCGAATGTGTCTGCTGAGGACCTGAACTCCAACACCAGGAGTGGGAATCCTCCTGCAGCTCCACAGGGTGAAACAAACACTCGTCCTGACCTGACGAGAACGAACCTATAGGAGAGGAGAGAGGAGGAGAGGAGAGGAGAGGAGAGGAGAGGAGAAGAGAGGAGAGGAGAAGAGAACAGATGAGAGGAGAGGAGAAGAGAGGAGAGGAGAGGAGAAGGGAAGAGAGGAGAGGAGAGAGAGGAGAGAAGAAGGGAAGATAGGAGAGGAGAGGAGAGGAGAAGAGAAGAGAGGAGAAGGGAAGATAGGAGAGGAGAGGAGAAGAGAAGAGAAGAGAGGAGAAGGGAAGAGAGGAGAGGAGAGGAGAGGAGAGGAGAAGAGAGGAGAGGAGAAGGGAAGAGAGGAGAAGAGAGGAGAGAGGAGGAGAAGAGATGAGAAGGGGAGAGAGGAGAGGAGAAGAGAGGAGAGAAGAAGGGAAGATAGGAGAGGAGAGGAGAAGAGAAGAGAAGAGAAGAGAGGAGAAGGGAAGAGAGGAGAGGAGAGGAGAACAGAGGAGAGGAGAGAGGAGGAGAGGAGAAGAGATGAGAAGGGGAGAGAGGAGAGGAGAAGAGAGGAGAGGAGAAGGGAAGAGAGGAGAGGAGAAGAGAGGAGAGGAGAGAGGAGGAGAAGGGAAGATAGGAGAGGAGAAGAGAGGAGAGGGGTGAGGAGAGTTGAGAGGAGGGGAGAGGAAAGGAGAGGAGAGGAAACAGAAGCATTAATTAATGACTAGAGGCTTTTAGCCTGGTAAACTGAACTCACATTACATTTCGTTCTACCAGACCGTCTGGCCTCAAGCCCTGGGAGGGCTTTCTGCAGAAACTGCAAAGCGTACGGGCCAATCAGCGACCAGCCTCGTAGTTGATATCGTAACCGGCCAATCAGGAACGCTGCTGGAAAAACAGTAATGGCTGCCTCCGTGCCTGTCCGCCTCGAGTAGTAATGTCAACATTCGTCGAGTTTAAGCAGCCATAAAGTGCAGTTATTGCTGAAATAGACTCAATAACAACAATTAAACAAGTACAGGAGTTTACATCAGTGGGGTTTCTCGGCGGAAAAGATGGTTTCCCCGTTCTCTGAAATGTGAGTTGACGTGACCGGCTGGTTTACCAGGCTAAGAGGCTTTGCCCTGGTCCATTAAAACACACAGACAAACAAATACTAATTATCTCAGGCTGATGACTAATAAGACTCTGAGACAGACGGCTGATACTTTGGGGTTTCCGATGTAGAGCGGACGTCTGCACCAACACTTCCACTTCCATCGTTGTTTCCAGTCTGACAATGTCTCAAATGCAGTTATCTGTTTATAGAGATGAGCCAAAATGACGTCGACCTAAAACACCTACAAAAAGTATCGATCAATCAACTCCAACTCAATTCTCTCAGAGGAAGTCTTGGTTCGGACAACCGACATACCGGTCGTCTGGCCCAGACTCGTATTAGTCGTCAGACTGAGAGACTCTGAGGTACCCAGATTGCACACATACAGACAAACACACTGTCTCACCTTGCCAGTGTCTGGGTCCAGGAAGAGGTCTCTAAAGGAGAGCTGTGATTGGCTGAGCTCAGGCTGAAGGTAATGACTTCCTCTGTACGTCAGCCCTACAGAAGAAATGTTTATATCAGTTAGTAAAACAAAACAAATGATGGTCTCTGATGGTCAAGGATCCCACTTGAACTTTTACTCATGCTTCTCTGCACCCTCACCAAAGAGCACCTGTTTCAGTGATTTGACCAAGGACCCACGCAGCGCTTCCTCATCCCTTCTCTCAATTAAAAATGGTCTTTTACAGCAAGGTTTATTTTGCACAAATTCATAAAAAAAAAGATTCTCATGTTGTAATAATAAAAAAAGAAATGCCTCTTAATGTGTTGTAATCTTTTCGCTGTGGTATCGAAAATGGTATCAAGTATCGATATTTTCTTGGGTATTAATTAATACACAGGACAAGATGTTACTATCCCTTGTGCCAAAATCCGAGGAAAAACACATTTAGAAGCCCAATCCAGAATAAAACAAGCTAACAGGCTAACAAACTAATAAACAAGACACAAATCACCAGTTACCTACCCTAGCCAACAGCAGTATGAAGCATGTCATTGGGGTTTTCAAGTGGGCACCTTCCTTCACCGACGTTTCGTTAAGTTAGGCCCACGACACCTCAAGAAGGCTTAACGGTGTAATCCAGCGTCCTGGAAACACCCCCCTCCATGCTACCACCGCACAACTGCATATTACCTCACTATCTAAACCTAGCTATCCAGGTCGATTCGGTATGACATTCCTGACTACACCACCACTGTCAATGATTCAGCCCTGTTGATGCGGACCGTTAATCATGACCACCAACAAACAATCCCTAACTACACCACCACTGTCAATGATTCAGCCCTGTTGATGCGGACCGTTAATCATGACCAACAAACAATCCCTAACTACACCACCACCGTCAATGATTCAGCCCTGTTGATGCGGACCGTTAATCATGACCAACAACAAACAATCCCTAACTACACCACCACTGTCAATGATTCAGCCCTGTTGATGCGGACTGTTAATCATGACCAACAACAATCAATCTGACCTTAGCGAGCTCCCCAGCTAGCATGTTTCCTCCTTATCCACAGCCATTCACTTGCTCGTTCTGCTGCCTGAGACATGTTGCTAACCGCAAGTTTCAGGCTCCGTCCCCGAATGCCCAACTCAGTTAGTAAGGCAATAACGGACTTTGCCACAAAACCACGGCAGCCCACCTCTACAGGCCGCACTCGAGCCCTCCAACCTCGCTGCTCTGCCTCTGCTGCCATTTCAGCATACCTAGCTTTCTTGCGCTCATAAGCCTCCTCAACTCGATCTTCCCACGGGACTGTGAGTTCGATAAAATAAACTCTCTTCTCTACCTCAGACCACAGTAACAAGTCCGGACGTAGCCGGGTGCTAACTATATATGCTGGGATGACTAGCTGTTCATTCAAGTCAACCCTCATTTCCCAGGCTCCACCTACACTTAGCTGCCCTAACTTGTGCCTGACCTTAATTGGTCTAATCTTTTCTCCCTCACGTACAAATTTGATCTGTCTATTCTCTTTGCTAGCAACTAGAGAATTTACTTCTAGCCGCTTTTCCTCAACTGCAGCTGCCAAACATTTCAACACCTGGTTGTGACGCCAGGTGTATCGCCCCTGGGAGAGACTGACCTTACACCCTGACAGTATATGCCTCAATGTACATACACTAGAACACAACGGGCAGGCACCATCCTCGCCCAACCACTGATTTAAGTTCTGGGGAGATGGCAGCACATCATAAGTAGCCCCTAGAATAAATCTAATTCTGCTGGCCTCCATGCTCCACAACTCTCTCCACTTCAACTTTCTCTTCTCTACACTCTCCCAGTTCACCCACTGTCCTTGCTTTGCCTGCGACACTGCCTTAGTACATCTTACTGCCTCCTCTTGCCTATGTACTTCTTCAACTACCATCTTCCTCTTTTCTATTACTGATGCCTTGTTCCACACAGGTTTCCCTATGCACAACCCTAAGCCTCCACGCCCATGCTGCACCTGACCTATGATATCCCTGTGTCTAAGAGCTGACTGTGCTTGCTGTACTGCCTCCTTTGGGTTCCACTTCCTCCCTGTTTTAACTGTGGGCGCTACACTCCTAACCACTGGATCCTTTGACTGAGTCAGAGTCATTTCCAGTCTAACCTTAGCACACTTGAACTCCTCTGTCAGGCTAGATAATGGCAATTCCAATATGCCTTTCCCATATAAGGCTACACTGCTTAGGCAGCGTGGGACTCCGAGCCATTTTCTAATGAATGAGTTAATCATCCTTTCTAGCTTTTCTACCTTTGAAAGGGGAACCTCATACACTGTCAGTGGCCACATCAACCGAGGCAACAATCCAAACTGCAAACACCACAACTTTAACTTTCCTGGGAGCCCTGACTTGTCTATACTTGAAATACCTTGAATCATTTCCTGCCTCACCTCATCAAACTGTCCCTTATCACTGAGACTTGCATCATACCATCTTCCCAAACTCTTGACTGGTTTCTCTAACACTGTAGGCACCACCTCATCATTTATAACAAACTTCTTACCTACTACCCTCCCTTTAATGATTGAAATACTCCTGGACTTACTTGGCTTCACTTTCATTCTAGCCCACTGCAGATTACTATTTAACTTATCCAACAATCTGCTAGTACATGGAGCGGTTGACGTCATAGTCGTCATGTCATCCATGTATGCCCTAATTGGAGGGAGCCGCAGCCCTCCCTGCAGCCTTTCTCCACCCACTACCCATTTTGAAGCCCTAATAATGATCTCCATTGCCATGGTAAAAGCTAATGGGGAAATTGTACACCCTGCCATAATGCCTATCTCCAGCTGCTGCCAAGCTGTAGTGTACTCTGCTGTGGTAAAGCAGAGTTGAATATCTAAGAAGTAGGCTTTAACTAAGCTCTTTATACTACCTGGCACTCTAAAGAAATCAAAGGCCTCCCATAACAGACTATGCGGCACTGACCCGAAAGCATTAGCCAGGTCCAAGAATACTACATGCAGGTCTCTCTTCTCACGCCTAGCTGACTGGATTTGGTGCCAGATCATGCTGGTGTGCTCTAAGCACCCGGAGAAGCCGGGAATTCCAGCCTTTTGCACCGAAGTATCTATTAGCCTATTCTTTTCTAGATAACTAGACAGCCTCTGTGCCACAACACTAAAGAAAACCTTCCCTTCAACATTAAGTAGACTGATAGGTCTAAACTGACTTATCTCTAACGAGTCCCTTTCTTTAGGAATGAAGATCCCCCCTGCTCTACGCCATGCCTTAGGAATAACCTGCTTCTTCCAGACTACCTTCATCAGCTTCCATAGAAACTGCAACACATCTGGAGCACTCTTATACAGCCGGTAGGGGACTCCATTAGGACCCGGGGCTGAAGAGGCCCTTGCACGTCTCACTACTTCTTGAACTTCTTTCCACCTTGGTGGGCTATCATCACACTGGCTCTCTATTTCACCAATAGGTGGAATATCAGCTGGGACTGTCATCTCTCTAAACCTTTCCCTATCTTTGTGAACCTCCTCCAAATATTCCTCAAGCTTCTGCTTAGGTACCATAAGGCTACCATTCTTTTCCTTACTAAACAATGACTTCACAAATCTAAATGGATCCTTATAGAATGCTATTCTAGCTCGCTCTTTCTTTTTCCTATTTTTCCTAATGCTCTCTGCTCTTCTTAAAACTGCCAACCGATCCCTCACATCTGACTGCAAGCAATCAATGCCTTCCTTCTCAACCTCTGTAGCTTTCCTCCACTGCCTCTTAAGCTGTCTTCTCTCCTGGATAAGTCTATCTATCTCTTGTTGGCGCCTAGATTTAACTACCTCACCCTCTAGTTTCTTCCTTTTCTCAAAGACGCCAAACCTTTCCTTACCATAATCATAAATACAATCTCCCATTTTCTCCAACTTACTCTCAGCAGTTCCTTTAAGCTTCTCTAACATCCTAACCAAATCACTATTGATATCTTCCCACTTCCTACTTTCCGCTGCACCTGGCCACTTAACTCTAGGCTTCTGACCGCTAATCTTCTCCCTTTTTGGCTGGCTGGCCTCTCTGCTTTCCTCGGTGCTAGGACCTGCCTCAACATCAGGGGTGCTGATGTCCTGCGAGCTGTGGGTTACTTCCTGTCGCTGGACTTCACCCGACTGACTTGATAAACTTCTTAAGAAATAATTATCAATGCGGGGTCCCTGTGTTCCCTCTACCAAGCACCTCTTCCTGCCTTGATGGATTCTAAGGCCCCTCAAAGTTGTTACCTTCTGCCAGCCACACAAGCAAACCTGACGCTTCTTTCCATCTACATCTGAACTAGTGGCTTCCACTGACATGTTTTCCCTACTCATAGTCAAGTCCGTTCCAGAGTCAATAACCGTGTCAACCATAGGTGAGTCATCTTCCGCCCCCGCTCTCGCAGACTCTAGGGGTGTTTTTTCATAATTCTGTTTCGTAGCAAGTTTGGGTGTAACCAATGGCCTATTGGCCTTGGCTACTGCCACAATGAGCAGCTAACCCATTGCAGCCCCGGTGGGGTCTAATCCCTCCTGTCAGCTGTCTTTCCATGCTGTCACTAGGTCTTTCCCTAGTTGTCAGCTGCACTATTCACAACAGTCACTAGCCTAAGCTAGCTTTAGTATTAATTAATACACAGGACAAGATGTTACTATCCCTTGTGCCAAAATCCGAGGAAAAACACATTTAGAAGCCCAATCCAGAATAAAACAAGCTAACAGGCTAACAAACTAATAAACAAGACACAAATCACCAGTTACCTACCCTAGCCAACAGCAGTATGAAGCATGTCATTGGGGTTTTCAAGTGGGCACCTTCCTTCACCGACGTTTCGTTAAGTTAGGCCCACGACACCTCAAGAAGGCTTAACGGTGTAATCCAGCGTCCTGGAAACACCCCCCTCCATGCTACCACCGCACAACTGCATATTACCTCACTATCTAAACCTAGCTATCCAGGTCGATTCGGTATGACATTCCTGACTACACCACCACTGTCAATGATTCAGCCCTGTTGATGCGGACCGTTAATCATGACCACCAACAAACAATCCCTAACTACACCACCACTGTCAATGATTCAGCCCTGTTGATGCGGACCGTTAATCATGACCAACAAACAATCCCTAACTACACCACCACCGTCAATGATTCAGCCCTGTTGATGCGGACCGTTAATCATGACCAACAACAAACAATCCCTAACTACACCACCACTGTCAATGATTCAGCCCTGTTGATGCGGACTGTTAATCATGACCAACAACAATCAATCTGACCTTAGCGAGCTCCCCAGCTAGCATGTTGATATCGAAGTTGAAATTCTAGTATCGTGACAACGCTATATAACATCAACTACATTTGACCAGTTAACGGCATGCTGCTTGATAAAAAGAAAAAGAAAAAAGGCAGCAGATTCCACCTGCTAGTTTGTTCCAATGCAAATTGACTGCAGGCGCACTTATTGTTTATAGTTTATTTCAGATCCCCATTAGTCACTGCCTCAGCAGCAACTATTCTTCCTGTGGTCAAACACATCAGTTACAGTACAATTAAAAAGTAAAAAAAAGTACAGCAATAAAGTACTCAATACACATGCATACATACATCCACATCCATACATCCATCCATACATCCATCCATCCATCCACTTACATACATACATACATACATACATACATCCACATACATACATACATAAATACATCCATACATACATACATCCACATACATACATACATAGGCTACAGTGTATACATACATACACACACACACACACACACACACACACACACACACACACACATATAACAAAAACAAAAGCAACAATTATCCTATAGACGAGATGTTGCAACTCTTCTATTATATGGCTCTGGCGTTAGCTAATGATCACATGAGTGGGGAAAGGGGCAGTATCATCCATCTGCAGCGCTGGAGCACCATCACCCCGCCCACCGTGTACGTTCTCAGACCCGCTGGATGTGTACACGTACAGACCAGAGTACGTTTCTAGACTCCTTCAAAAATAAAAGCCTGGATATTTTTCTTTTTAAATCAGCATTCTGGAGGTATATGATATTCTATTATGCTTGTGTGCATTAGTCATTCGGATGATTGAATGTTTGTATGATTCATGACCTTGGCGTTGATCTCGCTGGTTAATTGGCTAGCTATGCTACTAGCTAGCCAGCAACTACCCCCACTATGATCTCCATGGTCAGCCTCTGAGACCCAGGACAGCCCCCTCATCCCACCCACCCTCCAGCCCGCTTCTACCCCGACTTAGAGGACCCTTCTCCAGGGGAGACCACCTCCGGGAGCCACCCACCTTCCATGAACCTGCCCAACCGCATACCCAGTATTAAGCACCCCTCCCCAGGCTACACACAGACCCCCGCCCCGCCAGGACCTTGTCCTCCAGCGACCTACGTTACCAACTTGCTGGACCTTGCTGGCTCAGTGGCCACACTTTACGGACTTTGCTATCTAGCTATAGCTAACGGACTTCTACAGAGGCTTCTACAGAGGCACCATTGAAAGCCTGCTGACTGGCTGCTTCACCACCTGGTACGGGAACTGTACCACCATGGACCGCAGGGTGCTACGGAGAGTGAGACGCGCGGCCCAGCACGTAACAGGAAGTGAGTTGCCAGAACTGCATGAACTGTATAAACAGAGGTGCCTCAGGAGGTCCCTGAAGATCATCAAAGACACAAACCACCCCCACAACAGCCCTGTTACCCTCAGGGAGAAGATACAGGGTTCCAAAAGCACGCACAAATCGCTTGAGGAACAGTTTCTTCCCGCAGGCCACGAGACTCCTTAACATACACAAATAGTGTAGTAGCCGTACTGTACCGCACTGTAGCTGCTACCATAACGTATGTCTAATGTTTAATTGTATGTTTAATAAGGAATATGCTATTTGCACCTGTATGTCAAATACGCCGAATTTAAAACGCCGAGTTTAATTGTATGTTTAATAAGGAATATGCTATTTGCACCTGTATGTCAAATACGGCGAATCTAAAATGTTTAAGCACGTCTAAAGTATGCACATGACATGTGCACCTATGTGCAGTGAATATGCCACTGTCTCTGACTTGTCTTAACACTATACTGCCTTATTGCTTGTTGTGTTTTTGCACTCATATTCCCTGTCACATTTGTACTATGTTGTAAACGGAGCCCTCAGCACAAGAATTTCACACGTGATACTTGTACCATGGAGTGACAATAAAAATCTTGAATCTTGAATCTTGAATAACATCACTTTACGGACTTTGCTATCTAGCTATAGCTAACATCAGTGTTTGGCCGCTGCAGTGCTCGCCTACCTCGCTCGCAGTGACTGCTTTTATTTTTGAAGGAGTAGGTCTAGAAAGTATCCGGTCTGTATGTGTACACTTCCAGTCTGTACGCGTACACTTCCGGTCTGTATGCGTACACTTCCGGTCTGTATGCGTACACTTCTGTCTGTATGCGTACACTTCTGTCTGTATGCGTACACTTCTGTCTGTATGCGTACACTTCCGGTCTGTATGCGTACACTTCTGTCTGTATGCGTACACTTCTGTCTGTATGCGTACACTTCTGTCTGTATGCGTACACTTCTGTCTGTATGCGTACACTTCTGTCTGTATGCGTACACTTCTGTCTGTATGCGTACACTTCCGGTATGTATGCGTACACTTCTGTCTGTATGCGTACACTTCCGGTATGTATGCGTACACTTCCGGTCTGTACGCGTAACTGTACTTTCTAGACCTACTCCTTCAAAAATAAAAGCAGTCAGTGCGAGCGAGGCAGGCGAGCACTGCAGCGGCCAAACACTGATGTTAGCACGCAAGCTAACGTTTGATAGCTCCCGGGGGACGGCTGGCTGTCTGTACCCCGGGAGCAGTGCTTAAGTGTGGGCCACTGGGCCAGCAAGGTCCAGCCAGTGGGTAACGTAGGTCCCTGGAGGACAAGGTCCTGACGGGGCGGGGGTCTGTGTGTAGCCTGGGGAGGTGTGCTAATAGTGGGTATGCAGTTGGGCAGATTCATGGAAGGTGGGTGGGGTGAGGGGGCTGTCCTAGGTCTCAGAGGCCGACCATGGAGCTCATTCTAGCGCGGGTAGGAACAGGATGGACGAGTTGCTAGCTAATGTTAGCTAGTAGCATAGCTAGCCGATTAACTAGCCAGATCAACCCCGGGAATGTGATCAATGTTGGGGGGAATAGTCTGTCAACATCAGTCATGAACAGTGTTGGGCAAGTTACTTTACATTAGTAACTTAGTTACAGTTACTAGTTACTGCTCTGAAAAGTAACTCAGTTACTTTAAGTTACTCGTTACTTTGCAGGTAACTAGTTACTAGGAAAGTAACTTTTGAGTTACTTTTTTTTTTAACTCAATTCTCTTATTAATGCACACACATTATTTTGGGGTTGCTGTAGCACAGTGTGTGACAAGACAACTGTCAAATTTGAGCATTGTACCCATTATCACTACGACGAAAAGTAGTGGAACAAGAAAACACAACATTTTAGGCATTGAGGCATATATATTATTGCCTTCAAAAAGTAGCCAGTACACTTTTGGCAGTGTATAATTAACAACTGTATCAGTAGTCTATAATATCCTGGCTGAACAACATAAACACCGTGGTTACCGTTTGTAAAAGCGGAGTGCACGCCTAAACCTAACCTCCCCCAGACCCTAACCCAAAACCATGAGGTGTCGGACTCGTGAGGTATCGGACTCGTGAGGTATCGGACTAGGGGGCAGTCCCCAGCAGCAGAGCCCAGCGCTGCCTGCAGATAGGGACAGAGCAGAGCCTCAAAGCAGCCGCTCGTCGCGGCTGCCTTTAATAGCAGTTCATCTCCAAAAGGCAGGAGACTTGCAGGCATTTTTCTTCCCATTTCATGACAACGCGAAACACACCGTGAACACCCTCCAACGCGAGGGGAATCTGTAATTGAGAGACGAGTGCTGTGCTTGCCTGGGTGCAGCAGGGCACTGGTGACAGACAGCCTGAGAGAAGCGAGGAGGAGAGGGCTCCATGCTGCTGACTCGCCGAGTGGTGTGAAGTGAACACCGCTTACCGTACACAACACAGCTCACGCAAAATGACCCGTTTCACTATCAGAATTTGGTCTAGTAACATTAGAAAGTATAGAAGTGCCGCACGATTAGCCTACTTCCTCATCAGACCGCCGTCAGACTCGTATTTTCCTCTCTAGCCTCGCTGCTGTAGGTCCCGCACAGAATCGTGAAGTAACGAGTAACGAGCATGTTTAAACCGCAATAATTGTAAGTACGTTACGTTACTGATGAAGTAATTCGTTACAGTACTCGTTACCGCAAAAAGTAACTTAGTTACTGTAACGCGTTACTTAATAACGCGTTAGTCCCAACACTGGTCATGAATCATGCAAACATTCAATCATCCTAAAGACACTAATGCACACAAGCATAGAATATCATAATACCTACGCCAAGAAAAATATCAAGTCTTTTATTTTTTTAAGGAGTAGGTCTGTGGTCTGTACGCGTACACTTCCGGCGGGAGAACGTACACGGTGGGCGGGGCGAGATGCAGATGGATGTATCTGGAAAGGGGGGGTTCACCGTGACGTAACGCTGAATCAAATCGGCGATTTTGGAGGCCCCAAAAAAAGGAGGTTTGAACCCCTAGAGGGCACTATCACTGCCTGAAAATGACACAGTGTACCGTGTAGAATTCTAACAGTTTAGTCTCAAATGTAGAGATTTTTCCTTCACACACCACCTCAAAAGCCATATACATTAGTTGAAAGCTGAAAAAAAATTGTTTTAGGGGTTAGTCATCCTTTAAGTAAGTGTGTGTGTGTGTGTGTGTGTGTGTGTGTGTGTGTGTGTGTGTGTGTGTGTGTGTGTGTGTGTGTGTGTGTGTACTAACCTTCCTCCACCAGCAGTTTATTAAGAGTTGATGGTCTGAATCCTGAAGGGATCGCCCCCATGGCAGAGAGCACATCGGTCGTATCAATCTGTCCATCACAATCACACACACACACACACAGTGAAAACAATAAGAATGCTCAATGCAGTGCAGAACACTTGGTGCGTGGAGAGAGTCTCACCTCAGTCAGAGCCTTCCTGACAGTAGACCAGTTGGAATGGGAAGCAGTGCTGTTAGAGAGCAGAGAGGAAGGGAAACACTGACATTATTCAGAGAAAGCATCATTAAAACACCATCATCATCAATTTCAATCTAAATTAATTCTGTATTTTCATCACTTGTTGTCGTCGTCGTCGTTTTTGTTTCCCCCCAGTTTTCTCCCCAGTTGTACTCGGCCAATTCCACCTGTCTAAGTTGTCTCCGTCGTTGCTGCACCCCCTCTGCTGACCTGGGGCAAGTTGTAGACTAGTACATGCTTCCTCTGATACATGTGCAGTCGCTAGCTGCTTCTTTTCACCGGACAGCGAGGCGTTTCACCGGCAGGATGTAGCAAATGGAGGGATCATGCTATTCCACCCCAACGACCAAAGGAGGCGCTAGTGCAGCAACCAGGACACGTACCCATATCCGGCTTCCCACCCGCAGACACGGCCAATTGTGCATGTATGGACATCCGACCAAGGCAACACGGGGCGCGAACCTGCGACCCTCGTGTTGGTGCTGTATTTTTTATAACTAATATAGTCCTGGGATCCTTTTATTTGACCGCATCACTCAGAATAATCTGAAGGACAAAACTGGTTTAACTCATTCATGGCCAGTTTAGGACTGCCAATATTTAGCACAGGCCAAAGATTTTCATAATTGTTGGTCATCTTTCAAGACCCACAGTAAATTATCTATTAGCACCAAAGTGATTTGCAATACCTCAAAATGAAGATGTACGTCTCTGGGTTCACCAGGAAAAAAAAAAGTGAGCTTTTAGCATGTTCTGTACTCTACTTATAGCCATTTATATACACCCTGTTTTCACCAAAAAGGTCTCTCTGAGAAGATAAATTGCAGAAAATGGCATTTTTGTAAATCACACAATCTCAGGCAGAACTCGCTCTCAATTCTTTTATTTTGAACTGTATTGACATCAGACATGTAAATATTATTCGTTATGACACAAATGAAAAAAAAAAAATATATATATATATATATATATATATATATACATAAAGTGCTTTTTTTACATTCAACAATACAGTTTACTCAGTGTGAGTGAGTGTGATCATAGAATAGAATGCAGAGATCAGTGTAGTCTCTCTCTCACACACACACACACACACACACACACACACACACACACACACACACACACTCCTTACCGCGAGATCATCCGGGTCCTGTCGCATTGGAATCCAGTCTTCCTCGCCCTCGACAGGAAAGTGGCCGTGCTGCTTCGCTCTGTGTGAAAGCCATTTCTGTGGCGAGGCTGCTGTTCTCCTCCTGCTCACACAGTTGTGACTCCGTCTCGTCTCTTTCGGGCTGGGACACAGGAACGGGGTCGAGGGACCAGGATCGATCATGTTGGTCACGGGTTTGACTACCGCGAACGATCGATGTCCGCTGCCCTGCAGCATATGGCTCGTGCAGCGTGCCGAGGGGCGTTTCAATGGCGTTTCTCCTCTCTGCACAACTTCACAAGGAAGCGCGTTTCTCTGTTTTCTGTTTTTCCTCCTGCTCATTTCAAAACAACAGCTGCGGTATGTGTTTGATCGCGTGTTGTCGGCTTGGCTTTGAGGCTAAGGACCTGATAACATGTCACAGGCTGGGGAAGTGTTTGAACTACGCGCTGCACTAATAAAAACAAAAACACGTCAAACACGTCATTGGCCCTGAGGGCTATTCCTGATAACACGTCAAAGACGTCTTCGGCCATGAATGAGTTAAGAACCTTTGGAAACAACACAGTAAAACCAAATCTCAGCAGATTCCAGTTTTTAAAACTGAGAACCTCACCTCCGTTTGTCTTGGTCCTCGGCCATGTCTTCACCATCCTGCTCCTCCTCTTCCTCGTCTGACCCCTCATCATCATTATCATCATAATCTTCATCTTCATCATCGTTGACACCAGAACCACTCTGAAATGTTTTGGTACAGTGAGCGGTTTTAATCATCTAAGCCAGCGGTTCACAACCTTTCCCCACTCATGGCCCACTTGAAAATCTCAAAAATGTTCTCAGCCCACATTCAACTGTAAACAGTATGGAGGCCAGATCATGTGTTCTCAGCCCACATTCAACTGTAAACAGTATGGGGGCCAGATAATGTGTTCTCAGCCCACATTCAACTGTAAACAGTATGGGGGCCAGATAATGTGTTCTCAGCCCACATTCAACTGTAAACAGTATGGGGCATCCATTCTATTCTAAAGCATGCCACCCGTTCTCTTTCTCTTTCCCTCTTCCCCTGCTCCTTCCCCACCTCCTCTTCTCCCCAACATTTCCCATTCCCTCCCCACCTCATCACTTTCCTGCTCTCTCCTCTCTCACATTCTGCCTGCTCTCCCTCCCCACCTCCTCCCTTTCCTGATCTCTCCTCCCCCACTATTCTAAAGCATGGCACCCATTCTATTCTATATTTCTATATTTTCTATATTTCTCTATCATATGATTGTTCAATGTATTATTATTACTACTGTAATTTGCTACTGTTGTGTCAGCTAGAATTAGTCATAGGACAGGAGCTCCCGTCCCTTACTGAGATCTACTCCAACAGACTCAAGAAAAAGGGACAAAATATTCTCAGGGACCCTTCTCACCCTGCCAATTATCTTTTTAATTTTCTTCCTTCTTTTAAAAGGTTGAGAAGTATCAAAAGCAGAACAGCTAGGTTTTGTAACAGCACCTACCCCGAGGCTGTCCGTGCTTTCAACTCTTAATGTGCTGCAGGCTCTATTCAAGTCTGACACAGACAGATATTCCGTGTGACAGCACTTAATTTTAACGTATATTATCTTAACTTACCACAGCTGGTCGTGGTTCTGTAACCTCCCTGTGGGAGTGTTGTTTTACTTTGGTAAAATTGTATTTTGTACTTTATGCATTTTGTCACTTTTATCTCTTTTTTTTGTCGGAATGTGTGCATCGTACAGTATGTGAGGGGAATTGTATGTCTTCATGTTTTGCTGTGTTCTGTGATTGAGCTCACTAAACCAAATTCCTATCAACGATGTTGAATGGCAATAAAGTATTGAAACTTGAGCTAGACATATTTTCTGTGAAGCCCTCTGACACATGCTTGTGAATTAGGACTATATAAATAAACTTGACTTGACCAAATAATGTGTTCTCAGCCCACATTCACACAAGTGGGCACCGGGCCACAGGTTGGCAATGGCTGATCTAAGCATTTTACAATACACTGATGTCGTTAAACTAAAACCTCAGTCTGAAGTTTGAGTTGCGCTGATGGTTACTCACCAGTCACCTCTTTAAGTACTTTAAAATTCAACATTATCATTATGTCCTAAAGTGTGTATACTGTATTTGGCAAATGGATGGTGGTGGTGGTGGAAACGTAGAAACTAGAGACACAGGCTTGTTCCTGAAAGGTTGCTGGTTCAAACCCGAGACCAGATGGGCAAATCTTAGTTGGGGAACACTCTGCTATCCAGGTGCTCTTCACCAGGCTGAGAAAGACACTTCACCAGGCTGAGGCTGTGCTGAAGAGCTTCTAAATGGAGATGTGTGAGTGTGAAGCAGGACAAACTGTCAAGGTGGATTTTGGAATTTTGTAGATGTTAAATGGATGACACACCTATACATTTTTTACTGGAGGCCACATTTGCTGGCTGTGTGATGACTATAAGTGACTGGGCAGTGTAATAGTATGACTAGAAGTAACTGGGCAGTGTACTAGTATGACTATGAGTGACTGGGCAGTGTACTAGTATGACTATAAGTGACTGGGCAGTGTACTAGTATGGCTATAAGTGACTGGGCAGTGTACTAGTATGGCTATAAGTGACTGGGCAGTGTACTAGTATGGCTATAAGTGACTGGGCAGTGTAATATTATGACTATAAGTGACTGGGCAGTGTACTAGTATGACTATAAGTGACTGGGCAGTGTAATAGTATGACTATAAGTGACTGGCCAGTGTAATGGTATGACTATAAGTGACTGGGCAGTGTAATAGTATGACTATAAGTGACTGGGCAGTGTAATAGTATGACTATAAGTGAAGTGACTGGGCAGTGTAATAGTATGACTATAAGTGAAGTGACTGGGCAGTGTAATAGTATGACTATAAGTGACTGGGCAGTGTAATAGTATGACTATAAATGACTGGGCAGTGTAATAGTATCACTATAAATGACTAGGCAGTGTAATAGTATGACTATAAGTGAAGTGACTGGGCAGTGTAATAGTATCACTATAAATGACTGGGCAGTGTAATAGTGTGACTATAAGTGAAGTGACTGGGCAGTGTAATAGTATGACTATAAGTGAAGTGACTGGGCAGTGTAATATTATGACTATAAGTGACTGGGCAGTGTAATAGTATGACTATAAGTGACTGGGCAGTGTAATATTATGACTATAAGTGACTGGGCAGTGTAATAGTATGACTATAAGTGACTGGGCAGTGTAATAGTATGACTATAAATGAGTGGGCAGTGTAATAGAATGACTATAAGTGACTGGGCAGTGTAATAGTATGACTATAAGTGACTGGGCAGTGTAATAGTATGACTATAAGTGACTGGGCAGTGTAATAGTATGACTATAAGTGACTGGGCAGTGTAATAGTATGACTATAAGTGAAGTGACTGAGCAGTGTAATAGTATGACTATAAGTGAAGTGACTGGGCAGTGTAATAGTATGACTATAAGTGACTGGGCAGTGTAATAGTATGACTATAAATGACTGGGCAGTGTAATAGTATCACTATAAATGACTGGGCAGTGTAATAGTATGACTATAAGTGAAGTGACTGGGCAGTGTAATAGTATCACTATAAATGACTGGGCAGTGTAATAGTGTGACTATAAGTGAAGTGACTGGGCAGTGTAATAGTATGACTATAAGTGAAGTGACTGGGCAGTGTAATATTATGACTATAAGTGACTGGGCAGTGTAATAGTATGACTATAAGTGACTGGGCAGTGTAATATTATGACTATAAGTGACTGGGCAGTGTAATAGTATGACTATAAGTGACTGGGCAGTGTAATAGTATGACTACAAGTGACTGGGCAGTGTAATATTATGACTATAAGTGACTGGGCAGTGTAATAGTATGACTATAAGTGACTGGGCAGTGTAATAGTATGACTATAAGTGACTGGGCAGTGTAATAGTATGACTATAAATGAGTGGGCAGTGTAATAGAATCACTATAAATGACTGGGCAGTGTAATAGTATGACTATAAGTGAAGTGACTGGGCAGTGTAATAGTATGACTATAAGTGACTGGGCAGTGTAATAGTATGACTATAAGTGACTGTGCAGTGTAATAGTATGACTATAAGTGACTGGGCAGTGTAATAGTATGACTATAAGTGAAGTGACTGGGCAGTGTAATAGTATGACTATAAGTGACTGGGCAGTGTAATAGTATCACTATAAATGACTGGGCAGTGTAATAGTATGACTATAAGTGAAGTGACTGGGCAGTGTAATAGTATGACTATAAGTGACTGGGCAGTGTAATAGTATGACTATAAATGAGTGGGCAGTGTAATAGAATCACTATAAACGACTGGGCAGTGTAATAGTATGACTATAAGTGAAGTGACTGGGCAGTGTAATAGTATGACTATAAGTGACTGGGCAGTGTAATAGTATGACTATAAGTGACTGGGCAGTGTAATAGTATGATTATAAGTGACTGGGCAGTGTAATAGTATGACTATAAGTGACTGGGCAGTGTAATAGTATGACTATAAGTGAAGTGACTGGGCAGTGTAATAGTATGACTATAAGTGACTGGGCAGTGTAATAGTATCACTATAAATGACTGGGCAGTGTAATAGTATGACTATAAGTGAAGTGACTGGGCAGTGTAATAGTATGACTATAAGTTAAGTGACTGGGCAGTGTAATAGTATGACTATAAGTGACTGGGCAGTGTAATAGTATGACTATAAGTGAAGTGACTGGGCAGTGTAATAGTATGACTATAAGTGACTGGGCAGTGTAATAGTATGACTATAAATGACTGGGCAGTGTAATAGTATCACTATAAATGACTGGGCAGTGTAATAGTATGACTATAAATGACTGGGCAGTGTAATAGTATCACTATAAATGACTGGGCAGTGTAATAGTATGACTATAAATGACTGGGCAGTGTAATAGTATGACTATAAGTGAAGTGACTGGGCAGTGTAATAGTATGACTATAAATGACTGGGCAGTGTAATAGTATCACTATAAATGACTGGGCAGTGTAATAGTATGACTATAAGTGAAGTGACTGGGCAGTGTAATATTATGACTATAAGTGACTGGGCAGTGTAATAGTATGACTATAAGTGACTGGGCAGTGTAATATTATGACTATAAGTGACTGGGCAGTGTAATAGTATGACTATAAGTGACTGGGCAGTGTAATAGTATGACTATAAGTGACTGGGCAGTGTAATAGAATCACTATAAATGGCTGGGCAGTGTAATAGTATGACTATAAGTGAAGTGACTGGGCAGTGTAATAGTATGACTATAAGTGACTGGGCAGTGTAATAGTATGACTATAAGTGACTGGGCAGTGTAATAGTATGATTATAAGTGACTGGGCAGTGTAATAGTATGACTATAAGTGACTGGGCAGTGTAATAGTATGACTATAAGTGAAGTGACTGGGCAGTGTAATAGTATGACTATAAGTGACTGGGCAGTGTAATAGCATCACTATAAATGACTGGGCAGTGTCATAGTATGACTATAAGTGAAGTGACTGGGCAGTGTAATAGTATGACTATAAGTTAAGTGACTGGGCAGTGTAATAGTATGACTATAAGTGACTGGGCAGTGTAATAGTATGACTATAAGTGACTGGGCAGTGTAATATTATGACAAGAAGTGACTGGGCAGTGTAATAGTATGACTATAAGTGACTGGGCAGTGTAATAGTATGACAAGAAGTGACTGGGCAGTGTAATAGTATGACTATAAGTGACTGAGCAGTGTAATATTATGACTATAAGTGACTGGGCAGTGTAATAGTATCACTATAAATGACTGGGCAGTGTAATACTATGACTATAAGTGCCTGGTCAGTATAATAGCATCACTAGAAGTGACTCGGCTGTGTAATAGTATGACTAGAAGTGACTGGGCAGTGTAATAGTATGACTAGAAGTGACTGGGCAGTATAATAGCATCACTATAAGTGACTGGGCAGTGTAATAGTATGACTAGAAGTGACTGGGCAGTGTAATAGTATGACTAGAAGTGGCTGGTCAGTATAATAGCATCACTATAAGTGACTGGGCAGTGTAATAGTATGACTAGAAGTGACTGGGCAGTGTAATAGTATGACTAGAAGTGGCTGGTCAGTATAATAGCATCACTATAAGTGACTGGGCAGTGTAATAGTATGACTAGAAGTGACTGGGCAGTGTAATAGTATGACTAGAAGTGACTTGGCAGTGTAATAGCATGACTAGAAGTGACTGGGCAGTGTAATAGTTTGACTAGAAGTGACTGGACAGTGTAATGGTATGACTAGAAGTGACTGGGCAGTGTAATAGTATGACTATAAGTGACTGGGCAGTGTAATCGTATGACTATAAGTGACTGGACAGTGTAATTGTATGACTATAAGTGACCGGGCAGTGTAATAGTATGACTATAAGTGACCGGGCAGTGTAATAGTATGACTAGAAGTGACTGGGCAGTGTAATAGCATGACTAGAAGTGACTGGACAGTGTAATAGTATGACTAGAAGTGACTGGGCAGTGTAATAATATGACTAGAAGTGACTGGGCAGTGTAATAGTATGACTAGAAGTGACTGGGCAGTGTAATAGTATGACTAGAAGTGACTGGGCAGTGTAATAGTATGACTAGAAGTGACTGGACAGTGTAATGGTATGACTAGAAGTGACTGGGCAGTGTAATGGTATGACTAGAAGTGACTGGACAGTGTAATGGTATGACTATAAGTGACTGGGCAGTGTAATAGTATGACTAGAAGTGACTGGGCAGTGTAATAGTATGACTAGAAGTGACTGGGCAGTGTAATCGTATGACTATAAGTGACTGGGCAGTGTAATAGTATGACTAGAAGTGACTGGGCAGTGTAAAAGTATGACTAGAAGTGACTGGGCAGTGTAATAGTATGACTAGAAGTGACTGGGCAGTGTAATAGTATGACTAGAAGTGACTGGGCAGTGTAATAGTATGACTAGAAGTGACTGGGCAGTGGAGAAGAGGGCAGTGACAGCTGGAGGAGTGAAAATCAATGAAATAAACTGGTGTCATCAGTGTCATCTTGAGACACAAAATGGCTGGTTGACTGGTTGTGTACCTTCAGGTAGGTTTTAGGGACGACTCCTCTGTTGCCTTTAGTGTCCTGCGCCAGCCACCATCCATCTGCCGTCTTCCTGATGATCCTCAGCACCGCGCCCCTCTGAAACACAGGGCAACAAACCAGTTTGTGTGACCTCCCGCATTATAACTTACAAATCTGCAGGAATTGACAAAAATATGCGCGATTCTCGCAATCCCGCGCCAAATTTTAAGCCCTGGGAAGCAGCACTTCACGGAAGCTTCGAGCAGGAGCCTTGCCATTCACACCAGAAGCACTCTCTCTTCCTCAACGCTTCGCTCGGCGCTGCCCTCCCCCTGCTCACAACTTGCATTGACTTCGTGCCTGACAGCTCGGGTGCTGCACGCTTGAAAAATAGAACGGAAGCTGAAACTATCGCTGCAGCCCGCGTGCTGGTGTGATCGGTCTCGCCTCTTAACAAGGACGCTGAAATGAAACTGCCTCCACGCTGCGTAGCTTCAGCATTGCTTCAGCATAGCTTCGGCGTATGGTGTGTTCGGGCCCTAAGGATTAGATGTGAAATATTTTGCATTTCATCATTTATACAAAGTTGCTCCTTTGACTTGCAGAATGCACAACTGTTCTATTCTAATCACTTAACTTTCTGCATTTCTCCTGCTGCTTATTTATGAACCTTGTTACATTGAGAAATTCCATCAGCCTGTTTGATGGACAGGAAAGCTTTCAGAATGAATATCTGACTTGTATAAATGGTCTAGAGAAGGGATTACCAACCGTTTTTGATTTGTGATGCCACATTGACGTCACAAAAATCTAGGGACCCCAGAATTTCAGTACATTGGTAATATCATAAGTATCATCATCAGTGACATCTTCAATTGGGGTCGCGACCCCAAGGTTGGGAACCACTGGTCTAGGGGCTGATCTTCACCACACACCAAACAGTGGCTGAAAATAAAGGTGTGTAGTTGCCTTGCGTGAGTCCTATCAGCCCAGAGCCATAGAGATATAAGAGTTGTGTCATCTCCATTCACTCCAATGGCCCAGTTGATTTGTTGTATTTGTTTGACCTCGCCATAGTTCCTGGAAGTAAGTTTCTGGATTAAGCAGCAGTGTAGAGTTGCAGCAGAATGGGCCGTTTGTGAGGTACTTTGAAAGGGTTTAAAGACGTTTAAAGAATCAAATTGTATATTATCAGCTTTATTTGATGCATTCAAGCGTACTTCCTGGAACTGTTCCCCCCACACACATTAATAGCTATGTGAGTCATGTGTCTATCAAGCATTTTGGACATCAGTTGGCACCACTCTCTCTTTAGCTCACTCACTCTGTATCAGCCTAGATTTCAGAATGATTCTACTAGGACTAGAACTGTGGAAACACTGTTTGAAGGGCGTGAGCGCCCTCTTCTGTTTGAAGTCAAGATGATGGACAACATGTTTAAGACCAAATAAAAAGGCCAAGATGAAAGAAAATGTCCTCCGTTCAATTGATCAAGTGAGAAACTTTAGGACAGCACGGCGGCAGCTAGACATACATGCTCCAATGTCAGCTTGATGAGGGGGTCCAGGGGAGTCCCCAGCAAAATTAGTCAATGGTGTGAATTCACTAGGATTTCAATGAGTAGAAGTTAGCCCAAGGAGAGAATGTAGTGCATATACTTGGTCATAGCTTTCACTCGCTCCTGTTATTTCCCCATCGACATTACATAAAATTATATTATTATATTATATTATATTATATTATATTATTTTATATTATATCATATCATATTATATTTAAGCAATATAGCATGAGAGCTAGTGTGTTGTGGCAAATATATCCCGCTGATCAGTTGTTATCCCACGAGGCCGCAGGCCGACAGGGATAACAACTGAGCAGCGGGATATATGCCACAACACACGCTGCTCGAGTGCTATATTGCTTTTATAAAACGGTTTCCAAGTATGATAATATAAATATAATAATAATACTATAAGAACGACTGGCATGGTATTCTGATAGAGTCAGTTGAAACATTACTGTAAGGCGGGACCTCTAGCAAGAGGATAGACGTGCGGGTGATTTGATTGGATCGTTCTGGAGACTGAAGTTGACATTGGCCAATCCTGGCGCTTGCTGAGAAGCTGAGAGCTTTTTACAAAGCCCGACACCAGAGCCGTATGCCGACACCAAGTAACGTTACGTCTTATTTAGAAATGCAGGGTTAAGAGTGAGGGCGCGCGAGAGAGGGGTTAAGAGATTAGCCTGCGTCTATTCTTGTACAAAACATAATTTTCTGCAAAGTATTAGTAAAGTTATAAGCGAAGATCGATTCACAAGGATCTGACAGCTGTCTCCGCCATTTGTTTTTTCTACACTGTCATTTGAGGTAACCAAAGCCTTTTAGTAAGAGTTGCCATGGCAACTCAATAACCCATGGCCATGGGTTATTGGAGTGGGTTACTGGATTTATACAATGGCTGTGAACCAATCAGATTGCTTGATTTGAGAGAGCCGTTTTATAATATATCATATTATATTATATTATATTATATTATATCATATTATATCATATTATATTATATCATATTATATTATAATCATATTATATCACATTACATTACATTATATTATATTATATTATATTATATTATATTATATCATATTATATTATATTATATTATATTATAATCATATTATATCACATTACATTACATTATATTATATTATATCATATTATATTATATTAAAATCATATTATATCACATTACATTACATTACATTACATTACATTACATTATATTATATTATATTACATTTTCGGGGAGCTGCACGCCGGCAGGTTCGCCAGCTGCAGCGTGACAGCTTGACACCCGACCATGAGTTCCGCTTAACAAATAAGCAATTTATTTTGCAGTCATGCAAACACATTGAAGAGTGCCTTTTTGTCTCTTTTATTTATTTTTTTACAGAAAACCTCTTTTTCATGATTATTCGAGAAGATGGAAAAACAATTGTTAGACCTGGTTATAAGAAGCCATTTTATAGAAATAGTGAAAGGGGCCTTAGTAGTAAAAGATTAGCGAGATGGTAACACTTTATTTGGATAGTCCACCTACACAGAGTCTACAGAGTATAGTAACAGTTTATTAGTTGAGATTGAGCCTGCACGATATGAGGAAAATCTGCGATGTGCGATAACATTGTTTAATATAGCGATGACGATAAATAAACAGATATTAAAGCATGCATATTAGCTATACAGTTCCTATGTCTTTCTGCTTTAATAATGCTAATGTAGACCCCAAACATAGCCTATGCCCACTGAATAAAGAAATGAAATACACACTGACTCTAGCTGAAACTACACACAGCATGTTTGGGCTTTGGCAGAGGGGCGGAGCGCACTGTTGCAAGGGAAAGGTGTACGCTGGATTTACAACACAAGACAAAATGATCCGATGCTGAATGGGAATGCATGACGCGTGTAAATAAAACCACTTTTGTTATTCATTGCGTTTCAGGCAGTCTTTGCAATGTGTTTATTGCGCATGTTCATATTGCGATGACGATGAAAATACGATCGCCCTAGTTGAGATTCAACAATTCAGCCGTTTGTCTTTGTCTGTAGGTTTTGTATGAAAAGCTTTTTAGTTTACATTTAACAAACAGATTCTGTTTCTTCCTGTTCCACACACCTGCACCTCGTGTAACATGTATGTTCATAACCTGTTCCACACACCTGCACCTAGTGTAACATGTATGTTCATAACCTGTTCCACACACCTGCACCTAGTGTAACATGTATGTTCATAAATTGTCACATAGACTCTATAGATAATCTGCTTAGAGTTTCAGCCCGACGGGACCCGACTCAGCACGACGGGCTCGGGCTTCAACTTACTCGGGTCGGGTCGGGTGGGGTTTGAATTTTCAGGCCCGGTGAGAACTCTAAATCTGTTGAACAGTTGAATTGTTGAATGTCAACTACAACTTATAAGCGGTTGAAATGTGGCAAATACTCTGTAGATGATTATTAGATGTTACCGATGAGTTAATGTCATTGAAGACTAAATCCTAATATTGTTTGTATGAATGTGATCATTTATTTATCAGGAAGTAACTCACCTGAACAGAAAGATCTCCTTCCTGTTCTCCTCTGAAGTCGCTGAGTGCTGTGTAGATACGAGGGTCAGACTGAGAAGGCGGCTTCACTGCTCTCTTCGCATCTTCATCATTGACGTCACCGTCGTCATCGTCACTGTCATCGTCGTCATTGTCGTCATCTTCCTCGCTGTCTTCCTTGGAGGTGTGACTGTGGATCAAAACAAAGCATGTGGAAAAAGAGCCACACCGTCTTAACACGACTTTGCAATGTTAATTAACCAGACGAGCGTCCGGCTAGTACACCGGTAGATTCCTCGTATAGCAACACAAGGGTCGCAGGTTCGAGCCCCTGTGTTACCTCCAGTTTGGTCGGGCGTACATACAGGCACAATTGGCCGTGTCTGCGGGTGGGAAGCCGGATTCAGGATATGAGTCCTGGTCGCTGCACTAGTGCCTCCTCTGGTCGGTTCGGGGAGCCTATTCCGGGAGGAGAATAACGTAATCCTCCCACGCGCTACGTCCTGCCGGTGAAACTCCTCCTTCAACAAACCATGGTAATACTTAAAGCATATTTGAACATTTGAAGGCAAACTGTAACGTTACGTTTCTGCTGACATATTCACCTTATGTAGCCACGCCCATTTGACCCGGTTGTGTGGTCGTGTGACGACTTCTGGCAAAAAAAGAAAGAAAAAGGCCGGCTGCTCCAATAGCATCTAACTCTGAATTAACTAATAATTTAGCCAATTGCATGTAACATACTAAATAAAAGCAAACGGCAATGTCTAAGAATGCAACGCCGTGTAACTGGCTCGGTAAGTCTCGCATTCCAGGGAATTACGTTAACATCTGCAGGTCTTATAGACGTAAGTGGCTTGAGCTGCGCTCGGAGGAGAGAAAACCATCTTAAGCTTTCTTTGTTGGAGTCCAGGTATGTTTTACAAGAAAGTGCCCGTCATTGT
>NC_139633.1:35275459-35332959 GCF_964638095.1 Poromitra crassiceps | reverse complement strand
AAGTTGCAAAGGTCCTTTTCGTTTTGGAGGCATTTGCACAAAGATAAACAGCCCACATGTGCAGCTCTGCAGATGCTGCTACTCCATCTGACAGCACTAGCTAGCGTTAGCAAACATGCAGACGTCCTGCCATTGGTCGCTGGGCAACCGTCTTCTTCTTCTTCTTCTTCTTCTTCTTCTTCTTCTTCTTCTTCTTCTTCTTCTTCTTCTTCTCCGGTGTTTTATGGCGGTTGGCATTCTTAATTGTTGCATTACCGCCACCTATACTGTTTTGTAACAGCTTCACACGTTATGGTCATTTAGTTGCATGGTTGCAAGTCCACCCTTTTCTCCCCGAGAAGAGCCTGGTGACGCGAGGTTATGTCCACCCAAGTGGCAACGTCGTTGGATTACGCCTTTCTGTCATAGATAGATAGATAGATAGATAGATAGATAGATAGATAGATAGATAGATAGATAGATAGATAGATAGATTGATAGATTGATTCAAGATTCAAGATTTTTATTGTCACTCCGTAGTACAAGTATCACGTGTGAAATTCTTGTGCTGTGGACTCCGTTTACAACATAGTACAAATATAACAGGGCATATGAGTGCAAAAACAACAAGAGACACAACAAGCAATAAGGCAGTAGAGTGATAAGACAAGTCAGAGACAGTGGCATATTCACTGCACATAGGTGCACATGTCATGTGCATACTTTAGACGTACTTAAACATTTTAAATTCGACATATTTATGTAGATATATAGATATTATGTAGATAGATAGTTAGAACACGGCTCTCTTGAATAGGCTACTCGATTCTGATTGGTCAATCAACAAGATTCACCGGTCATTATTTCTCGACAACCGACCGCTGCTCTGCCACACCTGGATTAATCAGTTGATAAGAGCCTTTTGTCAGCAGACACTACTAATTAGGCCAACCAGTTGCAGCTGTGGTGTCTTGTGTGCCAATTACGAATGAAACCGCTTTGTCGTTGAAAACGCTATTAAAAAATATATTTGAATAATTATTTTTGTCAGATTATTGAATGATTTAGTTGTAGGCCGTGTTCTAAGTGGGATAATGTATAGTGAGCCGGTGATTACTGGAAATAATGACCTTCAGGTGAATGATTAGCCCGACGCTGCGCGTCGGGCTCAATCATGCACAGTGCATGGACACAACTTCCGGCAGGGCCTCCTCCAGAGTGCGTCCGCATTCTGATGGTGCCTCCCTGGACGATGGATCACCTTGAAGTCGTACTCTGCCAGTTTCTCAAGCCAGCGGGCAAGCTGGCCCTCCGGCTCCCGCATCCGGGTCAGCCAGCGCAGGCTGCTGTGGTCGGTCCGGATGGTGAATGCTCTCCCCAGCAGGTACTGTCTGGAGGGAGGGAGGTGAACTCCACCGCTGCCAGAAGCTCTTGTCGGGTGGTGCAGTAGTTTTGTTCAGTAGGTGACAATATCCTGCTTCCATAGGCTAGAAGCCTCTCCTCCCCCCTTTGCACTTGGGAGAGGACTGCTCCGATTCCCCAGTCACTGGCGTCAGTGTCGAGGAATAACTCGCCACTGTCGAGGGGACAGCCTAGCACAGGTGCTGCTGTCAGCCGACTCTTGTTTAGTCCCTCGAATGCCCCAGAGCGCAAAACACATTTTACGGCCTACGGCCACACACACACACACACACACACACACACACACACACACACACAGTCACACACACACACACACACACACACACACACACACACACACACACACACACACACACATACACACACACACACACACACACACACACACACACACACACACACACACACACACACACACACACACACACACACACAGAGTCCGAACAGCTGTAAAATGTGTTTTTTCAAATCTCAACACGAGTGAATTTTACACCTGTTTGGGTTAGCCGCTAGGTAGGCATGATAGAGGGACTACTGATGTACATGACTGCAGTGAAATTTCCCCAACGCATTAAAATTTGAATTCTGAACAATATTTCAAAATGGGCTCATTTTACTGTTTGGACTCTGCACCGTAGGCTGTAAAATGTGTTTTTCTCCCCCAAATATCAACAAGAATGAATTTTACATATATTTGATTTAGAGTGCAGTTTGCATGGGTATTTATTCAATCTGTGTGACATCACTTCAATTTGTGTATTTTATCGATTTTTAATGACAGCTTTTATTCTGAAAAGTCCTGACCGGAAGTCAGAAATTCCTGCTAGCAGGCGGGAACGAGAGCGACACCGACACCGGAGGTCACAGCAAGCGGGAACCAGCAGGCACGAGAGGCCGAGGGCAGCAGCCGACAGGCCAGGCACTTGTCGGAGTCGGACTCCGGGAGTGAGACTGGAGCTAACAGCGAGGAGGAGGCAGCAGCAAGCGGGGGGAAGTTGCATCGCGGCCCCGGCAGACGCACCTGGAGGAGGAGAGCGACCTGCGGGGCAACAACAGCGTGAGCGAGGCCGAGGAGGAGGAGGGCAACAAGGCGGGTCTGGCAGGCGAAGGGGATCATGGAAGGCTAGACAAGCAGCAGGAGCAGCCGGGGGAGAGATCTTATCAACTCAAAAGAGTGAAGAATGAACTCAGGACGACTATGAATCAGAAACGACTGTCTGCGCTCTCCCTGATGGCTATTGAGTCCCAACTAGTCATGGGAATAGACTGAGGATTTAATGAACAATTTCGCAAGCACAAAGTCAAGAAAAGAAGATCTTCTAAAGGTAAGGTTGATATTTATTGACAATAATTTCTTGGCATGGTTATTTATCATTATTTCTGAGCAGAAATTTGATGCTGGCTGCAGGCTGCTGTCATTCTTTGAAGTGGTTGCGCAGTTTGCAGGCTTGTGTTGGTCTGTGTTGTTGCATGCTGCATTCAGCACTATAGCTGGCAGGGCAGCACCCTCTGCTGTTTTGTATTGGAATTGCAGTCTCAATAAAAAAAATATATATTACAATGTGTTTTATATGTTTTATACTGCGATATTTAAGGGTTATGAGCAAAGCAAAGAGGGTGGAGATGTTATTTTTTGATGTTTGGTTTATAATAATAACATAATAAAATATAATGATAAGCTCAGTGTTTCTGCCTGTGTTGCTGTCTGTTGTAGTGTAACACGACCTAAAGGGAGAGAAGGTGGTGACATGAAAGTGAATGAGAAAAGGAGAAAATACTATCAGAATCAGAATCAGAATCAGAATCACTTTTATTGCCACAGTATGCAAGTTACATACGAGGAATTTGTCTTAGTGTTTGTATGCAGCGTAGTGGTCACATCAATATACAGAGATAAGAAGTAGGAAGATAACTAAAGACAATCACAAAGTTGCAAGTGCAATCAAATCGAGTAAATATAATAATATGTACATGAGTGGTGAAGTGTTCTGTGGATAATAAATATGAATTTACGTTGAATTTACATGAGACTTACAGACTGAGTTAAATAGACGTTAAATAGGCAGTGGATTTACATGAATTTACAGTCGGAGTTAAATAAGAGTTTACATTGAATGTACATGAAATTTACAGGCTAAGTTAAATAGGCATTCAATGTGCAGGGAATTTACATGAATTTACAGTACCGTACAGTAGTATAAACAGGCATTAAATTAGATATGAGTTCCAGTTTTATGGGGGGGGGGGGGGTTCAGTTGAGTTTAGGAGGAGGTAGTGAGTTTGTGTGTGTGTGTGTGTGTGTGTGTGTGTGTGTGTGTGTGTGTGTGGGGGGGGGGGGGTTGTTAGTGAGGTCCTTGGTGGAAGGGGTTTCCGGGCCTTGTTGGTGAGGCTGATGGCGGTTGGGAAGAAGCTTGTCTTGTTGCGGGTGGTTCTGGTCTTGGCAGACCTCAGTCTCTTGCCTTGAGTGTCTTACGTCGCTTTCACATAAGCTGGTGGACTCGGTGCGATTGTGAAGTTGCAACATTGTTTCATTTTTCATTTGGTCTGGTTCACTTTCACACAACAATTTGTCACAAGCACCAAACTTTCTGAACAATGTCACATGGTCCAAACAGTCACTCATCTATTGGACAGAATAGAGAAGGGAAATCTCTCCTCTCCAGCAGGCTTCTAGCCTGGCTGAGGGCTGACTGAACAACACAAGTGAATCCGCAAAACACGGACATGGAGCAACACCACCTGCGATATTGGGATTTCTGGTTTTACTATCAAATAATTATTTAACAAGAATGTGCCCAATATGAGCAGCAGATGAGGCAGCAAGCTGTTGAACATTTCATTCTGCAGATGAAACGAGTAGCCTACGTACCGAAGGAGATAGGCAACCCGGGGCCAGTTGTTGATAAATGTGATGTTGTTATGACGACATATGTGACAGGCGCTGGTATTTTCAGTACAATCTCGCCAGGTTGAAATCGCGCAATTTGAGGTGAAAGGTCGTTTTGTGAAAAAAGTTTTTTTTCGTTTTTTTCTATTAGTAGACAAAGAAGAGGATGGACTATCCATTCCACATAAAATGGAGTCGTTTTAGAATCAGTAAATAGGTATATTTAGCAATTTAAAAAAATCAAGATTTCAGGCTTGAGTCGCCTAGCTGAGGGGGGGTTTTCATTCATTTGCATGTGGCGTTTCACTGGCTATAATGTCTGCTATTGTTCCGAGTTTCGGCCAATGAGCCACATCAATAGAATTCAGCGTGTTACATGGGGGCGGGGTGCAAAGCTCTGTTTACAAGTGACAACACCCAAGCAGAGTGGCGAAACATGGCCGCCTCCAGACAGTGTGGCTGACTGTTTCAAATTATAACAAAACAACCACTATTGCAATTTGCAATACATGTCCCGCAAGGTTTCTGAGATTAGGGGAAAGTCTGAGCTGGCGTTACGCTAAACCAAACGTGGGGAGGAGTTGCGGATTTGTTTGGCGTTAACGTTAGCTGTTGTGTGGTGGCTAACGTGGTGGCTAGCTGGTTGTGGCCTACCTAGTAGTTCAGCAGGCAGCGGTCCACAAGCTTGTTGTGGCCAAAATCCCCGCATTTAAAGCACTTCATACTCCCAGAGCTTGCGTAAACCATAGAGAACTTCATGCATTACTCAAAATGAAACGTCCAGGGTTTGTGTCTCCAAAAGCAACCGCTAACGTTACATGCAAGGTAACGTGAAGCTAACGTAGCTAGCAGCTAGCTACGTTAGCTTGCATGTACTAACGTTAGTTGCTTTTGGAGACACAAACCCTGGGCGTTTCATAAAAGTCAACATCACATTGGCTCACTCAACTCACTCATTGTCTTTTCTTTAATCTAGAGGCATCATTTTTCAGTCAAAAGTGAGACGACACAGATATGATGGCGTATAGTGAGGCTTTCCATGCCTCACTATAGAACTGGCCCTAATGCAAAATTCACAGCTTTGTTGCCGTCATGCCAATAAGAGTCTAAATTGCCTTTTATGTTTTATCGGCAGACTAAGCAGCTAGGCTTTCGGTTCTATAAAAGCCATCATTTTTTGTATTGACTATTGAGTGATACACTTTACTAAAAACAATCATATTATATCACAATAGTGATGTCAGATTTGCTTAGGTCAGAGCTATGGAATATTAAATCATCCATCTTTGCTCACAACATCTGCCCTTTCTTTCTTCTTCTTTTTTACCCCAGGTGTGCATAAAATACAGGTTAAGAACTTATGGAAAAGTCATGGAAATCCATTGGTCAAAATGTGTATGAACCCTGAAGGGTTAAATTGAGCATTTATGAGTGCTGGTGGCTGTCTGACATTGCCCTAGAACGCTAGAAGTGAATTCCTCATTCATTTTCTCCATAGACATTTAGAAAAATCCTTATATAACGAGTTTTAAGGCTTGAACCAAGCCAACCAGTCTTCCAGAGAATCGTGACTGACCATAAAACATTTCGCCTTCAGCAAAAACAAAAATCAAAGCGAAAAAAAAATCAATCTTTTTTTCTCCCATTTTTTTTCATAGTAGTCTTATTAAATGTTAGACATGCAATGATAAAATAAACGACAGATTGTTTATTTTTATAGTAATAATATAATTGCAAGAATATTCAGTATCAATTCTAAAGTAAAAGTATTTTTGCTGGGTATATTGTTATTATTATTATTATTATATTATTATATTCATTATATTGTTCCAAGTACAATGACACTAGAGTTTTGCATTCATTTACCCCAATATGCCTGGAATCTGCTTACTTGCAACTTTAAAGAAAAGGTCAAGGTCATTTCAGACAGTAGTTAACTTTTTCACATCAGGGACCCCTAAACTGACAAAAATTAGACCACGGACCCCCATTTGATAAGAGTTTTGCTTTTATATGTTTTATTACAGAAAGTGTATGAAACCCATGACCAAAATAGCCCTACATTCTATCATTATGTTACTTGTGGATGGAATTATAGTGGAAATAAGTATCCCCCTTTTTGCTGTTGACTGTGACCTGTGACAGTGATGACAGCTGGAGTGAATGGGGAGTGGTCAATGTAAATGAGCAGCTATTGTTCACTCCCCCATTACCTGGCTGGCCCAGAGGTCAATCTTTGAGGCTGTGTTTCTCGGAAACTTGGTTTGAGGTGTACCAACATTCAAATGAGTATATCTTCTTAAATCATTTTCAGATGTCGATGTGTGACACAGCATTTGAAAGCTTACAGTCTGTAGTTTCATAATCTGCAAAAAACAGAAAAATGACCTCGGCGAGATTGTATTCAAATTACCAGCGGGTGACACATATGTCACGACGCAGCGCGCAGGTACTGTACACGTGTGCACGCCGCAGTGTTTGTTTTCCTCCATTCTCCCGTCTCCTACTCATGCACTGTGCATCAGATGCACTGACGCTCTTGTGTTTAGTCCGGGTTGCTTTCACACAACAAATGAACCGCGCCAGGGTTCACTTGGAAGCGAACCGAGACCCACATTTTCAAGCGCGCCAGAGTTCGTTTGTTTGTTCCGCAACAGAGTTCGTTTGCGCTTTCACACCACCCCAAACGAACCAAACTATCCAAGGAAACGAACATATGTGCGAGACCGCTTCAGTGTGCATGCAGGTCCTGGAGGGATGGCAGGTTGCATCCGATTATCTTCTGTCTGTTACGGTGTATTCACACCTATCTCGTTTGAAGCAGTTGTTCCGAAACAGAGAGCGTTTTCCCCCTTGGTGCGGTTCGTTTGGGGGAGTGTGAACACAGCAATCGCACTCGGATGCGGGACAAAACAAGCGGACCGAGATCGCCAAGAAAGGGTGGTCTCGGTCCGCTTTAAACAAACTCTGGTGCGGTTCGTTTGTGGTGAGAACGTGATCCGACCTCGATCCGCCACAACTGCAGTAAACGGTGCGCATTTTTGGATAAACCAGCTGCCGTAGTCAGCTGCGCTGTGCGTAACGACCTGAATAACCAGCATTTTTATCGTTTAAAAACAACATCTTTCAGATCCTGTTTTGGCGACTTGTGACTTGCATCGATAAACTTTGGGGGATTTTTGGATCATCACATCAGCAGTTTGAACTCAATCAACTTACTTCGGACCATGGGAAGCAACGTTAATGTGTTGAATCTCTACGGATTTTGCCTGTAAATTGTGTGCTGCTGCGCAGCGGGTGCTGCTGGCTCTCTCCCTCCCTCTCTCTCCCTCTCTCTGGTCTCCATTCAATAAATGAAAACAAGTCGTGGTAATCAGAGCCAATCTTCTTTGTGATAAGATTGTCTGGTTCAATCAGACTGATTGCATGTCTTCCTCGAAATGTCCGTTATTATTCAATTATTTATTAATATTTTATTCCTGACAGGACAGGTGTTCATATAGCTTATGTCTCGGCTAATCCTCGTCTCCGTGATAGTAGCCTAATAGCAGAATTTGCGAGGGTCTTTGATCTTCTATCTCCAAATTCCCGATAGCCTAAATAGGCTAAATAAATACATAGGCTTACATAGGCTACATAGCATACATAAATAAATAAAGAACTTTCTCCCTCTCTCTCTCTCTCCCGATCCCTCCCTCTTTCTTTCTTTCTTTCTCTTTCTTTTTCTCTCTCTCTCTCCTCGCACGGCGCACGCCCGACATAGCCTACAATGTAGGTCTAACAAAACACATTCTTATAATCATAATAGGAAAATCTCTGGGAATTATTTTGTCCATCCCGAGAGGCTATTAGCCTATCAGAGTGTCTGCTGGCCAATCCAGGAAGTTTGACAATACTATTTGGACCGTTTCATTTGTGGCTGTGTGAACACAAACGAACCAAGGCACAAATGCAACAATTGTATCAATTAAGTACCTGAATCGGAACAAAGCAAACGACCTACAGGTGTGAATACACCCTCAGTGTCTTTGAGAGTGGCAGCAGCATACCAGACGGTGATGGAGGAGGTGAGGATGGACTCAACGATGGAGGTGTAGAAGTGCACCATCGTGGCCTTTGGCATTTTGAATTTCTTCAGCTGCTGCACAAAGTACATCCTCTGCTGTGCCTTCTTGGTGAGAGCTCTGATGTTCAGCTCCCATTTTAGGTCCTGGCTGATGATAGTCCCCAGGAAGTGGAAGGACTCCACAGTGTTGACTGGGGAGTCACCCAGGGTGATGGGGGAAGGTGGGGCTTTGTACACAACAGTATAATCCTAATGTTAATTTAAAATGAGATATTCCTCTAAAGATGAGATGAGATGAGATGAGATGAGATGAGATATACTTTATTGTAATAAATACATGTTCTAGTGTACATAACATACACCAACATATAAACAACATATATATATATATACAGTATATATATATATATATATATATATATATATATACTGTATATATATATATACAGTATATATATATATATATATATATATATATATATATATATATATACACAACATATACATAACATACACCAGGGGCACTCAATTAAAATTCAAAGAGGTCCAGATAGAGAAAATATTCTCAAGCGAAGGTCCAGAACATCCTAACGTAGCTTGCGTTATGATTCAGTGCCATTGAACTTAGGCTACTTCAATGATTGCTGTAGCGGGTAGCCTAATGGTACAATGTCTGTCTGTAGTCAGCGACTGACTGTTGAATCAAAATAAACATAAAAAATGTTGATTAATTTACAGTTTTCATATTTAACTGGATTAATTATAAATAACTAGCCTATTATAATAATACATACATGTTGTTTTCTCATTTCAAGTAAAATAATGGCTGCATTTAAAAAATAACATACAACAGTGCTTTGGAAAAATGTGCATCTTCATTGAGTGCCAATGACGACTATCGTCGTCAATTCAAATAGTAACGTAGAGTGCCAATGACGACTAAAGTCGTCAATTGCGTTTTTTGATGGTGGGACGTGGATCAAAGCCTGATGCATCTCCTGTGAAAGTATGGTGGATGTTGAATGTGTATAAGCTATTTTACGGACCCATTAGGTGGCGACAGTGCTCTCCAGATTAGAGAAAGGTGAGGAAAAAACAGAGAAGTCATGGGGAAACGGAAATCGCATGGGTATGCATCGATATGCATGAAGCATAACGTTAGCTGTGCCTGCAGCAGCCAATCTGCTCCCACAATTGAGCCCCTCCGTCTCCGCTGCGATAGCCCCTCCACATGATTAGTTGTGGAGTTGTTATTATTCTCAACTGGAACGCGGGGAGCCGGTGACAAATACATGCGGAACGCTGTGAAAAAGCTGGTGTAGCGCACTTTTCAGTGCAGAGCAAACGCAGCAGAGAGCCACCAGAGACACTCCCACGGAGGAGGAGGGGGGTGGGGCACGCAGGGCAGCATACAACACCGACCCAGACAGACCCAGACAGCAGGACAGGATTGGCAAACACAAGCTGGAATATCTGATGCCCACCAGCAGTAAATCAAGACCAGCAAGAAGGTGTAGGGTCTGCGCACGCAGGGGCCAGCGCTGCTGGTTGCAGCTAAAAAATATTATTTTGCCAAACAAAATTCCTTTGTTTTTTTCGCTGTTTTATTGAAGGAAATTATTTTTGAGGTGTCACTACATCAGAAAATATTAGCTTCAGAGTCAGTCATGTGCTTGAAATGCTTCATTTCACAAAAGGCTCATTATCTCAGCTTCTAGTTTGAAACGTCTGTTTTTGTTGAAAATAACCTATCTTCTAATGCTGATAACTAAAGAACGGAAAATGATATCAATAAACTTTTTTTTGCTGATGATACAATAGAGTCTCATCGGTCTTTGGGTGTGTTCGGTGTTTACATAGTAATATCACACAATATTCTGTGGCCCTCCAGAAATCACTGAAAACGCTCTGAAAGGGCTGGCACTGGGAGCATCCGTTTTCCAAAAGTGGCTGGCACTCAATGAGTTAAAATGAAGTGCTTTAATTTGAGAAAAATAAGTTCCCTCTTTTCTTAACTCCATTTCACATTTTTATCAGTCTCAAGCTCCCAGCCAACAAACCTTCTTTTCTCTTGATAGAAGTGAGCTCCCACCCTGTCTGTCTGTCTGTCTGTCTGTCTGTCTGTCTGCCTGTCTGTCTTTCTATCTATCGATCGTTCACATGCTGTTGGGCAGTGAATGTGTGTGTGCCCTCAGTCTGGATTTGAGTGTGTGTTTGCTCATGTGTGGTGCTTCCATAGACAGCTGGTCAGGATCATGTTCGAATGAACATGAGTCTGCGTGCTCTGGATTAAAACTAAAGCTTTGTTTTCACGGTCTACTCGTTTCTTTTGAGCACGCCATGTGAAATTACTTCTATCTCTGGCATTTCTCAGAGTCTCGCCTCTCCTCCGTCCGTGTGTCACTCTCTCTCACAGCAGCAGCAGCAGCAGCACAGCCTAGGCAAGCAACAGGCAGAATCAATTCGCTTGTTGATTGGCTGAGTAGCATCACGTCCGGAGTCCGGACTTTGAGGATGGCTGATATACACTATAAGGAGGATTCAATCAATCAATGTTACCCCATTTAGTTGTAGTTGATGTTGTAGTTGTCATAGACTGTGTTACATACAGTAGTTGATTGGTCTATTGCTGACAAAAATGTGTTATTGTAAGTCGCTTTGGATAAAAGCGTCTGCCAAATGACGTAATGTAATGTAATGTAATGTAATGTAATGTAATGTAATGTAATCACGTGTGATGATTTACAGCACATGCATTGGTCTGTGAGCTTCCTGGCAGATAAACCAGTAGCATAAAGGCTAGAAAAGCCTGTGCCGGTTAAAGTAGAAACGCTCTGTGAAAATGTAACTATTCAATGATTTGTAGGTTAGAGAGCTCGGTCCAGATAGGACGGCGTCTGGGTCCGGATGCGGACCGGAGTCCAGACTTTGAGGATGGCTGATATACACTATAAGGAGGATTCAATCAATCAATGTTACCCCATTTAGGTCAAATAATAACCAAACGGGAAAAGCGCTGGCAAGTACAGCAACTCAATAAAGTAGGAAAAACTAATAAGAGAATAAAAATATAAGAAAAGAAAATGAATAAAATCATATAATCAATCAAATCAATAAAAGCACTGCAGAACTGCCACTATTGGAAGGTGCTAGCTGTGTGTGTGTGTGAGTATGAGAGAGTCCACACACACACACAAGTTAACCTGGTCATGCTAATCCAGTTTCAATAGTCTGAATTTAACTAATATGAAATAAAAAGGCAGACTTTTCTTGAATCACAAGCAGGCTATATGCTTTTTAGTTAAACTGGTCATAACTTTTTATTAAACTGGGGCCATGCTAATCCAGTTTTAATCATCTGAATTGAACTAAAATTAAATATGAAATGAAAAGGCAGACTTCTCTTGAATTACAGGCAGAGCATATGCTTCAGCTTGTTAAACAAGTAAAACTGGTCAGGCTAATCCAGTTTCAATAATCTGAATTTAACTCAAATGAAATATGATTTTTTTTTTTTTTTTTTTTTTTTTTTTGCCAATGTCCGCGACCCAATCAAAACGGCCCCGCGACCCACCTTTGGGTCGCGACCCACCAGTTGAGAAACGCTGATCTAGATCAGGGGTGTCAGACTCATATTAGGTAGAGGGCCGGATTTGTTCAACTGAGACCTCTTGGGGGCCGGATTTTATTTTTTAACTAAAATCAATTCGACTCAACACATGGATATTTAGGCTACACGTGGATTTATTATTTGGAATCATTCAAGAACGCCTGCGTCACAGATACCCATCAATAACAAAGTGCATAAAGCAGAGAACTGCAACAAAGTGCAAGATGCAACATATTGACAAGATTTTCAAGTAAGAAATAAGTTGCACTCCTATGTACCACACAGGTTGACACAACAAAAAATGTAAATACAAAAAAGTAAGAAATAAGTGCAACAAATAGCACATCATATGTGCCATAGAAAGCATCTTTCCTATCCATACACACAATGAATATCTGTTGTCCATTAACTACATTTGAAAGAATGCAGGTTATAACTATGGCGGCTTTGTTTACACCTGATGACCTACTGACATACTTCCTTGTAGTGCAGGTTAATTAACTTATGAATGAACTCTTAGCTTGCTTATTAGCCACACGTAGTTCATGATAATGGGGTGCGAATTTAATAATAATAATAATAATAATTACAAAAAAAAAAAAAAAATTATATTCCAAAACATCTCGCGGTGATCCGGCCCGCGGGCCGGATCCGGCCCGTGGGCCATATCTCTGACATCCCTGATCTAGATCCTAGTTCCTCATTGCGCGGCTCGCGGGACGCTGGCGGCTCTCGAAGCTTTAGTTGGCGGCTCTAAGAAATTGCAATTTTTTTTTTTTCAGATTCCCCTCCCCCCTGCTCTCCCCAAAATTTCAATAAACCTTTATGGCATATTATTACAATACAACAACACTGGTGTTGACAGTAATAGAAGATGCCAAATCATTCAAAACAATAAGCATTTTGCTTTTATATTAGGAGTATTGTGCCAGCGTGCAGCGCTGTTCCAAAACGTGTCAACGTGTGTCGTTGCCTGGGAAACGCACATCCCATAATACAACTGTTCGCATCGCATCCCATAATAGTATGATGATACTTGGGATGCCATTGCCAACATAGATGTGAACAGGTTAGCTAAAAGTTTAGCGTCACCAGCGACGGCCCCCACCGTTGCGGTCGGGTTACGTTTCGAAATCCCTCCAGGCCTGAAAGATTTTCTAGGGGAAACTGGTGTGTGTGTGTGTGTGTGTGTGTGTGTGTGTGTGTGTGTATAAAACAATAAAACACAAAAAAATGGTATAGGCAGATGTGCTTGGTTGGGGTGGCTTTTGGTGTTTTGCGGTAAAAGTGGCTCTCCTATTGACTTTGTCCTGCCAGTGCGGCTCTCATCAAAGAAATAGTGAGGATCACTGATCTAGATCATTAAAATGTTCAATGTAGTTTGAGAGCTAAACAGTTCTGAATGAATGTCCACATAAAGTTCACAATGAATAAGTGCATGGACTTCTGATTCTATAGAACCATTGTTACAAAGAGTACAGAAACGACTATCAGCTGATGGGGTATTTGTATATCTACCAGTTTCTATGGCTAAAGGAGCTACTCCACATCTAAATTTGGCTAAAGCGCTTCTGTACTGTCTAGATAGGATCTTTTGTACATATGGCTCGCTTTCAATAACATTGTTGAATTGACAATAGGTGCAACTTGTTGCCCTCTGGTCTATTAATCTGCTGGCCGGGCCCACTTTTGTTCCTCTGTCTCTGACAGTGCGGTGTCTAAATTCTTCAAATCATTTGTAGAATATATCAAATCTGTACGGGACGCATGTCATCTGAGGCTGTGCGCACTAGATGTTTAAGGTTACGCATGATAATGAGGGAGGAGGGAATGACATTCAGCAGCTTGTCCTTCATACTTTTAATGCACCAAAAAAAAAAAAAAAATTGTTAACAAGTCTCAAGTCTTTGAGAACAAGTCAAGTCTCATGTCTCTGTGTGTGTGACCTAAGTATAAGTCTCAAGTCCAAGTCCCTGGTTTGACATTCAGTCCTCATAGAGGCCTTTGGCACATTTCTGATGGAAATAGTGATATTATTATTATTTTTGTTGTTAGTATTTTATTTTTTCAATTTCAATTTTTACAAAATACAAACAAAACAAACGAACAAGCTCAGACACAGGAAAGGAAAGAAAAGAAAAAAAAAAACCCAAAAAACATATCGACAATAATGTGGTGACAGCGTCCATATAGGGTGCTTATGTGCTTGTAAGGAATGTTGTGTGTGGGGTCCCACTCACCTGGGCAAGTTACCCACCACCTCCAACCTCGTCCAGGTAGGCCAGAAACGGTCCCACTCACCTGGGCAAGTTACCCACCACCTCCAACCTCGTCCAGGTAGGCCAGAAACGGGTCCCAAATAGTTAGAAACGTATAAAGTGAGTTGTTTCTCAGGGATCTGAGCCTCTCCATCCTTATGACCGAGATCATGTCCGTCAACCACAGTTGGAAAGGAGGCGGAGAGGGGGACTTCCACTCTTTCAGGATAAGTTTTTTGGCAACAGTTGTCCCCAGTGTCAGAGACTGTTGCACAGCTGTGGGGAAGCCCAGAGAGTTCTCTGAGCAGCTGAAGATGGCGAGTTCTGCCTCCGGCTGAAGGGTTATTTTGTAGGCCTTTAGAGTACCAGTCAAATATTTTGGCCCAGAATCCCGTCAGTGAAGGGCAGAACCAGAAGGCATGAGACAAAGTGCCCTCTGACACCTGACACCTGTCACACAGTGGTGAGACAGAGGGGAAGAACTTGTGCAACTTATGCTTAGAATAGTGAAGGCGATGAACGACTTTAAATTGAATGAGCTGGTGTCTACTATTAACTGAGCATAGTTGTACCACAGACAAACTCTTTTCCCATATCATGTCAGATAGATCAATACAAAGTTCCCCCTGCCATGCTTCTTTCAAATAGTGATATTATTGAACATGATGTGTTTAAATGTGTCTGGGATGTGACTTGCATTCAGATTTGAGACAGTATCCGTTTCTGTGTAACCATATGGAATGTGGCTCATGTCTATAGTGTCAAGGTGTTTTAGAGGTCGTCTACATTGTGTCTTCAATGTGTGGGATGTGTGTTGAGGCTCTAGGGATGTCACAATACTAGAATTTCTACTTCGATACCGATACCCAGGTGAATATCGATACTCAATACCATTTTCGATACCACGGAGGAGGGGGGGGGGGGGGGGGAGGGATGACAACACATCATATAAAATAAACAAAGACAGATGGACAGACAGATGTACGCTTCTCCATAATCAAGGCCTGATAAAACTCATTAAAAATGTTGCACTTACACTGCAGATTACCCCTGCTCTAGTCATCATCCTATCAGAACACTTTGAGCTTGTTGAAGCAACAGATACCCACCAATGATAGGGGGGGGGGGGGGAATCAGTAGTATGTTTGATTTGTCATTAAGAGAAAGCACTGCTGGTAACCATACTGTTGCAAATGAGTATTGTATCCATTTCAAAATTTTAGTATTGATACGTATCGATATTATCGATACCTGCTGCAAATGAGTATTGCATCCGTTTAAAAATTTTAGTATTGATTTTATCGATACTATCGATACTTTTGACAACCCTATGAGGCTCTACTTTAAACAACATCTCTGCTATTTATTGTCATAGTCATTTGCACTGTTTATGTGTCGGTATAGAGACACTGTGGAACGCGTCATCATTCAGAAACCACACCCAACACGGGGGAGAACACAAAGGACCAACTATCATGCCAACTTCTAGCAAAACAAACCGTGGCTAACCGGGCGAACAAAGGAACTCTCATCAGATACAGATAGTTTTGCAGATATCTAGGAGGAACTGGCTAGTGTCAAAGAATGAGACGTTGTGTGCGTTTACTTCATTCATTTGAACTGCTAACAAGACGTGAGCTGATCACAATGTTTGTCTGCTGACTTTCTGCTTCTTGAAACTCCTCCCCCAATCCTGGCGTTCTCCTATGTCACTGTGTTACACACAAAGATCTTATATACGGAAGATGAACACTCCAACTTACTTCCTTGACAGCTAGATCCACATTTTTCTTCTCGCCAATTCTCAATGGCTTCCTTGTTTTGCTCAGGAGTACAAAACAACTTTAATAGGCGATTCTTTACATTTGTTGTGTGCGCAGCTCACCACACAACAGCTTTTAGCTCTGTTTAATTCAAGCAAAAGGACACTGGTGTGTGGAAGTGAATGGAGAGTTTTCCCCCGTGATGGGCGTGGCCTATTTCATGCAGTGTCTCTATGGGGGGGGCGGGCATCACACTGTTAATCCGGCCCTGTTCATCAGGGGAAAAGTGAATGGGCTTTTAGAATGGGGATTTCACTTATATGGATAAAACAAGGTCTGTGGTTATCAAAAGTGTATGGGAACATCAATTTGGGTTCAGCAGGATGATCTTCACAAACTTGAATAACTTTGATGACTTTTGGAAAATAAATGTTTTTTTTTAGAAAACACATCAGACAGTTAGGCTCGTAGTTTCCTGTAGGGCTGCACGATATATCGTTTACACATGGCGATGTGCACATGTGCAATAGTCACATCGCAGGGCGTGTGATGTCACAAGCAAATGAACTCGTCATGTTGCTTGATAAACTCTCACTTTAGGGGAGGAGCCTACTGAGTGAAATGCAGTCTCTCTCAAAGGAGAGAGACGCCCCACTACTGTACTCACTCATTTAGTGCTTAGCTTCAACACAACAAAATGCACAGAGACCTAAATTGAATTATTTGTGCTTATGTTGCGTTGCTGACAGTAGCCCGTCTGTAAACGATGTGATTGTGGAGGCGGACGTGTCCACAGGTTGCAGCACACTAGCTTACAGCAGGCTGGCTGCTGTAACTCAACATGTCTGTGAACTGGAGATATTTACTCTTGAAACACCAAAAAGCAAGACCGCAACTTATGACACGAAGGCTAAAGTGATTATTACTGAGAAGTTGTCCGTGTATCACCGCAGCTCTCTCTCCCCCTCAGGCTCTGATGATGCATCATTCAGATGACAGCAGTTACAGTAGAGTTAATCATACATAGTGACTCATTTACACAAAACATTTCAGTCCAAATAAAAAGACAAGAGACATATCTGGGAATTAAATGTATATTTATTACTTTTCACAAATGAATTCTTTGTCACCAGTGATGCTGCATGTGAATCCTCGTCTCTCTGTACTGCGATGCGGAGTGCACCACTTGGTAGTTTCTGGAGGGGGTTTCCGGGGGGTCAGACCAAGTGTGTAAAGTGGCAGGGGTGTTTCATTGTTGATTTATTGAAACGTTAGAAGAACAAAAGAAGTTGAAAGCAGTGATTATAATCAATGAAATCTAATGTTTTTCTGCAAATAGCATCATTGGGAGGTAGATTCTGGCACTCAATATTAGGGGTGGGCAATATATCAATTGTATATCAATATTGTGATATGAGACTATATGGTCTTAGATGTTGGATATGGTAATATGGTGATACAGCATACATGTTGTCTTTCCCTGGCTTTAAAAGCTGCATTACACACTATGTGAAATGTAGGCTAGTGACATTTTAAAGTAGAATGTCATAACTCACTCACTTTTTCATGTATGTACACTAAGTCATGGAAATCCATTGGTCAAAATGTGTATGAATGAACCCTGATAGATGGCGCTCTGACGCCTACCAGTAGGCCACAGCCCAGTGGTTGAGAAACATTAAAATACCTAATTTCCCCTCCAAAATCAGATGGACTCCTCTACAAATTCACCCCAATCATTCTAGACGTATTATTTTCTTTAAAATTGAGCTATTCTGGTAATCTGGTGAAAATCTCTATTTTTTCATATCGCAATATATATCGCAGGCGCGGGAAATATCGCAATGCCAGTTTTTTCCAATATCGTGCAGCCCTAGTTTCCTGACACACGCTCAATACAAATGAAACAGCAACTGCCATGCACAGGTTGAGGTTATGATGTCAGAGTTTTCAAAAAGCTCCAGCTGTCCACACCAATACAGCAAAACAGAGCAGAAGACCAAAACAGAATTTGGGGAATTTTTGTGTTTTATCCAATTTTCCCAGAGTCAGAAACAAATAAACACCTTCAGACAGACACACCTGTTTTATGCTATTTGCTATTTGCTGTAGTCTGAAATATGTCAAACAGCAATATGATATCAGGCCATATTGGCTCAATTGTTGTGTGTCTATGGGATCAAATAATATCATCATGATCTCATAGACATCCAGGAACTGAGCGAGGGGGGTGGGGGGGCACCTTTTCTCAAGCTTTGTCTGGGGGGAGGCCCACAGTGGAACATGTCTTCCATGTGAGGAGATATATCAGAAGTCAGTTGGGCTGTATTGGTGTGGACAGGTGGAGCAGAGCTTTTTGAAGACGCTGACATCATCACTTCAACTTGCTCATGGAAATGTCTGTTTAGTTTATATTGAGCAGGTGACAGGAAGCTTATTATTGTCATCAGTAGCCTGGTAGCTTTCACTATGTGTTGTGTGGGCTTTTCTACATTAAAACACACAGGCACTGAATAGCTGGTTGGCTCCAACTCACTTTCAGAAACTTCTCGTCACTTCAGAAATCAAAAGCATTTCTTCAGCAAACTCAGAAAATGTGATGAATATTGTTCTAAATGAAGATCAGAAAGAAAGAAAACAAAAAACTCAATTGTGCCATAAAAAGTGTTGTTGAAAAAGTGGTATTGAACCACAGCTTCAGCTTCCTGACATTTAGTGAGAGACACGCCCACATCAGCTCGTCGCCCGACGGGGTGAGTGTGGAATCTGGACGCTGGCTTTGATAGTAAATGATGCTGTTTGAAATGCTCTTCATGTTGTCATGTGGATGGAGGTGTGGAGGCCATGTTTCTTTATGAATGGAGGAGAATCTATCTGTGTCCATGTGGACGTAGCAGAACTCTACACTCAAACTGTTATCAGTGACTCATCTCTTCTCTTCACCTCCTCTTTTCCCTCCATCTCTTCCCCCTCTTTCCCTCTTCTCTCTCCCTCTTCTCTCCCTCTTCTCTCTCTCTCCTCTCTCTCTCTCCCTCTCTTCTCTCTCCCTCTTCTCTCTCTCTTTTCTCACTCTCCTCTCTCCCTCTTCTCTCTCCCTCTCCTCTCTCTCCCTCTTCTCTCTCTCTTTTCTCTCTCTCCTCTCTCTCCTCTCTCTCTCCTCTCTCTCCCTCTCCTCTCTCCCTCTTCTCTCTCTCCCTCTTCTCTCTCTCCCTCTCCTCTCTCTCTCTCTCCTCTCTCTCTCTCCTCTCTCTCGCTCTCCTCTCTCTCCCTCTCCCCTCTCTCCCTCTTCCCTCTCCTCTCTCTCCCTCTCCTCTCCTCTCTCTCCCTCTTCTCTCTCTCCCTCTCCTCTCTCTCCCTCTCCTCTCTCTCTCTCCCTCTCCTCTCTCCCTCTTCTCTCTCTCTTTTCTCTCTCTCCTCTCTCTCCTCTCTCTCCCTCTCCTCTCTCTCCCTCTCCTCTCTCTCCCTCTTCCCTCTCCTCTCTCTCCCTCTCCTCTCCTCTCTCCCCCTCTTCTCTCTCTCCCTCTCCTCTCTCTCCCTCTTCTCTCTCTCTTTTCTCTCTCTCCTCTCTCTCCTCTCTCTCCCTCTTATCTCTCTCCCTCTCCTCTCTCTCCCGCTTCCCTCTCCTCTCTCTCTCTCTCCCTCTTATCTCTCTCCCTCTCCTCTCTCTCTCTCTCCTCTCCTCTCTCTCCCTCTTATCTCTCTCTCCTCTCCTCTCTCTCCCTCTTCCCTCTCCTCTTCTCTCTCTTCCTCGTTTTTTCCAAACGTCGCCCGACGGGGTGAGTGTGGAATCTGGACGCTGCCTTTGATAGTAAATGATGGTGTTTGAAATGCTCTTCATGTTGTCAACCTCTCTCCCTCTTCTCTCTCTCCCTCTTCTCTCTCTCCCTCTTCTCTCTCCTCTCTCTCCCTCTTCTCTCTCTCCCTCTTCTCTCTCTCCCTCTTCTCTCTCCTCTCTCTCCCTCTCTCTCTCCCTCTTCTCTCTCTCCCTCTCCTCTCTCTCTCTCTCCTCTCTCTCCCTCTTCTCTCTCTCCCTCTTCTCTCTCTCCCTCTTCTCTCTCCTCTCTCTCCCTCTTCTCTCTCCTCTCTCTCCCTCTTCTCTCTCTCCCTCTTCTCTCTCCTTTCTCTCCCTCTCTCTCTCCCTCTTCTCTCTCTCCCTCTCCTCTCTCTCTCTCTCCTCTCTCTCCCTCTCCTCTCTCTCTCTCTCCTCTCTCTCCCTCTCCTCTCTCTCCCTCTTCTCTCTCTCCCTCTTCTCTCTAAAGCTGTGTTCACACCGAGATATTTATTTTTCGCTCTGTCGCTTGATTCAACTCTTTGGAATCGCTCTGTCGCTCTGTTTAAATCGCTCATCAACAGGCACATGAATTGAACGGACATGTGGGGGCTATAACGTTACGCAATGTCATGCTGTTTGTCCACTACGAGCCACCGTCATTGTTTACAAGCTAAAGCCTATCAGCGTGCTCCTAACGCGAGCTCCATACCGGTAGTACAGACTTCACTTCATGTCAGCCTGTCAATGTGGTTTGTTGCCACACAATAAACCAGCGGTTTGTTCCAAGCCAGTGTGATCCTTGACTCGCTCTCACACGGCAGCCAATCAGCGTTGAACAGCGAGCGACTGATGCCAGCGGAATTTCGCTCGAGTTGAGATATTTCATCTCGGGCGACGAGCGTATTTTCCCCCCTATCGCTCTGTCTCTTTGTATGTAAACTCGATGCCAGCGAAAAACTTTAATAGGTCGGTGTGAACGCAGCTTTACTCTCTTCTCTCTCTCTCTCATCTCTCTCTCCCCTCTCGCTCCCTCTTCTCTCTCCTCCCCTCTTCTCTCTACCTCTTCTCACTCTCCCTCTCCTCTCTCCCTCTTCTCTCTCTCCTCCTCTCTCCTCTCTCCTCCTCTCTCTCTCTCTCCCTCTCCTCTCTCCTCTCTCTCCTCTCTCTTCCTCTTCCCAAAGCAAAATCTACTCACCTTCTCTTCCCATTTTAAAAGTCATGTCTGTCCTCAGTGTGTGTGTGTGTGTGTGTGCTCTATTGTGCGCGCACACACACACACACACACACACACACACACACACACACACACACACACACACACACACACACACACACACACACACAGAGTGAACAATGTCAACACATTTATTACAAAACAGGTTTGTAAACAGATAAAACCGTGTTTATTTAACATGTAACTCTAGGAAACGGTTCTAGAAAACATCAAAATGTTCAGCTTGGAACGATGAGATGAATCAAATACCAAATATAACAAAGATCAAAAGAAAGATATTTGAACCTGTACAGAGTGAAGCATCATGTCAGCAGCTGTGTTTGGTCACAGTGTGTTTCTCTCTCACTCCTCCTCTATCTAACACAGAGACACTGAGCCATCAGACCTCACACCAAACCCAGGGTACAGAGGTTCAGTGAAGGTGCAGTTGAACGTGTGGAGATGAATCAGTTTGTCAGAGGAAACGTTGTAGAAGGACAGAGAGCCAGCAGGCCAGTCAAGATACACTGCGACTCTGTTAGAGCGAGAGGAGGAGGAGGGAGGAGGTATGTCTGTGCGTCTGTTATTGTGCCGGGCACTGTAACTGTGATCAGAGCAGTACAGACACCAGGACTTTTTATTCCCTCCAAGCTCACAGTCATAACCCTCTCCTCTCCTGCTGATTCCTCTGTAAGTCACTCCTATACGAACCCCTCCTTCCCTCTTCACCTCCCAATAACAGCGAGCAGTCAGACCATCTCTACACAGCAGCTGAGAGTCAGAGTCAAATCTCTCTGGGTGATCAGGATATGGCTGCTCCTCCCACCCCCTCGTCACCTTTCTGTTGTCTTCAGACAGGCGGAGGCGTCTGTGTGCTGTGTTTGGGTCCAGTGTGAGTTGACAGGCATCTGATGAGAGAACAAGACTCAATACAACAGCAGCTTCTCATCTAACACACCTGTTGTGTTGATTATTATTCTATTAATAACTTCACTCTTTATGATTCAACTGTTTCATTTTTGTGGCTCATTTTATTTTATATTCATTTATTGATTTAAATCAAAATAAAAGCGAAACCAACCTCAAAAAGGTAACAAATGCGTTGGCGTCTGCGTAGTGCAGTGGTAGAATCCCTGCCTACCAACCTGGGGGTTGCAGGTTCGAGCCCCCGTGTAACTTTACAGGCACATTTGGCCGTGTCTGCGGGTGGGAAGCCAGATTAAGGGCAGTTTTATATCTATTCTTTTTTTATTGAGGGAGACAGAAGAGGAGCTGTGTGTGTGTGTGTGTGTGTGTGTGTGTGAGTGTGTCTGTCTGTCTGTGTGTGTGTCTGCTCTGTATGTGTGCGCGTGTGTGCATGTCTGTGTGTGTGTATGTGCGCATGCGCGTGCGAGTGCGTGTGTGTGTCTGTGTGTGTGTCTGCTCTGTATGTGTGCGCGTGTGTGCATGTCTGTGTGTGTGTATCTGCGCATGCGCGTGCATGTGTGTGTGTGTGCGTGTGAGTAGTTAGTTAGGATACTGACCCCACCCCCCTTTTGGAGAAAACGCAAAAATCGAGGGGGCGGAGTTTAGGGCACCTACGTCATCAAAGGGGCGTGGCTTCTTTTTGGGTAAAACTCATTTTTTCACTAGTTCCTCAAAGGGCACCTCTGTATTTCGCCCTGTGCTTAAAGCCATTTTGAGCAAAAATGCTTTATTTCAGTAGTTCTCCAAAGGGCACTTCTCCATTTCCTCCATATCAGTTAGACCATCTTGTGGGTGTTGCAATGTTGTGCGCATCACACAGACAGCCTGACAGCGTGTATAAAGCCACCGTGTCAGCCAGAGCAAAGACAGCGCAGCCATTGGCAGATCACCGCTGCATCAGCCACTGACAGATCACCGGTCCAACATCGCGTTCAACGGTAAGGATGGATTTTTGGTTTTAATATTGTTTTAATTAGACTATCCATCTAATACATATATATATATATATATATATATATATATATATATATATATATATATATATATATATATATATATATATATATATATATATATTATAATTAAGATCCTTTGTCTCGTTTTGTGCATTGTTATATTAACAAATACATCAATAAAACAGCTTTTTACAGCTATAATCCAGAAACCAGGCTAGAGGACAACAGTCTAGCGGACCCTAGGACCGACAGGAACACAGATGAATATGGTATATATATATATATATATATTTTGATATTCTGCAACAACACTATCATCAACACCATCATATCTATCTGTGTTCTATAATATTTGTATCATGCATTTGTGCAGACGGTGATCATCAGACCAGAATCAATCTAAATCGAGGATCTGTGCTAGATGATATAACCAATAGGCCTACAGGGTGAGTGTGTTTGGGTGTTTACATATTTATCATATAGTTTGTTTAGAAAAAAATGAACATAGGTAAACATACTTTCAGTTTTTGAAATGCTGTTTTTTTATCCCCTCAGGACGTTTTCTCACACAGGGGAATTGTTATTTCATCACAAACCTCTTCAAAGCCTCTCGCCATTGCACTCAACGAAGACAGACACCCACCACTATAGAGGAAAACCACGCGACTTCCATAGATGCAACCCTGATGCCCCCAAACAACACCCATCTGATAAGGATCCAACAGCTGATGACTACGGACTGGATCCAAATGATTTTGCAGATTTAATCGACCAGATGTAAGGACATAATTCAGATATAACAACCATCAATATATATAGCCTATATATATATATATAGGCTATATGTATTTTTGAGATAGACTTATATCCATCGCTATTTTTCTCTTGTTTTTCCAGCCTGGAGACACCCCCCAACAGCTCAGCGCTGAATCCCGAGGCAGACTTGTATCAGCCTTCACCACCAGCATCACCTGAACCATCGCTGAATGCGACCATCCAGCCCAGCGACCAAACACTGCTAACCTGGATTGCAGAGTACGAGGATCAGGTAGAAGAAGAAGATTCAGACACGCCCACGCCCTTCTCCATCAACAGACCACTGCCAATCTGCGAGAGCGCGATACCCCCACCCTCGCCTCATCATCAACCTCGCGTGAAGACCCACCAGCTTTTAGGTACATGTGATTTACATAAACAAATTGTGTATAGACGTTTTAAAAATGGTTATAGGATAGTACAGCGCTCTCAAAGGAGATTTGAACGTACATTGAGAGCACTCAGACGCACACACACACGGTGGATGGCATCGGCTGATGCCAATTTGAACACAATTTTGATACATCAGAATATACAATGTTCCATGCTTGAAAAATTGAGGAATGTGTAATTTTTTTTGTAAAAGTACAGTAAGGTAGAACAATGACACTATCACCATCACCATCATTTTAAAAAAGTCCATGTATACAGAGATCAATTAAACAGCCAATATGGCTAAGCGTAGGCGACATGCAGATGAAGATAATCCAACACCTCCCTCTAAATTGACTAGATATTTCAACTCTGATAAAGCGCCACCCCTTAGAATAGACTGGAGTGAGCAAGGCGTCGCTTATGCTTTAGAAAATGGCCTACCTACGGGGGTGGATAATAATAACGACATTAGCGCCTGGGCTAACGCACAGACGCGGATAATCAAACGCTACATAGCTGATTTACCACCCCGGAGAAGCTGCATTGTACAGCAGACCGGTGGAGCTTTGCCTACCCCAACACAACAACATCAACACGCGGAACCCCAAAATGACGCAGCTGCTGCGTCATCAGAGTCAGTCGACCCCCGGGGGACACCCCTACAAATAGATGCGTTATCAGACTGCGACGACACGTCATCAAATGCCGACACGCTACCCCCACCCGCGTCATCAACGTCAATCGTTACGCTTACGCCCCCACAACAAATAGCAGCGTCATCAGACCGTGACGATACGTCATCAAATGCCGACACACTACCCACACCCGCGACAGTCGTTACACCCCCACAACAAATAGCAGCGTCATCAGACCGTGACGATACGTCATCAAATGCCAACACACTACCCCCACCCGCGACAGTCGCTACATCCCCACAACAAATAGACGTGTCACCAGACCGCGACGACGACGACGGTATCACTACACCGTCTGTAGGCTCTATGATTCAACCCCCAGCTGCCATCTCTCCCAGTGATTATACCGTTAGACACATAGATGCATTCAACGCTAGGATATACCGTCAAAATATAGACCTACGTGATATTAACACTGATAATCTCGAATTGGTGCCTGGCATGGTCAGACAGAGATTAACAGGGTTAATTGATCTAGTTAGCAGCGAGGTCCCTATGGGCAGCATTATGGATGTAACGCTATCAGGTGATAGCCTAGCTGCCGATGTGCATACTATCGCCACAGTCGGAGACAATGCTGGTCCGGAATTTCTGGAACAAATCACAGACGCAATTCAAAGCAATGATGAGACAATGATCTCTGGAGATCTATCACTTGCTATCTCAGTTGCACTGAATCAGCATGGGGGTGGTAGGCTTAGGCTGATGGATATACAATATAAAGATATTATTGAGCGAAAGATTAAGTGGCTCTATGACCCCCATAATGGCCCTGGAAATAATCTATGTTTTGGCATGGCTATAGCCAGACATTTTAACCCTGATTTAAACAACGCTAGTCTATTGGAGAGAGCTCGATAAATATTCACTGAGCTGGGTTTTAACCATATGCATAAAGTATCATTTGCCGATATCGGAACTTTTGAACGGCATTTTGACAGCAAGATAATCATCTTCCACCACAAAGAGGCTTCTAAACGAAGACACCCGTTTATGACCACCGATGTCCCCCACCCAAAAACAATTTGGCTTTACCTATATGCCGAGCATTATTATCTCATCCTCAACCATAAAGCATTCTTGGGGGGTGGTTATGTCTGCGACTACTGCTACCAGACGTATCAGGAGCCTTATGCACATGTATGTAGACACATCTGTAATGTCTGTTACGGACCTCCTCACATAGAATCAACCCAGGCGGGCACCGGTGTTAAATGTGATGTTTGCAGACGTATATGCCGAACTCAGACCTGCTATGATGCACACAAGAGACGAGACAAGCATAGCATCTCCCCCTGCGAGAAAATGAGATATTGCCCACAATGTAAAATGATCCACATTCACAGACCCAATACGGCCCACATATGCAGCTCAACAAGATGCTATCATTGTGGCGTGCCACTAGGGGCGCAAGAGTCTGACCATACCTGCTTCATACAACCTACTCCGCTAGAGGAGCACCATGAAAACTATATATTTTATGACATCGAGACAAGAATAAATGGGGAAGGTATGCATGAAGCAAGTTTTGTATCATCTATGACTCTTGAATCAGACAAGGCTACAAATTTCACTGGTGCCGGTGGTAAAGACTGTATCGATGATTTTTTAAAGTACTACACCCAACCTCGCTATGCGGAGCACACGTTTATAGCGCATAATGGTAGTGGTTTTGATGGATATTTAATATTAAAACACATGGTGTCTCAAGGACTAACTCCCTCAGTCATTATTAAGGGGTCCAGACTGACCGCCATATTCTCCAAATACAAAAAACAGAGATTCACCGACTCTGCTAGTTTTCTGCCCATGCGTTTAGCTGACACACCCAATGCCTTAGGGTTTGCTGAATTAAAAGGCTATTTCCCATACAAATTTAACACAATAGAAAATGAAAACTATATTGGGATCATCCCCTCAAAAGAGATGTTTGGGTATGGTGCAATGCGCGAATCAGATAAACAGAAGTTCTTAACCTGGTATAATGGTCGTAAGTACAAGTTGTATAACTTTGCTAAGCAACAGGCAAAGTATTGTGAGCAAGATGTTCGCGTCTTACGTCAGGCCTGTATTCTTTATAGGGAAGCGTTCATCAAATGCACCAACGTCGACCCCTTCCGCTATGTCACGCTCCCCGGGGCATGTATGGCTGTTTTTAAAACAGCATTCCTAAAACCCGACACCGTCGCGCTCACCTATAACGGCTGTTATACAGGTCAGAACCGAACATACAGTGCTGCATCTATGCAGTGGCTGTCTTTTCTGGCTCATAGCCAGAATATCAACATTACACATGCTCTCAACCATGGCGAGCATAGAGTCGGGTCGTATTATCTAGATGGGTTCTGTCCCGAGACTAATACTGCATATGAATTTGCCGGCTGTTTCTTCCACGGGTGTGATCGCTGCTACATTTCAAATGACACACATCCCTACAAAAAAGCAACGTTTGGGAAGCTGTACCAGGCTTTCAACAACAAAATTGATACGTTAGAATCTATCCATGGTATGAACGTAATCGTTTTATGGGAGTGCGACTGGACCCGTATGAAACACACGGATGCTTCCGTGGTGGCTTTCATGCAGTCTTACACAGAGACCGAGCGTTTGAAGTTTGAACCCACGCCACGCCTTATATGGGGGGCGAACAAACGCCTTAAAATTACACCATAAGGTTGAAAACGGCGAAGCGATACATTATGTGGACTTTTGTTCTCTATATCCATATGTACAGAGCACAAAAGAGTACCCTCTTGGACATCCTAAAGTTATTACGAGGGATTTTGATGATATCTCGACCTATTTCGGACTCATCAAGTGCGTAATAGCACCCCCTAGGGGTTTGCTCCATCCCATCCTCCCTTTCAGAGCACACGGGAAACTGATGTTCCCTCTTTGTCGCACATGCGCAGATGGGCTCTCTAAAGATGAGTGCAACCACACAGAGACCGAGAGAGCCCTCAGCGGCGTATGGGTTTCGTTTGAGTTACACAAAGCGATCGAGAAAGGTTATCGTATTATTTCAATATCTGAAGTCTGGCATTTTGAACATCGCACAAAGGAATTATTCCAAGGTTACGTAAAGGCTTTTCTCAAACGTAAACAGGAAGCGAGTGGATACCCAGCCGACGTCACTACGGACGCCGAGAAAGACGCGTACATTGTCGACTACCAAAAAGTCGAAGGTGTGGTTTTAGACAAAACAAAAATTGTGTACAATCCTGCATTACGTGCATCGTCCAAATTGCTTATGAATACACTTTGGGGACGATTTTCTCTACGAGATGAACACTGTACATGTGAAATAATTACCGACCAGGCTCGTTTTGTACAGCTAATGTTCAGTGATCAGTTCATTGTGAGTCAATTCCGCTTCCTCACCGATGATGTCGCTATTGTGCAATGGAAACATGCAACCGGTCAAGCCCCGAAGGCAAAGGATATTAATGTCTTTCTAGGAGCTATGACCACCGCATATGCACGTTTGCAACTGTATGGAATAATGGATAAACTTGGTCCCCGTGTGTTATATAATGATACCGATTCAATAATTTTCACAGCGCGGGAGGGGGAGTGGACCCCGGAACTCGGCAAGCATTTAGGACAATTGACAAGCGAGCTTGAACCTGCTGAGCACATTACACACTTTGTATCAACGGGTCCAAAATCGTATGCATTTATCACCAACACAGGCCGTTCCTCTGTGAAATGCAAGGGTGTCACACTAAATACTAGTGTAAATAAAAATGCTGTCACATATGATTCCCTTTTACGCCTGGTGGAGGCGTATGTGTTGGATGCTGAAGTTAATGTTATTAGAACAACCTCTGATCGAATCAGGCGGCATAAATTAACGTTACAGCTAAGCAATCAGTCATTAGTTAAACGCCTTCAGGTCGTCTATGATAAACGCCGCGTTCTGAGCGACTTCTCTACGCTGCCATATGGATATTAATAATGTTATCAACATGCAGGGGGGCTTTGATGCACGTTTGGTGCACCCGTTTACCATGATTATTTCTGGCCCGTCTGGTTGTGGAAAAACTTTTTTTGTTAAATCCATTATTCAAAACGCACCCCAACTGATTACACAACCGTTAGATAATATCGTCTTTTTATATGGCTGCTGGCAAAAAGTATATGATGATTTATTACTGATTAGACCAATTACGTTTATTGAGGGGATTCCGGCCTCCTTAGCAGATGACAGTATTTTTCCCCCCGATAAGAGCAACTTATTAATTATTGATGATCAGATGTCTTCTGCAGTTAATAATTCAGAGGTTCAAAATGTATTTACTAAATACTGCCATCACAGAAATTTAAGCTGCATCTATCTGGTCCAGAATCTTTTCGCCCAAGGCAAAGCAAGCCGCACAATAAGTCTCAACACTAATTATCTTGTGTTATTTAAAAACCCTCGTGATAAACAACAAATAAGCATCATAGCACGTCAAATGTACTCCAAAAATTCTAAACATTTCATGGAAGCTTTTCAAGATGCCACATCGAGTAATTATGGGTATATTCTCATAGATTATAAACCAACGACACCTGACCTGTTAAGACTCAGAACTGAGTTAACCCCCGAGCGACAGGTTGTCTATCTACCCAGAGGGGGAAGAAGCTAGGTTCTTTTAGAAATGTCTGCTCGTATACATAGGAATTTCGAACTTCTTCACCATCTTTATAAGGCGACCCCCAAAGGACGCAAGACCATTCTTGCTACAGCTAGCAATGATCTAATTAATGCACTATGTGAGCTTGCATTGAACCTATTAAGAGGGAATATTCCACTTTCTCCTAAGCTACACAAGAGATTAAAGAAAAGAAAAGCGTTACTTAGGTGGTTTGCCAACAAAAAAGTTACACTATTGAAAAAAAAGAAAAAGATTAACCAACGCGGTGGTTTTATATTCCCTTTACTAGCTGCGGCTATTCCTATTATTAGTGGTCTTTTTAATCGAGGCTGATCATGGAACACACCACCAAAATGTTTCTTGTACCACACAATCAAATCAAGGCTCTCCAGACACGCCCACCTGCTACTCCCAGCGCCCCCCCTGACATCAGAACAAAGGCTCAGTGTGATCTAGATCGTTTGATGGCAGAGGTCCTAGATGAACCCAGCGTTGATATACATAGCAAAGCGTTGAAATATTCAAACATTTTACACAGATATTTGACTCTGGCGAAACAGGCCGATAACGAAAAGAACACGCTAACACTATTGATGCCAAATTCTGAACCAGCTGAGACATTACCGCATGTGAATGATAACAATGCGACACCTGCTGACATAACGGATGTATTACAACACATACCAGCACACAGCAAAAACAAGGCCTCACACGTTCTGAACGCTATCTCCAATGCATCGGATAGGATCAGATGGACTGCTAACGGACAGCTAGTTATTGACAATCAGCCCCTCAGGGGAACACACATATTTGATTTAGTCAAGTTTATGACAGGCTCACAGCTGGTTAGAGAGTCGGCTCGCCCATTAGGATGGCGAGAGTTTCTTAAGACACTAGCAGAGATAAATGTCCCCTCCTCTACCGTTACAAATAGGAGTCTCCGTCGTCTGTTTGAACATAGCAAGACAATGCATGGTGCAGATGATGATAATGATAGTGTTATTGTTGATGGTGAAATGTTTAGCCCCGCCAGGACCTCCTGGAGAACCTATTAGAATTTTCTTTTATACTCTACATTATTATACATTATTTTACTCTATTATTTTCCATTATTAGGGGTCCAAGCACGAAGTGCGTGGATCCCTATTGTATCTGTTCCGTTTATTATTATTTTTCTTATTCTCCGCTAAAACAGTATGCACGGCAAAAACTGTAAGGGCTACAGTAGCCAGACTTTGCACATAGGTTGGAAATGTGCCCCACTACTCAGAGACAAAAAATTAGCCATATTGACCAGATGGTGGCGCTATAACAGACCATTTCACGTATTGGACCATAACTGCTGAACCGTGAGGCGTAGAATCAAAATTCCACATCTGCTGGATTCCCTGGATCAATACGCATCTATCCATATAGACCACGCCCATTTAAGTCTGCTAGATTTTCCGCCATCTTGGACTTTCTCAAAAAAAAAAAAAACGAACTCGTCCTAGGCCATCTGCCCGAATGAGCGCAAACTTTTTGTGTGTCATCTCTGGACTTCCCTGATTAAAAATCTTAGAAAGAATTTGGATACGTGAAACCGTCTTGAAATGATAAATGTTTAAACTTTTGTGTATTTACTTTTGTTCTTTTCCTGCCCTAAAAGTGTGTGGATCTCAGAAACCATACACCCCCCATCACCCAAACTTTCCACACAGGTTCACGACATCACCCACTACTCAGAGTAAAAAAATTACACCAATCCACCAGATGGTGGCGCTATAACAGCCAACCACCACTACTACTGCCGCTGCTGCTACTACTACTACTACTATTCTTAGTACTTCTGCTGCTACTATTGCTACCACTCCCACTACTATCAACACTACTACTACTACTATTACTACTACTGCTACTACTACTACTACTAGTACTGCTTGGAAACCGTCAGGTCACCGGATCTACACACACACACACACACACACACACACACACGCACACGCGCACACACACACACGTACACACACGCACACACATATACACCACACCTGCACCTAATTCTGGACTGATCACCACACACCTGCACTTAAGACGCTAATCAGCCTCTACACTCAGTGTGTGTCCGTTACTGCAGTAGAGGCTGTGTTGGTGTTTCAGTCTGGTGTTTATCCTCCCTTCAGATGCATTATTAAGTAAGTTGTAGTTTTGTTAGCCATTGTTGAATTGCCATTCCAAGCCATCCTGATCTTAAAGGTGAATTGCATATGTTTTTCTCTTTAGCCATGGTTAAAATATATTGTTTATTGTTTGTTTGATTGTTATATTGTTTTTTATTGCTAAACATACTACTTCCTATGACTATTTTGTCTGTTTGCACACGCACATGCACACGCGCACACACACACGCACACGCACACGCACGCGCACACTAAAATGGCCACCACTGGTGTACTTCATCTCCCAGAGTGCTTCACTCACTCACTTGTGGATTGTGCCATGTGGGTGGGGAGATGGGTGGAGCTATGGCTATAAAAGAAGTGCAAAACTTGCCCCAAACCCCAGTCTGCTGCTACAGAGGTGCTGTGAGCCAGTCCAACTCATGCTGACCTTAAAGGTGAATTGCATATGTTTTTTTCTTTAGCATGGTTAAAATATATTGTTTATTGTTGCTTTAATTGATTGTTACATTGTTTGTTTATTGCTAATTTGATGTCATTTGGATTGCTTGTTAACATTGTGTATTTGGGTAAATAATTCTGTTTGTGTTCTTATCCACAGACAACATGCTGATTGCCTCACTGTCACTTTTGATGTTGGGAAAATAAAATCACCCTGCACCTTGTCCTGCTGTGTGCCTGCCATCTTTCCTTGTGGTTTTATCTGGGTCCAGTGCTGAGGGGTCACATTGCCCTCACCTGTTCATAGGTGTGACACGCATTAACCGCTCATCCTGGCTGATATTTTACCACATGTTGAACAGAGTTGCTTTAACTTAAGAACACATAATTTGATAATTGTAAACCCAGTTCACCAATGTTTACACTGCAAAATGTATCACCAATGTATTTTACATGAAACAGAAGTTGGCGGGCTTGTAATCCTGTGTGACTGAGCCAATCAGAGTTGGGCTGTGGTCAGGCTCTGTACCAGGTGCACTGAATCACTGATGAATGGAGATGGTGCAAGACAGTTGGCAGTATAGAGGGAACGTTTTTTAACATCCAATTCAACTTATCTTTGAAACCTGCTGAATGAAACCTCCAAAAGCCAAATCTGTGAGTTTAAAGGGAGGTTTACACAATCTGAAATATATTTTCAATGTTATGTAAAGGGAGGTATGAAGGTAATTTGAAGTGACGGCAATGTGTTGTGATTTGAAATGTATTCCTATCTTGTGTTTTAATTAAAGCCAACTGAGATGTTAGTTTTGGCCTTAAAGGGACACTCCACCGAAAACGGAAACAATGCTTATTTATTTTGCACATCTCGCACATCCGAAAACAGTTTAGCAGGCATTCATTTAGTTTGACACTTATTGAGTTGATTTGTGAAAGGTATAGTTTGGTTTATTTGAAGTGGGGTACTATGCGGTACTTGCATGCAGTCGGTGTACTGGGTAAAGCACTCTGGACGCATCACACACAGAGATAGAACTGTACTCTAACCACAACAGAGCTGTCTGCTGAGTGAAGTTGACCATGAGAAAAAACAAATACATAGAATGCTTCCATACTGCTCACCTGGTGTAATCAAACTCTCCACAAGCCCTGAGATGCCAAGTTGACTTGAAAATGTCATTTACACCCTGATTCTAGCTTAAATGTTCACTGTAGCAAGGTTGTACCTTAGTTGGTGTAATTCAGCCGCTAGCTCCAGTGCACATTGCCACACACACACACACACACACACACACACACACACACACACACACACTACTATTACTACTGCTACTACTGCTTGAACCCGGTCAGGTCACCAAATCTCAACCAAACTTTGTGCACTTGTGCACATACCAACTCTGATTAAATGTGCAATTCAGTGTCTATATTATCTGACATACACCCCCCAAGTCACCGGAAGCTTGGACCCCGCATCGCCGCTTGCGGCTATATTTTTCTATTATTATTAGTATTATTATGCTTTATTAGGGGTCCAAGCACGAAGTGCGTGGATCCCTATTGTATCTGTTCCGTTTATTATTAGGGGTCCAAGCACGAAGTGCGTGGATCCCTATTGTATCTGTTCCGTTTATTATTATTTTTCATATTCTCCGCTAAAACAGTATGCACGGCAAAAACCGTAAGGGCTACAGTAGCCAGACTTTGCACATAGGTTGGAAATGTGCCCCACTACTCAGAGACAAAAAATTAGCCATATTGACCAGATGGTGGCGCTATAACAGACCATTTCACGTATTGGACCATAACTGCTGAACCGTGAGGCGTAGAATCAAAATTCCACATCTGCTGGATTCCCTGGATCAATACGCATCTATCCATATAGACCACGCCCATTTAAGTCTGCTAGATTTTCCGCCATCTTGGACTTTCTCAAAAAAAAAAAAAAACGAACTCGTCCTAGGCCATCTGCCCGAATGAGCGCAAACTTTTTGTGTGTCATCTCTGGACTTCCCTGATTAAAAATCTTAGAAAGAATTTGGATACGTGAAACCGTCTTGAAATGATAAATGTTTAAACTTTTGTGTATTTACTTTTGTTCTTTTCCTGCCCTAAAAGTGTGTGGATCTCACAAACCATACACCCCCCATCACCCAAACTTTCCACACAGGTTCACGACATCACCCACTACTCAGAGTAAAAAAATTACACCAATCCACCAGATGGTGGCGCTATAACAGCCAACCACCACTACTACTGCCGCTGCTGCTACTACTACTACTACTATTCTTAGTACTTCTGCTGCTACTATTGCTACCACTCCCACTACTACCAACACTACTACTACTACTATTACTACTACTGCTACTACTACTACTACTAGTACTGCTTGGAAACCGTCAGGTCACCGGATCTACACACACACACACACACACACACACGCGCACACACACACACACGCGCACACACACACACACGTACACACACGCACACACATATACACCACACCTGCACCTAATTCTGGACTGATCACCACACACCTGCACTTAAGACGCTAATCAGCCTCTACACTCAGTGTGTGTCCGTTACTGCAGTAGAGGCTGTGTTGGTGTTTCAGTTGGTGTTTATCCTCCCTTCAGATGCATTATTAAGTAAGTTGTAGTTTTGTTAGCCATTGTTGAATTGCCATTCCAAGCCATCCTGATCTTAAAGGTGAATTGCATATGTTTTTCTCTTTAGCCATGGTTAAAATATATTGTTTATTGTTTGTTTGATTGTTATATTGTTTTTTATTGCTAAACATACTACTTCCTATGACTATTTTGTCTGTTTGCACACGCACACGCACACGCGCACACACACACGCACACGCACACGCACGCGCACACTAAAATGGCCACCACTGGTGTACTTCATCTCCCAGAGTGCTTCACTCACTCACTTGTGGATTGTGCCATGTGGGTGGGGAGATGGGTGGAGCTATGGCTATAAAAGAAGTGCAAAACTTGCCCCAAACCCCAGTCTGCTGCTACAGAGGTGCTGTGAGCCAGTCCAACTCATGCTGACCTTAAAGGTGAATTGCATATGTTTTTTTCTTTAGCATGGTTAAAATATATTGTTTATTGTTGCTTTAATTGATTGTTACATTGTTTGTTTATTGCTAATTTGATGTCATTTGGATTGCTTGTTAACATTGTGTATTTGGGTAAATAATTCTGTTTGTGTTCTTATCCACAGACAACATGCTGATTGCCTCACTGTCACTTTTGATGTTGGGAAAATAAAATCACCCTGCACCTTGTCCTGCTGTGTGCCTGCCATCTTTCCTTGTGGTTTTATCTGGGTCCAGTGCTGAGGGGTCACATTGCCCTCACCTGTTCATAGGTGTGACACGCATTAACCGCTCATCCTGGCTGATATTTTACCACATGTTGAGCAGAGTTGCTTTAACTTAAGAACACATAATTTGATAATTGTAAACCCAGTTCACCAATGTTTACACTGCAAAATGTATCACCAATGTATTTTACATGAAACAGAAGTTGGCGGGCTTGTAATCCTGCAGTGTGACTGACATCAATCTGAGCCAATCAGAGTTGGGCTGTGGCCAGGCTCTGTACCAGGTGCACTGAATCACTGATGAATGGAGATGGTGCAAGACAGTTGGCAGTATAGAGGGAACGTTTTTTAACATCCAATTCAACTTATGTTTGAAACCTGCTGAATGAAACCTCCAAAAGCCAAATCCGTGAGTTTAAAGGGAGGTTTACACAATCTGAAATATATTTTCAATGTTATGTAAAGGGAGGTATGAAGGTAATTTGAAGTGACGGCAATGTGTTGTGATTTGAAATGTATTCCTATCTTGTGTTTTAATTAAAGCCAACTGAGATGTTAGTTTTGGCCTTAAAGGGACACTCCACCGAAACAATGCTTATTTATTTTGCACATCTCGCACATCCGAAAACAGTTTTGCAGGCATTCATTTAGTTTGACACTTATTGAGTTGATTTGTGAAAGGTATAGTTTGGTTTATTTGAAGTGTGGTACTATGCGGTACTTGTAATGTCTAAACTTTTAATGCCACCTGCTGTGACACCCCCCCCCCATTCCCACACACACACACACACGTGTGAGCCACCTAATTGACTCAGGGCTTGGAGACTCGGACTCAAATTCCCATAATCCATCACTCCCTGGGTGGCTATTCACATGCAACCCCCACCATTCTGAATGAAGGACGCCACTTCGAAAAAGTAAGTCTACTATCTTTTTTTGCACCCTATGCCACAGTAGTGACATTAGATAAAACATACAATATCATGCAAAAACAAAATGCCACCTACTGAACCTTGGCCTTGAATCTTTGAATTTGAATTACATACTCCAGATTTTCTAAAGTCAACCTATATGCAAATAGTGTCATGTCAATGTGAAGTTATGAAAGCTAAACATACTACTTCCTATGACTAATTTGTCTGTTTATGCCATGCTCTTCCACAGATCAACATCACTTGCAAAGTAATCAAACTGGTAAAACCCACAACTGAAGCAACAACCTGAGCCGGCACCACCATGAATACAACAACCTTCCTCCTCATTGACGCAACTGGAACCATTGACCTAGCTGTGTGGGGGTACTGTAAACCTGACATTGACGACTGGTACCACCTGACCAACCTATCCATACATGCATACAAACCAATACATATCTGACAACCACCCCAACCACAACATCAACACCCACCACTGCACTTGAATCATACACAGAACCACCACCACCCACCACTCAAAGCATCTATGGTGAAGTCTCTTCTGCCACCGTCACAAACAAGTACTTCTGTTTTTGGCACCTATCACTACTGTAAACTTTGACTCACTCACATACAAATGTCACAAATGCAATCAACGCCATAAAACAGAAACCGCAAAACACATATCCAATTCTCTGTCCATCAATAACCAGGAAACATCATACACCATCCCACTTGCACTTATCACACCACTGCTTACAAAATCACCAACTCAAATGACTACAGACGAAATGGAAGAAGCTATCCTCATGCTCAATCACATCTGAGTTGACATAATAGACAAATCATAGCCCTGACTCAGACTTGACTCCAAGACTCGACAGTCCCTCCACACAGTCCAGAAACCCCGACTCAGCCCCACACAAGGACAAATGGATTGATATATTTATTTTTACTTTAAGTTTTTCATTTCATAAAAACTATTATTTGCAATAAAAACTTATTGTTTGAATCATATATCTGCCTCCTTTGCTGTCTTTTGTCCCAGTTTTTTATGCATTATATCCTAACTCCTTTAGTCAACCTTGAGCTTACACTTTTATTGCCAACTTGTAGATGTCCACTGTGCCCAAGCTTACCCTTTTAAAACATCTGAATAACAGACAAGTAACTTGTTAACTGATAACCTATTAAGCCACTAACAGTTTGACTTAAAGGGTGATTTACACAACCTGAATATTAATCTTGTTATACTGTACCTATACAGAGACACTATGAATGTACCATGTGGAGTATCTAGTAATAGTTAGGATTTTACATTAATTTCAAGACAAATGGTTCAAATTCTGGCCTTGTGCTTATGCAGACCAGATTTATGACTACCACCACTACTACAAAAGCATTGGCTTTTCATTGTGACAACCAATTACTTAGATCACCATTCAGGAACAGTTTGTTTAATCCTTTCCTCACTGAGCACATCTATAACCATGATCAGAAGTGTACAGTAGAAGCAGCACACTATCTTCATCCAATGGACTCGGAACACCACAAAAGCAACACCTCAGTAAGCTGTCCACTCATGGCTAACACATCTAAGCTTATCAGGAAGCTAGGATTTGAAATTATGACAGTTTGCCTAGAAAAAGTCCATTGCTTAATAAGCCTCTTTGACAGCCACCATTTGGCTTACCACCACCACTGCTACTTACTACATATTACTTGCAAACTTGGTACACTTGTGCACATATCAACTCTGACTAAATGTGCAGTTCAGTGTCTATATTATCTGACATATAACCCCCAAGTCACCAGAAGCTTGGACCCCGCATCGCCGCTTGCGGCTATATTTATTATTATTATTATTATTATTATTATTATTATTATCATTAACATCATATTTTATTATTAGGGGTCCAAGCACGAAGTGCGTGGATCCCTATTGTATCTGTTCCGTTTATTATTATTTTTATTATTCTCCGCTAAAACAGTATGCACGGCAAAAACTGTAAGGGCTACAGTAGCCAGACCTTGCACATAGGTTGGAAATGTGCCCCACTACTCAGAGACAAAAAAATAGCCATATTGGCCAGATGGTGGCGCTATAACAGACCCTTTTGCGTATTGACCCATAACTGCTGAACCGTGAGGCGTAGAATCAAAATTCCACATCTGCTGGATTCCCTGGATCAATACGCATCTATCCATATAGACCACGCCCATTTAAGTCTGCTAGATTTTCCGCCATCTTGGACTTTGTCAATAACCTATTTTTGCTATCTCCTCCCAGGCCATTTGCCTGAATGAGCGCAAACTTTTTCTGTGGCATCTCTGGACTTACCTGACCAAAACTCTTACACAGAATTTGGATACGTGAAACCGTCTTGAAATGATAAATGTTTAAACTTTTGTGTATTTACTTTTGTTCTTTTCCTGCCCTAAAAGTGTGTGGATCTCAGAAACCATACACCCCCCATCACCCAAACTTTCCACACAGGTTCACGACATCACCCACTACTCAGAGTAAAAAAATTACACCAATCCACCAGATGGTGGCGCTATAACAGCCAACCACCACTACTACTGCCGCTGCTGCTACTACTACTACTACTATTCTTAGTACTTCTGCTGCTACTATTGCTACCACTCCCACTACTACCAACACTACTACTACTACTATTACTACTACTGCTACTACTACTACTACTAGTACTGCTTGGAAACCGTCAGGTCACCGGATCTACACACACACACACACACACACACACACACACGCACACGCGCACACACACACACACGCGCGCACACACACACACACGTACACACACGCACACCACACCTGCACCTAATTCTGGACTGATCACCACACACCTGCACTTAAGACGCTAATCAGCCTCTACACTCAGTGTGTGTCCGTTACTGCAGTAGAGGCTGTGTTGGTGTTTCAGTTGGTGTTTATCCTCCCTTCAGATGCATTATTAAGTAAGTTGTAGTTTTGTTAGCCATTGTTGAATTGCCATTCCAAGCCATCCTGATCTTAAAGGTGAATTGCATATGTTTTTCTCTTTAGCCATGGTTAAAATATATTGTTTATTGTTTGTTTGATTGTTATTGTTTTTTATTGCTAAACATACTACTTCCTATGACTATTTTGTCTGTTTGCACACGCACACGCACACGCGCACACACACACGCACACGCACACGCACACTAAAATGGCCACCACTGGTGTACTTCATCTCCCAGAGTGCTTCACTCACTCACTTGTGGATTGTGCCATGTGGGTGGGGAGATGGGTGGAGCTATGGCTATAAAAGAAGTGCAAAACTTGCCCCAAACCCCAGTCTGCTGCTACAGAGGTGCTGTGAGCCAGTCCAACTCATGCTGACCTTAAAGGTGAATTGCATATGTTTTTTTCTTTAGCATGGTTAAAATATATTGTTTATTGTTGCTTTAATTGATTGTTACATTGTTTGTTTATTGCTAATTTGATGTCATTTGGATTGCTTGTTAACATTGTGTATTTGGGTAAATAATTCTGTTTGTGTTCTTATCCACAGACAACATGCTGATTGCCTCACTGTCACTTTTGATGTTGGGAAAATAAAATCACCCTGCACCTTGTCCTGCTGTGTGCCTGCCATCTTTCCTTGTGGTTTTATCTGGGTCCAGTGCTGAGGGGTCACATTGCCCTCACCTGTTCATAGGTGTGACACGCATTAACCGCTCATCCTGGCTGATATTTTACCACATGTTGAGCAGAGTTGCTTTAACTTAAGAACACATAATTTGATAATTGTAAACCCAGTTCACCAATGTTTACACTGCAAAATGTATCACCAATGTATTTTACATGAAACAGAAGTTGGCGGGCTTGTAATCCTGCAGTGTGACTGACATCAATCTGAGCCAATCAGAGTTGGGCTGTGGTCAGGCTCTGTACCAGGTGCACTGAATCACTGATGAATGGAGATGGTGCAAGACAGTTGGCAGTATAGAGGGAACGTTTTTTAACATCCAATTCAACTTATCTTTGAAACCTGCTGAATGAAACCTCCAAAAGCCAAATCCGTGAGTTTAAAGGGAGGTTTACACAATCTGAAATATATTTTCAATGTTATGTAAAGGGAGGTATGAAGGTAATTTGAAGTGACGGCAATGTGTTGTGATTTGAAATGTATTCCTATCTTGTGTTTTAATTAAAGCCAACTGAGATGTTAGTTTTGGCCTTAAAGGGACACTCCACCGAAACAATGCTTATTTATTTTGCACATCTCGCACATCCGAAAACAGTTTAGCAGGCATTCATTTAGTTTGACACTTATTGAGTTGATTTGTGAAAGGTATAGTTTGGTTTATTTGAAGTGGGGTACTATGCGGTACTTGCATGCAGTCGGTGTACTGGGTAAAGCACTCTGGACGCATCACACACAGAGATAGAACTGTACTCTAACCACAACAGGCACAGAGCTGTCTGCTGAGTGAAGTTGACCATGAGCAAAAACATAGAAAAAACAAATACATAGAATGCTTCCATACTGCTCAGCTGGTGTAATCAAACTCTCCACAAGCCCTGAGATGCCAAGTTGACTTGAAAATGTCATTTACACCCTGATTCTAGCTTAAATGTTCACTGTAGCAAGGTTGTACCTTAGTTGGTGTAATTCAGCCGCTAGCTCCAGTGCACATTGCCACACACATATACACCTATACACACACACACACACACATATACTCACACATATACACACACATATATACACACACACATATACACACTTACACACATATACACTAACACTACTATTACTACTGCTACTACTGCTTGAACCCGGTCAGGTCACCAAATCTCAACCAAACTTTGTGCACTTGTGCACATACCAACTCTGATTAAATGTGCAATTCAGTGTCTATATTATCTGACATACACCCCCCAAGTCACCAGAAGCTTGGACCCCGCATCGCCGCATGCGGCTATATTTATTATTCTTATTCTCCGCTAAAACAGTATGCACGGCAAAAACCGTAAGGGGTACAGTAGCCAGACTTTGCACATAGGTTGGAAATGTGCCCCACTACTCAGAGACAAAAAATTAGTCATATTGGCCAGATGGTGGCGCTATAACAGACCATTTCGCGTTATGGTCCATATCTTCTGAACCGTGAGGCGTAGAATCAAAATTCCACTTCGGCTGTATTCCCTGGATCAATACGCATCTATCCATATAGGCCACGCCCATTTGCGTGTGCCTAGATTTTCCGCCATCTTGGACTTTCTCAAAAAAAAAAAAAACGAACTCGTCCTAGGCCATTTGCCCAAATGAGCCCACACTTTTTGTGTGTCATCTCTGGACTTCCCTGATTTAAAATCTTAGAAAGAATTTGGATACGTGAAACCGTCTTGAAATGATAAATGTTTAAACTTTTGTGTATTTACTTTTGTTCTTTTCCTGCCCTAAAAGTGTGTGGATCTCAGAAACCATACACCCCCCATCACCCAAACTTTCCACACAGGTTCACGACATCACCCACTACTCAGAGTAAAAAAATTACACCAATCCACCAGATGGTGGCGCTATAACAGCCAATTTCATGTTTGTCGGTCCATAACTTCTGAACTGCGAGCTGTAGAATCAAAATTCCACATCTACTGGTTTCCCTGGAGCATCATGTATCTAACCCACTAGGCCACGCCCATTTCTGTGTGGTAGATTTTCCGCCATTTTGAATTTGATCAAAAACCTACTTTTGCGAGCTCCTCCTAGACCGTTTGGCCAAATCACACAAAACTTTTTCTGGGTCATCTATGGGCTACCCCGACCTAAGGTTAGTAAAGGATTTTGGATACGTGAAACCGTTTTGAAATGATAAATCTCTAAACTTTTAATGAAACACACGCCAACACTAAATTGCCCACAACTCATTAACCGGTCAATTACAACTACTACTGCTACTTCTGCTACCACTCCCACTACTACCAACACTACTACTACTACTATTACTACTTCTGCTACTATTACTACTACTACTACTAATACTACTACTACTACTACTACTACTACTGGAAGTTGGAATGTAGCATTTTGGGTGGGGTTAATGTGTTTTGGGGTTCTGCATCTGCTGTAGCATAATACATAGTTGGTTTAGATGTCACACAGTAATGCCCGATCCACAAAGACTTGACACCCACGTTTGAATAAAAACAAGTTTATGCCATAATAAGGTTATATCCGTGCCTTGTCATTGCTGTGGAAGGATGGTGTAGGGGTAAAGTAGCAGACACCAAAGCTGGAGGTCCTGGGTTCAAACCACGGCCAGGTAACTGTTTTATTTTTTGAAAATGTAGAATAAAGGTTAATCTGGATATAATTATGTATAACGCTGCTGAATACACACTGTGTACATAGCAGAATAACTGAATATGCCTATTTATGGTAACGTCATATTTCGACGTCCTCTTGACATTCCTGTGTAGATGTCTAAATGATCCCCAAATCGGCTGTGATTTGGCCTAGTCCTGGACGTCACTGAAAGATGATATCAGAACATCATCATGTTGTAATTGTGTTTGCTGGGAGCCTTCTTTCAGATATATGAAAGGAAAAACATTCCAATACATTATTGTGTCTTCAGATGTGAAAGGTCCAAAAAGAGAATTAAATCTGAATTATCCTTGTCACTCATGTGTCCAGCTCAGTGGCCTTGTGGTCTGAATGTCCGCCCTGAGACTGGGAGGTCGTGAGTTCGATCCCCGGCCGAGTCATAGCAAAGACTATAAAAATGAGACCCATTTGCCTCCCTGCTTGGCACTCAGCATCAAAGGGTTGGAATTGGGGGGTTAGATCACCATATGATTCCCGAGCGCTGTGCTCACCGCTCCCCCAGGGGATGGGTCAAATGCGGAGAACAAATTTCACACATTGTGTGACAATCAGTAGGACGTTACCTTTACTTTACTTCCATTGTAACAGCACAACCCACACCAATTAGTTCAAACATCTCCATTCAGGGCAGACTTTTAATGTAAAGTGGTGGATTATGTGTGTAATACAGACATGTCCTTAATGGTAAATGGACTGCATGACAAGCTGCAATGCAGGGTGCTGGCTATAGTCATCAAAAGCACACACACACACACACACGCACACGCGCACACACACACACACACACGCGCACACACACACACACGTACACACACGCACACACATATACACCACACCTGCACCTAATTCTGGACTGATCACCACACACCTGCACTTAAGACGCTAATCAGCCTCTACACTCAGTGTGTGTCCGTTACTGCAGTAGAGGCTGTGTTGGTGTTTCGGTCCTTTGGTGTTTATCCTCCCTTCAGATGCATTATTAAGTAAGTTGTAGTTTTGTTAGCCATTGTTGAATTGCCATTCCAAGCCATCCTGATCTTAAAGGTGAATTGCATATGTTTTTCTCTTTAGCCATGGTTAAAATATATTGTTTATTGTTTGTTTGATTGTTATATTGTTTTTTATTGCTAAACATACTACTTCCTATGACTATTTTGTCTGTTTGCACACGCACACGCACACGCGCACACACACACGCACACGCACACGCACACGCACACTAAAATGGCCACCACTGGTGTACTTAATAATAATAATAATAATAGCTTAGATTTATATAGCGCCTTTCAAGGAACCCAAGGCGCTTCACAGAGCACAAAAAGATGATGAACACACAGAAATGACAACAAAGAACAACAAAGAACAGAAAAGACTAGTTGTGGAAGGCTGTGTTGAACAGGTGGGTTTTGAGTAGAGTTTTGAAGGAAGCCAGTGATGGGGCATTGCGGATATCGGCTGGGAGAGAGTTCCAAAGGGTGGGGGCAGCCACGCTGAAGGCTCTAGCCCCAAAGGTCCGCAGGCGGGAGTGGGGGATGGAGAGGAGACCCGAGTTGGAGGACCTCAGGTTTCGGGACGGGGTGTAGGGTTGCAGGAGGTCAGACAGGTACTGGGGGGCGAGGGCGTGGAGGGATTTGTAGGTGAGGAGATGGATTTTATACAGGATACGGGACTTGACCGGGAGCCAGTGGAGGTGGATGAGGGTGGGAGTGATGTGCTGCCAGGGTTTGGTGCGGGTCAGAACCCTGGCAGCTGAGTTCTGTACATATTGGAGCCTGTCCAGGGTTTTGTTGGGAACCCCGAACAGGACTCCGTTACAGTAGTCCAGGCGGGAGGTGATGAAGGCGTGTATGAGGGTTTCAGCAACGGAATCAGAGAGTGATGGCCGGAGTCGGGAGATGTTTCTGAGGTGGTAGAAGGCAGATTTGGTGATGGTTTTGATGTGGGAGTGGAAGGAGAGAGTGGAGTCAAGGATGACGCCCAGGTTGCGGACTTCAGTGGATGGTGAGATGGAGCAGCCGTCTACATCGAGGAGGAGATCTCCAACCTTCCTGAGCAGTGCCGCCGGTGCCACAACCATGAGCTCGGTCTTTTTACTGTTGAGTTTGAGGAGATTTGATGATAACCAGGATTTGATTTCACGGAGGCAGTTGACAAGGGCCTGAGGGGGGAGGTGGGTGGATGGTTTTGTGGAGATGTATAACTGCGTGTCATCAGCATAGCAGTGAAAGTTTAGACCATGGTGGCGGATGATCTGGCCGAGGGGAAGCATGTAGGTGGTGAAGAGGGGAGGTCCAAGCACGGAGCCTTGAGGCACGCCGTGGTGTACTGGGGCAGGGGTGGAGGTGTGTTCATTTATTGTGACAAACTGTTGCCGGTTGGAGAGGTAGGAGGAGAACCAGGCGAGGGCCGTGCCGGTGAGGCCCAGGTGGTTGGAAAGGCGGTTGAGGAGAATGGTGTGAGAGACTGTATCGAAGGCTGCGGAGAGGTCCAGGAGGATGAGAATGGTGATGTGGCCGGAGTCAGCAGCAGTGAGGAGGTCGTTAGTGATTTTAATGAGAGCAGTCTCTGTGCTGTGGTGGATTCTGAAACCAGATTGAAGGGGCTCATAGAGCTCATGGTTGGACATGTACTGGTGGAGTTGGGCGGCAACTGCTCTTTCCAGGATTTTGCTAAGGAAAGGAAGGTTGGAGATCGGGCGGTAGTTGTTGAAGTCGTCGGGGTCCAGAGCTGGTTTTTTGAGGATGGGTGTGACTGAGGCTGTTTTGAAACTGGAGGGAACTGTACCAGATTGAAGAGAGCAGTTGATGATGTCAGTCATGATGGGGCAGAGAGTTGGAAGGGCTGCCTTGACCAGGGCAGACGGTATGGGGTCAAGAGAGCAGGTGGAGGCCTTGGCCTTGGAGACCAGTTTGGCAACATGAGGGGCGTCGACATCTCCCAGAGTGCTTCACTCACTCACTTGTGGATTGTGCCACGTGGGTGGGGAGATGGGTGGAGCTATGGCTATAAAAGAAGTGCAAAACTTGCCCCAAACCCCAGTCTGCTGCTACAGAGGTGCTGTGAGCCAGTCCAACTCATGCTGACCTTAAAGGTGAATTGCATATGTTTTTTTCTTTAGCATGGTTAAAATATATTGTTTATTGTTGCTTTAATTGATTGTTACATTGTTTGTTTATTGCTAGTTTGATGTAATTTGGATTGCTTGTTAACATTGTGTATTTGGGTAAATAATTCTGTTTGTGTTCTTATCCACAGACAACATGCTGATTGCCTCACTGTCACTTTTGATGTTGGGAAAATAAAATCACCCTGCACCTTGTCCTGCTGTGTGCCTGCCATCTTTCCTTGTGGTTTTATCTGGGTCCAGTGCTGAGGAGTCACATTGCCCTCACCTGTTCATAGGTGTGACACTCATTAACCGCTCATCCTGGCTGATATTTTACCACATGTTGAGCAGAGTTGCTTTAACTTAAGAACACATAATTTGATAATTGTAAACTCAGTTCACCAATGTTTACACTGCAAAATGTATCACCAATGTATTTTACATGAAACAGAAGTTGGCGGGCTTGTAATCCTGCAGTGTGACTGACATCACTCTGAGCCAATCAGAGTTGGGCTGTGGTCAGGCTCTGTACCAGGTGCACTGAATCACTGATGAATGGAGATGGTGCAAGACAGTTGGCAGTATAGAGGGAACGTTTTTTAACATCCAATTCAACTTATCTTTGAAACCTGCTGAATGAAACCTCCAAAAGCCAAATCCGTGAGTTTAAAGGGAGGTTTACACAATCTGAAATATATTTTCAATGTTATGTAAAGGGAGGTATGAAGGTAATTTGAAGTGATGGCAATGTGTTGTGATTTGAAATGTATTCCTATCTTGTGTTTTAATTAAAGCCAACTGAGATGTTAGTTTTGGCCTTAAAGGGACACTCCACCGAAAACGGAAACAATGCTTATTTATTTTGCACATCTCGCACATCCGAAAACAGTTTAGCAGGCATTCATTTAGTTTGACACTTATTGAGTTGATTTGTGAAAGGTATAGTTTGGTTTATTTGAAGTGGGGTACTATGCGGTACTTGCATGCAGTCGGTGTACTGGGTAAAGCACTCTGGACGCATCACACACAGAGATAGAACTGTACTCTAACCACAACAGGCACAGAGCTGTCTGCTGAGTGAAGTTGACCATGAGCAAAAACATACAAATAAACAAATAGATAGAATGCTTCCATACTGCTCACCTGGTGTAATCAAACTCTCCACAAGCCCTGAGATGCCAAGTTGACTTGAAAATGTCACTTACACCCTGATTCTAGCTTAAATGTTCACTGTAGCAAGGTTGTACCTTAGTTGGTGTAATTCAGCCGCTAGCTCCAGTGCACATTGCCACAGACATATACACCTATACACACACACACACGCCACACACACACACACACACACACACACACACACATATATACACACACACACACACACACACACATACACACACACACACACACACACACACATATACTCACACATATACACACACATATATACACACACACATATACACACTTACACAGATATACACTAACACTACTATTACTACTGCTACTACTGCTTGAACCCGGTCAGGTCACCAAATCTCAACCAAACTTTGTGCACTTGTGCACATACCAACTCTGATTAAATGTGCAATTCAGTGTCTATATTATCTGACATACACCCCCCAAGTCACCGGAAGCTTGGACCCCGCATCGCCGCTTGCGGCTATATTTATTATTCTTTTTTTTTTTATTCTCCGCTAAAACAGTATGCACGGCAAAAACCGTAAGGGGTACAGTAGCCAGACTTTGCACATAGGTTGGAAATGTGCCCCACTACTCAGAGACAAAAAATTAGCCATATTGGCCAGATGGTGGCGCTATAACAGACCATTTTGCGTTATGGTCCATATCTTCTGAACCGTGAGGCGTAGAATCAAAATTCCACTTCGGCTGTATTCCCTGGATCAATACGCATCTATCCATATAGGCCACGCCCATTTGCGTGTGCCTAGATTTTCCGCCATCTTGGACTTTCTCAAAAAAAAAAAAAACGAACTCGTCCTAGGCCATTTGCCCAAATGAGCCCACACTTTTTGTGTGTCATCTCTGGACTTCCCTGATTTAAAATCTTAGAAAGAATTTGGATACGTGAAACCGTCTTGAAATGATAAATGTTTAAACTTTTGTGTATTTACTTTTGTTCTTTTCCTGCCCTAAAAGTGTGTGGATCTCAGAAACCATACACCCCCCATCACCCAAACTTTCCACACAGGTTCACGACATCACCCACTACTCAGAGTAAAAAAATTACACCAATCCACCAGATGGTGGCGCTATAACAGCCAATTTCATGTTTGTCGGTCCATAACTTCTGAACTGCGAGCTGTAGAATCAAAATTCCACATCTACTGGTTTCCCTGGAGCATCATGTATCTAACCCACTAGGCCACGCCCATTTCTGTGTGGTAGATTTTCCGCCATTTTGAATTTGATCAAAAACCTACTTTTGCGAGCTCCTCCTAGACCGTTTGGCCAAATCACACAAAACTTTTTCTGGGTCATCTATGGGCTACCCCGACCTAAGGTTAGTAAAGGATTTTGGATACGTGAAACCGTTTTGAAATGATAAATCTCTAAACTTTTAATGAAACACACGCCAACACTAAATTGCCCACAACTCATTAACCGGTCAATTACAACTACTGCTGCTACTTCTGCTACCACTCCCACTACTACCAACACTACTACTACTACTATTACTACTTCTGCTACTATTACTACTACTACTACTAATACTACTACTACTACTACTACTACTACTACTGGAAGTTGGAATGTAGCATTTTGGGTGGGGTTAATGTGTTTTGGGGTTCTGCATCTGCTGTAGCATAATACATAGTTGGTTTAGATGTCACACAGTAATGCCCGATCCACAAAGACTTGACACCCACGTTTGAATAAAAACAAGTTTATGCCATAATAAGGTTATATCCATGCCTTGTCATTGCTGTGGAAGGATGGTGTAGGGGTAAAGTAGCAGACACCAAAGCTGGAGGTCCTGGGTTCAAACCACGGCCAGGTAACTGTTTTATTTTTTGAAAATGTAGAATAAAGGTTAATCTGGATATAATTATGTATAACGCTGCTGAATACACACTGTGTACATAGCAGAATAACTGAATATGCCTATTTATGGTAACGTCATATTTCGACGTCCTCTTGACATTCCTGTGTAGATGTCTAAATGATCCCCAAATCGGCTGTGATTTGGCCTAGTCCTGGACGTCACTGAAAGATGATATCAGAACATCATCATGATGTAATTGTGTTTGCTGGGAGCCTTCTTTCAGATATATGAAAGGAAAAACATTCCAATACATTATTGTGTCTTCAGATGTGAAAGGTCCAAAAAGAGAATTAAATCTGAATTATCCTTGTCACTCATGTGTCCAGCTCAGTGGCCTTGTGGTCTGAATGTCCGCCCTGAGACTGGGAGGTCGTGAGTTCGATCCCCGGCCGAGTCATAGCAAAGACTATAAAAATGAGACCCATTTGCCTCCCTGCTTGGCACTCAGCATCAAAGGGTTGGAATTGGGGGGTTAGATCACCATATGATTCCCGAGCGCGGCGCTCACCGCTCCCCCAGGGGATGGGTCAAATGCGGAGAACAAATTTCACACATTGTGTGACAATCAGTGGGACTTTACCTTTACTTTACTTCCATTGTAACAGCACAACCCACACCAATTAGTTCAAACATCTCCATTCAGGGCAGACTTTTAATGTAAAGTGGTGGATTATGTGTGTAATACAGACATGTCCTTAATGGTAAATGGACTGCATGACAAGCTGCAATGCAGGGTGCTGGCTATAGTCATCAAAAGCACACACACACACACACACACACACGCACACGCGCACACACACACACACACGCGCACACACACACACACACACGTACACACACGCACACACATATACACCACACCTGCACCTAATTCTGGACTGATCACCACACACCTGCACTTAAGACGCTAATCAGCCTCTACACTCAGTGTGTGTCCGTTACTGCAGTAGAGGCTGTGTTGGTGTTTCGGTCCTTTGGTGTTTATCCTCCCTTCAGATGCATTATTAAGTAAGTTGTAGTTTTGTTAGCCATTGTTGAATTGCCATTCCAAGCCATCCTGATCTTAAAGGTGAATTGCATATGTTTTTCTCTTTAGCCATGGTTAAAATATATTGTTTATTGTTTGTTTGATTGTTATATTGTTTTTTATTGCTAAACATACTACTTCCTATGACTATTTTGTCTGTTTGCACACGCACACGCGCACACACACACGCACACGCACACGCACACGCACACTAAAATGGCCACCACTGGTGTACTTCATCTCCCAGAGTGCTTCACTCACTCACTTGTGGATTGTGCCACGTGGGTGGGGAGATGGGTGGAGCTATGGCTATAAAAGAAGTGCAAAACTTGCCCCAAACCCCAGTCTGCTGCTACAGAGGTGCTGTGAGCCAGTCCAACTCATGCTGACCTTAAAGGTGAATTGCATATGTTTTTTTCTTTAGCATGGTTAAAATATATTGTTTATTGTTGCTTTAATTGATTGTTACATTGTTTGTTTATTGCTAGTTTGATGTAATTTGGATTGCTTGTTAACATTGTGTATTTGGGTAAATAATTCTGTTTGTGTTCTTATCCACAGACAACATGCTGATTGCCTCACTGTCACTTTTGATGTTGGGAAAATAAAATCACCCTGCACCTTGTCCTGCTGTGTGCCTGCCATCTTTCCTTGTGGTTTTATCTGGGTCCAGTGCTGAGGGGTCACATTGCCCTCACCTGTTCATAGGTGTGACACTCATTAACCGCTCATCCTGGCTGATATTTTACCACATGTTGAGCAGAGTTGCTTTAACTTAAGAACACATAATTTGATAATTGTAAACTCAGTTCACCAATGTTTACACTGCAAAATGTATCACCAATGTATTTTACATGAAACAGAAGTTGGCGGGCTTGTAATCCTGCAGTGTGACTGACATCACTCTGAGCCAATCAGAGTTGGGCTGTGGTCAGGCTCTGTACCAGGTGCACTGAATCACTGATGAATGGAGATGGTGCAAGACAGTTGGCAGTATAGAGGGAACGTTTTTTAACATCCAATTCAACTTATCTTTGAAACCTGCTGAATGAAACCTCCAACTGGGTACTGTACTCCAACTGTACTGGGTAAAGCACTCTGGACGCATCACACACAGAGATAGAACTGTACTCTAACCACAACAGGCACAGAGCTGTCTGCTGAGTGAAGTTGACCATGAGCAAAAACATACAAATAAACAAATAGATAGAATGCTTCCATACTGCTCACCTGGTGTAATCAAACTCTCCACAAGCCCTGAGATGCCAAGTTGACTTGAAAATGTCATTTACACCCTGATTCTAGCTTAAATGTTCACTGTAGCAAGGTTGTACCTTAGTTGGTGTAATTCAGCCGCTAGCTCCAGTGCACATTGCCACAGACATATACACCTATACACACACACACACACACGCCACACACACACACACACACATACACACACACACACACACACACACACACACACATATACACACACACACACACACATACACACACACACACACACACATATACTCACACATATACACACACATATATATACACACACTTACACAGATATACACTAACACTACTATTACTACTGCTACTACTGCTTGAACCCGGTCAGGTCACCAAATCTCAACCAAACTTTGTGCACTTGTGCACATACCAACTCTGATTAAATGTGCAATTCAGTGTCTATATTATCTGACATACACCCCCCAAGTCACCGGAAGCTTGGACCCCGCATCGCCGCTTGCGGCTATATTTATTATTATTATTATGCTTTATTTCCATTTTTATTTTCTATTATTTTCTATTATACTTTATTTTTTATTCAAATGATTCTAATTGAAAACAGAGCATTCAAATTCTATTATACTTTATTTTTTATTCAAATGATTCTAATTGAAAACAGAACATTCAAATTCTATTATACTTTATTTTTTATTCAAATGATTCTAATTGAAAACAGAGCATTCAAATTCTATTTACTTTATTATTATGCTTTTTCCATTTATTTTCTATTATTTTTATTATTTTTATTATACTTTATTTTTTATTCAAATGATTCTAATTGAAAACAGAGCATTCAAATTCTATTTTTTATCCTATCATTCAGGGTGAGGCTTTTACAACCTCAGCATTTTTTGTTACATGCTATTGTTTCTCATCCTATTTTTATCATATCATGATGTATGGTCATATTGTTGTTGTTTTCATCCTATTTTTATCATATCATATCATGATGTATGATCATATTGTTGTTGTTTTCATAATGCTCAAACTATCCTATGTACATATTGAAAAATAAAATAAAAAGTCACAACCAGCATTGTTTCCAGTCTCATATGATTTATTTGATTGAAAATGTCACATACAGGTCTGTGGTGTTGCACATTGTATACATTTTAAATGATAACTTTTACATGATCCAGGCTGTATTCTACTTACAAAGGTACATACCATATTATCGTTACACAGAGTATCACTAGTATATTTTTTCATAACACTTTGATACGATAGACCTTTTTGGATGTTGATTAAAAAGAATATGCAATGTTGCCCACAGCTGACAGAGGCGCTGTTCTGGACCTGCACAGATGAATAGGTGACATGTCGGCTATTACGATCTATAAAACATGCTATTTCCTTTGGGAATCGCATATAATCAGGAAGATTGCCATAACTGTCAAAAAACATAGCTTCTCTGGCTGCAGTTATATATATTGCGAGCCAGTGTTGTCCCGGCCTGTCACTGTAGTCGGTGTTAACAATAACCATAGCAGGAAGCGACCGTACATGTCGCGGAAGTGCGTCGGCGGGTAGTACACCCAACAGTTGCACGCCTTTTGCAAGTTTCTTCCTGAGAATCCGATCAATCTCCATTGTGTTCATAGGCCCCTATCGTTGCATCGGCGCAGTTTCTAGGCCGAGCGGCAGGCGCAGATCAAAGCAGTGGGCGTGGAAAGGCGCACTTGATATCGTCGTGCTGGCGCTAGATGCAGCCCAAAGCATTACAACCACGCCTTTTAGGCGTAAAATTATGCACCGTCATGCTCATTGGATAAGTGCAATAAACGAATCGCACGCTTGCCTTTTTAGCTCCAATTCCAGTGATCCCGCAAAACCAGACGAAAGCCAAACGCTCTGCCCCCCCCCCCCCCCCTCCCTTCATCCAGCCTGTCTGTCTGCATTATAGGCTATTATTCCATATTATTATGCTTCTCAAACCAATCTAACTGCAGTTTCAATACTGCAAGCATGTAAATACGCTACACTATAGCAAGATCAAAGTGAAAATAATGTACTAAACGCATCAGCTAGAAAAATATAGCCTATTAGATTGGTGAAAGTTTGTCCAGAAAGATATCGTTTTCTCTCCCCTGCTGCAGGTAGAATGATGCACATAAATATACCCTACATTATGTAAAGTCATTGCATAAATGTGTTTTTATTGTAAAACTAAATGTGGAGTAGGGCGAAGTTATTGGAGCGCACATCACAGTATAGCAGATGACAGTAGAAGCTTCCGAAGCGCGTTCCGCTGTCACTTACCTAAATCACGTTAAATCCACACAGGGTATATATAGGCTCAAGAGGACATATATGTTTCACATAGGGTGGTGTTTCATTTCATGTTTTATTTGGTCCAATATTGAAATGTTCGACAATTGCAGGTTGTCTTACCATTACACATTATTTTAGATCTACCTTTTATATCTATTTCGGCTCATTTGGTGCTATTTAGTAGCGAAATGGAGGACCCAATTGCATGCTGGGAGTGGACATTCACAGGCAGTAAACTTACAACTGCTATTTCCTATGGGAAGCTGGGTGCTGCTATGTGTTGTGTCTGTTTGAGCGAGGGAGTCAGAGAGAGAGAGAGAAGGGTGACTCAGAGGCAGAAGAGCACTGGCGCACTGAATAGGCCTGGTTTCAGAGAGAGACAGAGAAGGGTGACAGGGGAGAGGCACAAGTGCACTGGCGCAGTGAATAGGCCTGGTTTTCAAAGGCGCAAAGCGCTAAATTTAAGGCAGGTGCCAAGATATCAGTACGCCGAGATTTAAGGCCGACACGCCCACTTTGGCCCATTCTGGGACTGCGCCACGCCCATTCGGCCTAAAGCGCATTTGGCAGCGTAAAGCCATATTGATATCGTCCCAAAACAGGCGCAAGGCACGTTTTTTTGCGGTTAAGGCCCGTTTTAGTGCCGAAGGCCTGTGGGAGAATAGGGCCCATAGTGTCCAGGTCTAGTAATAGTCCAATAAGACCTGTCTTTTCCCTGAAATTTCTAAGATGCTGTCAAAGACACTGTAGCAGATTATGTTGATTGTGCGAGTCAGAGGCTGTCTGAATCGGACATCAAGTTTCACATTGCCTGTTCTAATCAAGCTGACGTTTCCTGTGTTAGCACCATCTGCTTCCAGGTTAAAGCAAAACAGTGTATAGCCGCTACCATATTCTTTGCGTGTGATAGCGAGAGGGCGGTCCTTCAAATGACGACCGGTGGCTTGGAATAGCTCGTAATATTCCCTGACGTACTCGCCAGTGGTGAAATTAGGCATAAATGGTCGTGCAGGGTATGAGTGACCATCACAATATAATGCCATAAATTCAGTGTTGAGATTAAGGAAATTAAAGGGATTTCTTGCATAATTCCCGCTATATGCCTCGTTATCAACGAATGCAATTATTATAAATTTAGGTATCTGTCCAGTGTATAAGTTTTCATGATTTGTCATTCTGAGACCTCTCCCGACTGTCACTGTCTTCAGTGAAACCCTATCCATGGCGTAGCGCGCATTAGCGTGCGTTAGCGCCCTCATGTGGGCAAGCCTGACAGCTGGGGAAATGCTAACTTTCTTCAGATAGAGACTTGCGCTAAGTATATTCACCCCGATTTGTTTATCAGGAGTGGGTGACATGAGACAGAATTCATCTTTAGAGCGGATAAATTTTAGCCCCACATCAATGCCATTTATCATCAGTTTTTCCTGCATAAATAAATCAGCGTGTATGGGACAGATGAGCTCCAAAGTTTTACTTTCTGCAGTGTAGACCTGTCTCTTAACCAGACCAGCATTACCCGAGTTAAGAGCTGTCCCATCCATAGCAGCAGCCGAATCTTTGATGAAAAGGGCTGTGCTGAATTGTGTATCCAATGTCTCTTGCCCATAATTAATAAGACATTCGAGCAATGCTCTGTATGGATATGTGTTACTAGCTTGCGTTATAAGTCTATCACCAAGTTGAATGTCTAGCTGTGAAAATAGGCTACCACCTGGATAATTGATCAGGGTAGCTATATCATCATCAGCCAGGGCTACGCCGTCAGGCTTGGTGAGTTTCAGTCGGATATATAAATAGCTGTCATTAAAATCGATATATTGATCATTTGACCCAGTAATTGCGAATTCGATTGGAGCTCCTGCGGTGATTGCAGAAACAGGTGGGATCTCAACCCATGCTGCACGCTCGATGCAGGTCTGAGTTGCCGGTAGACGAAAAATATCAAGCTCACTCTTCATACACTCTACCGATTGGTTATGAAGGAGTGACATTATTATTATTATTATTTAGAAGATGTCTCTGGTGCGAGTTTTAGCACGTCTGCGTGGTTTGGGAGCTGTCTTTGGTCTGTGGGGAGCCTTGCAGCGTCTTCTCTTATGTAATCTACTTGGTTTTTTAACGGGGCGATACCCCCTCCGACCACTGGATGGCGGTCTCCGGCGGGGATAGGCCATAAAACCATTTCCGGTTTGGGGTTCAGGTCCCCCTGTTGCTTTTCTGACGATATTCTGAACTATGTCTCCAGCGATGCCTGATGCAGCAGTTTTAATATACGGTTTAGCAATACTAAATCCGCGTTTAAATAATGGGACAGCCATCCTAAAAAGACTTCTAAACAGGCCACCTAGTCCCGCTCCATACTGTGTAGCGCTTCCGGAAAATCCCGCTAAATCCCCGCCCGCTTGTTTAACATAATAGTCAAAATAGTAATCCGACCCGTCGTTTCCGGCGTTTTCATAAGGCGTCATCATCATGCGTCAGCGTTTATGTCCAACTGGTCTGAAATGTAATTTGATAAGGACTTTTCCGTATGCAAATGGAATATGCTTGTTTTGCAAGCAGGACAACTTCGACAATTCTGCACCAAAGAAGTTAAATCGATAAGAACTGACGACCGAGTTGTTCCCCTCAGTGGTTCCACTGCAACATCAAGGCGGGAGCGCTGTTCTAAAAAACAACAAAACAGGCTTCGTCTGTTGCCTTCAATACTCTTTGTCTGCTACATCCGGGTACCTCCACCGGCAATGTGTTTCATGTTCAATGTAGCTGCAATCTACAAGCAGGGTCCATGTATCAACACATTTCAAAGCCTAAATGTTACTGGAAAGAGCATCACTCCAACTGGTTAACAAGTGAAACATTTGGTCACTCACACTGTTGGTGAAGTGGTTACAGCAGCAGTAGTGGGATTAGCTCATGTAGCTAACAGCTGCTGTGTGTGTGTGTGTGTGTGTGTGTGCGTGCGTGCGTGCGTGCGTGCGTGCGTGCGTGCGGAGGAGGCAGAGGAAGCGCTGCTGGTATCGATAAACTTGATAGTGTAGAAAATGAGTATTCTATCCGTTTAAAATGTCGAGTAAGTATTTAAGTATCAATATTTTTGACAACCCGACGACCCTGTTTATCAAAATGGCTGTAGGGGAATCACTTTCAAGATCCTGCATATTTTAATAAAATATCAATACTTGGTGCCAGTGTCCCCCCCCCTAGTGTGTGTGTGTGTGTGTGTGTGTGTGTCTGCTCTGTATGTGTGCGTGTGTGTGCGTGTCTCTGTGTGTGTATGTGCGCTAGGGTTGGCACGATGGACGATGGCATCGACCATCGTGATTGGCCGACCCCCCATCGACCTCTGAGCCTTCTACATCGGATCATCGTGATTAATTATCTGTTAGAAATAAATGTGTGCTGTTTTAAGTAGGGGTGCACCGATCGATCGACACGCAATCTGTATCGGCCGATTTGGACCTCAAATATGTGATCTGCTGTTTCCGATATTCCTTTAATGTTGCCGATCGCATAGCCGATCATGCTGCACGTGAGAAACATGAGGCAGCCCATTTTCATGTCTTCAATGTCTATCGTTTAACTTTCATATTGTGCTCTAACGTTTATATCATTGTGTTGCAAAGCACACGCTTTGCTTTCGTCAGTGTACTCACCTCCATGCACACACCGCACCAGACTGTCAACACACCCCTTGCGTCTTTGAATCACACAAATCAGCTGGTGATTAGAGCAGCCTCAGCAGAGAGAAGTTACCTCCAGTCCTCCCGCCTACCGAGGCATTTGCATGCTGTTAAGTCCGTGTGTATTAAAGTCCCAGATTGACACGGTGCTACAGTGGTAGTCGGGGTAGTGCACGCGCACACACAGACAATTTCCACGCAAGCATTGATGTTCCCGCGGGCACTTTGAAGGAAGCGAAAGTGTGCGGCTGAGTATGTGGATGTGCGCTCCGTTCAGACGGACTTTCTTCCTTTCTTTAGACATCAGTTGAACATGTTCTAATCCCCTTCTTCCATGTGTGCGTATATGACCAACCAGTAAGTCATTATTATGTTAATATTCCTGTATTGCATTCCCTTTTGGTTTTA
>NC_139633.1:35160459-35270459 GCF_964638095.1 Poromitra crassiceps | reverse complement strand
AATGCCAAAGGCCACGATGGTGCACTTCTACACCTCCATCGTTGAGTCCATCCTCACCTCCTCCATCACTGTCTGGTATGCTGCTGCCACTCTCAAAGACACTAACAGACTTCAACGCATCATCCGCTGTGCTGAGAAGATAATCGGATGCAACCTGCCATCCCTCCAGGACCTGCATGCAGCCAGGACACTGAAGCGGTCTCGCAAGATCATGGCTGACCCCTCCCACCCTGGCCACAAACTCTTTAAGACACTCCTCCACGGCAAGAGACTGAGGTCTGCCAAGACCAGAACCACCCGCCACAAGACCAGCTTCTTCCCAACCACCATCAGCCTCACCAACAAGGCCCCCCCCCAAAGCAAACTTTGCTGTGTGTGTGTGTGTGTGTGTGTGTGTGTGTGTGTGTGTGTGTGTGTGTGTGTGAGTGAGTGAGTGAGTGAGTGTGTGAGAGAGAGGAGCGCTCAGCCCCCACCTCTGTGAAATTCAGACAGCAGCAGGCAGATAAGAGGAGAGGAGAAGCCACAACACCAAAGTGCGACGGTGAAAACATTACTCGCCACGTGGCGGACAGACCCCTGATCGTCACTCGCCAAAGCTAAAATATGCCCGCCTGGCGGGTGGCGGGCTCTAATTTCGGGCCCTGTGTGTGTCTATGTGTGTGTGTGTGTCTGTGTGTGTGTGTGTGTGTGTGTGTGTGTGTGTGTGTGTGTGTGTGTCTATGTGTGTGTGTGTTAGGGTTTAATATTTTTCCCGAAAATGAGCCATACCGGGAAACGGGAAATTAAGACCTCTTTCCCAGGAATCCGAATTCGTTTTTCTTTTTTTGTATACATCAAGGAGAAATATACCTATTATGGCCCATTTCCACCGCTGGTATCAACGCGGCCCCGCCCAGCTCGTCTCGCTTTTTTGTCTCATTCCACCGATCAAAAACGGGGACAGCCCGGGTTGTATTGGGGTCGAGTCGTGCTAATTTTCGTACCTGCCTCATTGAGGTTCTATTCTGTGAACCCGGGTTCATACGGTGACGTGAAAACATTGTAGACGACTGATTGGTCAGGCAGAATCGTGTTTACTCTGTCTATCCTACTGACTGTCAATGCAATGCTGCATACCAGTTTAGTGGGGCTTACCTTCTCTTCTGTTATGCTTTTCCATCAGTCTTTTGTGTTGCTGCCTTCGCCTCTGGTGAAATAAAATCGTGGCGGTGGTTTCAATTGTCCAAAAGTCCGCTGCTCAGGAAGCGCTTGTAGTTGAGTGCTGCGTCGGCTCCGCTAGGCCGCAGGCAGGGCTCTGGTGAAGCCGCGGTCTTGCCTGGTGAGGCCGCCGGGGTAGAGGTTTCACTCTAGCGCAACCCCCGTCCCTCGTCCCTCGTCCCTCGCGCAGCGCATGTGAGTTTTGACTAACAACAAAGTGATATCCATTCTCCTGGCCGATTGTCACATTTGCCCATGTACACTGTAGGTCATTTAGAGGCACCAGTATTTCATAAACAGTTTAAAAGTTCTCTGTATGGATTTAATTGTAACGTTATGTTATAGCCTACTTCGGAATATGGGCGCAGGGCAGATATGCGGTCGCTATGACGACCAGGTGTGGGCGGGGGCAGATGACCAGCGGTGGAAGCAAAACGTATATCGGGCCGAAACGATTAGAGCCGAGTGGTGACGAGCTGTGCAGGGCAGTAAAATGTGGTGGAAATGAGCCATTAGTTCCCAACCTGACGAATGTATTATTTGGTGCCATTCATATTAATTAATTAAGGCAAAACATCACAATTTAACTAACTTTTTAGGCTGTTTTTAGTAGGCTGCACCTATATAGGTATTAGGCTATATAGTGCCGTTAGGGTTTATATAATTCACCAATCGCCTGGATTGACGTATGAATAAATCCTGTCGTAGCCTAGGCTAAATATTTTCTTAGAGAGTTGTGGAAACTGCCGTGGAAGAATGGAGTCGTAAACGCGTCGATCAGCCTGTTTTCACGCTCTTTTACGCACAACATCAATGCTGTCTGATACCTGTCAACGTGTGCTTTTATATGGGCTGCTGCTCTCTGGCGGCTGCACTGCTCGTCTTCCAGCCGTGCCCAGACATCTCCATACCGCATACCGGAGCACGGCTGTATCAGACTATCTCCAGTCTCCACCCCTCTGTGCACGGACATCGCCTACAACCAGACCATCATACCCATTGCCCAACCTGGGGCACACGAACCGAGGACGCACGGCTGGGCTGATTGTTGTTTTCACCGCTGGTGAAGTTTGCACGGTGCTCAATCGCCGTCTCGTAGGCTACTGCATTAACGGTCATGGCACAATCCCCTCAAGCAAGTCAGAAGTGTAGTAGAAAAGAAAAGAAACATCGTGGGCTTTGTGTTTATTAGGCTATGTTGTGCAATAAGCTTTCAGTGTGTTCCACCGGCGCACAGTGCACAAAGTGTGACAGTCACTTTGGTTGCAATTACATGTTGGTCCACTGTGTGGCGCTCCTTGTTATTGTATTGGCTTTACGGCAACCACTTACTTTACGTCTCACTTCTCCTCCAGTCTGCCTCCATGCAAGACGCAAGTCAGACTCTGTGACAACTTGGTGTGTGTGAATTAGCGTTCTCTATGTCTAGCTTCTACATGTGTGTAGAGAATTAGTGCCGTAGAGACCAGGCTTTATATGGTCGACAATAAATAAACAGTCTGTGTGAAATCCCACAACTGCCATGGTTTGAGTCTGTCATGTTAGCTGGCTATCCAGGAGGCTAACAGAAGCTACACAACACCCCCAAACTTGTTACAAAAGGCACATGGCCAAAACACGCCGAAATAAAATCAGAAATTAATTCCACTCTGCAAAGGATATCAAATTTCAAATGACTGACTATAGCATTGTTGTCAGAGAAGATAGTATTAAAATCTGCCTGCAATACCTTGTTATTTGGCGCTATATAAATAGAAAATTGATTGATTGTTGGTTGATTGATTCACTCTGATGTCTCCGAAATGCCTATACATCGTGATCATTTAATGACTTTACAATGCTTACAGTAGCATAATATATTACATGTTCTTTTAAAACATAGGCTACATCATTAAGAAAGTAAACTGTCGGCATATTTATATTCTATTTCTATATATTGTGTGTGTGTGTGTGTGTGTGTGTGTGTGTGTGTGTGTGTGTGTGTGTGTGTGTGTGTGTGTGTGTGTGTGTGTGTGTGTGTGTGTGCAGGAAACTTCTGTTGGTTTTAAACAGAGTTCAATGTGAAACCACACCCTCTTTGACCTCTAACTGCTCCTTCATACTTTAACACTCCATTTAAACTTTCAACGAGTCAGCACTTTTAGGACTTTATCTTAACTCAGCTTTAATTTATTTTTTGTACTCTTTGAGAAATCACAGTTTATGTTTGATGCCTTTTTCAGCCTTTATAATGGGACCAGCCTTGAGTGTGTCTCACATAGCAGGCTGTACTTTAGACTAAATCCACACAAAACTGTGACAGTTCACACAACTTTAACACAACATACATATATTACACATCAAACCCTTGAGCTACTTCTGCTCTCACTCACAAAGTCTAAATATAAGTGATGTGATGGATAGTTTTTGAGATATTAACGTTTGTTTGGCACAACTCATACTAGTTAACTGAGTTCATTAAGTGCTGTTTTTGTTGTTGTGTTGTGATGTCATGCTGATTCGTCCTATATAAATAAAGTTATTTATTTATTATTATTAGTAGTAGATGTAATATTATATTACTATTTGAGGGTTTTTTAAATAAGTTGGTCTTTAATTTCTTTATGAAGTTATAAACCTGAGAGAGAGACATAGACAAGAGAGAGAGAGAGAGAGAGAGAGAGAGAGAGAGAGAGAGAGAGAGGGGTGTAGATTGTGGTAAGAAGTGGTCTCAGCTCGTCTAAACACAGTTGTTTGTGCTCATACAATGGCAGTGTGTCAGGATTTTCCATGGACACACCTACTTTTCAGAGCAGCACGCCCATGGGCGCGTTTGGGAGCACAAAGCTGCTTGCTATCTTCCCGGCACCGGGCGCACGGCCTGCAGGTGTGCAGGTGGACAATAGGAAAGAGAGCCAGCACAGACGCAAACGCTACCGCAGATGCCTTCTGCACCGGTGTACGCTATAGGGCCCCAACGCTTTAACGAAACATGTCCTCCTAACTCTCATAATCCATTCATCAAATCCCACCAAAAGTAAGACATGTTGAGCAGTGTTGCTGGAACACACCCAAACTACCACTAGTGGGTGCTAAAAATGCAAAAGGTTCATATCTTATCTGTATTTCTCCATCTCTATATGTGTCTTTCTACCTACAGTATAGTAATGTTTTGTCTCTCTGTCTGTCTTTTCAAATTGTGCCTGGACGCCTCAATTGCCGCTTGCAGCTATATTTTTTAACTTGAACTTTTCTCTTAGGTTAGGGTTATAAATAGCCGCTTTCACACCGGCCTTGAAAGCCAGAAAATATGATTCGCGCCTCCGATGTGAAAGTTGTGAACGCGGGTTGGTGGGTAATTGTTGTACGCCTTTCGTTCCGCCAGTGGACCTAGTCACAGCGCCGGGTTACCCTGCAACCCGCCTCCACCTGAAAGCGTAGGAGCGGCAAGCCGGAACGGTGTGAATGGTCACCTCATTCATAAAAAAAAATACAGGGCAAAATCACCTCATGCAGCAAGAAAGGCATAAGTGAAAGTAAAAAAAAGGCGGCCAGGAGGAATGCTCCGTGCCTAGTAAGTAGGTTAGGCTTTATGCTCAAACAATGTTGACATTAGTAGGTAAAATTAACGGATATAATAATACGCTTCAGAGGACTATTAGCTGTCTGTGGCGAGTTGGTCTGAGGACATTCCCTCTGGAAACCAGCTCCAGAACTGCAATCTGTCTAGCTAGCCAGTTGTGCATTCCCTTACAAAAACTACTAACGTTATAGTAGTCATGTGCATTTATAGCCTATACTCTTCCCCTGACGAACGTTATGCAGACTGCAGCTGTTTGATATGCGGGCGTCGTCTTTCAGAACAGACGCTAATTAGGCTACTTCATGGGAATAATTTGCTTTACAAAAAACAGGAACCCAAACATAAGAATTAGCCTTGTACCTAATAGGCTACATGATGGTGCATCTGTGATCCATAAAGTTGATCAGATGAATATTGAAAGCCTTGTTACCATGCTGCATGTAGAGTAGACAACACTTTCGTGTTTTATCAGTTTGATCCTTAACGACCGCAGCACGTTGGCTGGCGTACATCGGCGATGTTTGGTTGTTGAATGAATTCGTTCATCATACAGTAGCCTAGGCTACACTAACCTATGAAAATATTCATTTGGGCTACTAGAGGAGCTGGGTGGAAATGCAGCCGCTCGCCTTTCAATCCGGGAGGGGTGGCTGTCACCTGAAAGCACACCCCAGGACGGGAATGTGGCGGTGCTGCTTGGCTGTGTGTGAAAGCAATTTCTGTGGCGAGGCTGCCGGCTTTGCGGGCCTTCTGAACTGCAATTTTGCGCGATCTGTGTGTGAAAGCGGCTTATGAGTCATAATGGTTATAGGCACACACTACATTTCTAGTGAGCCTCTCACAGCTGCTTTCACATTAAGGGCCCTATCTTCCCCCTGGACGCTAAACTGGCATTAAACGCAAGAAAAACACGCTTTGCGCCTGACTCGGGAAGATAGCATCATGTTTTTAGGCCCCGAAATGCGCTTTACGCCGAAGAGGCGTGACGCAGTGCAAGAATAGGCCAGAATGGGCGTTTCAGCCTTAAATACCGGCCAAACGCTATCTTCACCCTGGCGTTAATTTAGCGCTTAGCGTTTTTCAAAACCAGGCCTTATTCAGTGCGCCGGGGATATTACTGTGCGTAATTACACGCAGCTCTCCTCTGTCGATCTCACCCTCTCTCTCTCGCGCGTCAGACAGGCACAAAGACAGATGAAAAAAAAAGTTGTTATACCTGTTGGGCCAGACATTTTGAGTAAACATAGACATTTGGAGCGGGACATGTATTTTGAACGCAATACATTTGAGGGAACACAAACCCCCACATTCCAAGCACCCGGCCATTTGAGTTCACACACCCGTGATAAAACGGCAGGGAAGCGAGCCATTCCTTTGTTATCAAAGAGTGACAAAGGACAGCCAACTCTCCTTCCTGCAAGTGAGATAAGATGAGCCAATCGGAGTGGCTGACAACAAAGACACGCCCTGCACACCACATTATATACAGGGTTGAAGCCCCAAAACTTCAGTTCCTAAGTAGCCTCAGCTACAGACAGGACCTCCGTAACACAGAGACAGGGTTTCAACCCCCTCTGTTGAGAAGTTCTACGTAGCTACTAGCTGCAGACAGGACGCGTGACGAATCTCGAGAGAAGTCGCCCTTCCCCCTCCTCGCAACCGAAGCCACATAGCCGTAACCAGGCTACGCTACCTGCACAGAGCTAAGCTAGCTCTGATACCCCTCCTATCCTGAACCCGAAGCCACATCGCCGTAACCAGGCGAGTGTCATCAACCCAAAGAAGCGAGCTGTGAGATCCCCCTTTCCTCTGTCGAGACCTCCCCGCAGACCCAGGACCTCAGCGTGGCCAGCTGAGATCGACCGTCTGCTCTCACTCCTCAACCCTTCCTTCCTGCCCTGGACAGCGGACGCGCGCTGGACCAGACCTCCCCTCCGTTGCCGGAGGAACCCCGCGAGACCGCCCGTAGCAAACCGCTATACACGCGTGTGCAGGACTGAGCGCACACGCCAAGTAAGACCTGAACTGATCACTCACGTCCGGGCAGCTTAGAATTGTTTAGAGTTAAAAGGGATATATATATATGATTGACTGATGTGGTACTGTGAATGATAATCTGTGAACTGTTTTGTCTGACTGTAACTGTGCTCACACATGCGTTACTGAATCCGAGTGTATAAACGCTAGTCACCAGCTCTTCACCGATCCGCCGAGCGGGTCTAGGATAGCCTATAGGCCGAGTTGAGCTCATTTCACTAGTTAAACGCCGGTTAATTCTAACCGTTGTGAAGTGAGCACCTCGCTGCCTTTTTTCCATCTAAACAGCGTTGGTTATCACTCACGGGCACGTGCGTTAGGTGCGTGCAGAAACCTTCCCCTTTCATACACACACACATAACTTCCCACTGACCGGCTAACCGCCATTTTGTGCCGAGCAGACATTAAGGTGTCCTCCATTTTGTGCCGAGCAGACATTAACGTGTCCTCCATTTTGTGCCGGGCAGACACCCACGTGTCCGCCATTTTGGGTGAAAGCCGGCTGGTTTCACACATACACACACACACACTCTGCCGCCATCTGGTGTTCATACGGTGCCTTACACTTTCCATGCAGAGAATATCCACTGACCTCATAACTTTCACCCAGTACATTGAAGAGTTTTAGAATGTAACTTAGTTATAAATGAAATTCGTTGATTGTATTGCCAACACCTCCCTATTATTTTATATATAATAAATAGTGTCAAGTCAACTTTTAATAGAATTCAACTGTTTCAGAGTGATTTTGTGACGATTGTGGTAAACTATTGTTTAAGGATTTAGGACATCACACTTCAAAGAGACTAACTGTGATTAAGGTTGGGTCCTCCGCAAAGCAGGTGGTGCCCCTAGGTTAATCCTTATCAAGGATTACATATTTGATATTTTAATAATTTTATGAAATATTAATAATTTTCGGATTATTAATATTTTATTTTACCCAACTAAATTTAATCCAAATAACGAGCACAACATACCGTAGTTTTGTCTCATTCAGTGGGGGAGAAGAAAAGGTAGCGAGAGAAAACAATATCATTCTGCCCAAACTTTCACCAATCTAATCTCATTATGACATCCAGGGATAGGCTTTATTTTTCTAGCCGATGCGTTTAGAACATTCTTTTCACTTCGATCTTGCTATAGTGTAGCGTATTTACATGCTTGCTGTATTTAAACTGCAGTGAGATTTGAAGAGCATAATAATATGGAATAATATATATGGAGACAGATGGGGATGAAAGAGGGAGTGGGGGAGCTCAGAGCGCTTTGGTCGGGCTTTTTGGACCTGACTGGATCGCTCCGTGGAATTGGAACATGAAAGGAAGGATGTCATTGCGTAATTGCACTTCACCAATGACCAGAGTTGTGACTGCGCTGACCATGCCCACTAAATAGCGCTTGTCCTGGCGCTAAGCGCTATTTTAAGGCCAGGGGGAAGATAGGGTCCTATGTCTCTTAGAAAGTCTTTCAAGAGGGAGCTATTGTCCACGGTCGTTCATACAACTAAAATTAGGCGGTCACACCAAGTCAGTTTCCTTGCAAGTGAAAACATACCTTGGTGAATAAAATAACTCTGATTCTGATTAAAGACCTGACATTGAAGTTAGTTTGTTAATTAATCAAACTAAATACACACTTACATCTCCTCAGATCTGGTTTCAGCCTCTGCACTCCACCATGGTCCACACTGGAGGAATATACAAAGGCTCCTGGATGATTGTACCTCAGGTCCAGCTCTCTCAGATGGGAGGAGTTGGAGTTCAGAGCTGAGGCCAGACAAGCACAGCCTTCCTCTGAGAGCAGACAGCCTGACAGCCTTCACACACACACACACACACACACACACACACACACACACACACACACACACACACACACGCGCGCGCGCACACACACACACACACACACACACACACACACACACACACACACACACACACACACACACACACACACACACACACACACACACACAGTTTCATTATATGGATGTATAGATCATTGACTGTAAAAAGAATGGACAGGATATCAGCTCTTTTCAGTGAGGCCAAATAATCTTAGATCGCCGCCCTGGTGGTCAGTCCCAGTATAGGTCACAAGTCCCGCATCCGCAATGTTAGTGGGTGGGAAATGAGCCAAGCTAAACAATCAACGTACACATCAGATATTATTTCCCAAAGGTGGTTTCTATCATTTTAGATCGTTCTTATCATGCTAATGCATGTTCAAGTGGTCATGTTTCTGATCAGTTTGTTTTAAGTACTTATTTGACAATATACAAAGGGATGATTGACAGCTGTGGCAGCCAGTCTCAAGCCGTCACTGGCTTCTCCCCTCATCACAGCCTTGTGTATGTGTGTTGGGGAATAGTAAGTTGCGTAACATAATGGCAAGACGGGTTCTGCTTGATGTGTGATGGGACCACAATAAAAAGGAGATGGTTTGGACAAAAGTGTGTGAGGAAGTAGTCTCGGTTTCCAGACGTTTGGTGAGCGGCGCCAACAGCGCCACCTAACCACCAAAAGTCTGGGAATTTTCTGTTCCAAATCTGGTTCATTGAGCCCGGCGAGTACGGCCGGCAGCAGACATGCCTACATTTATTATTAGAAATTTATTTGGTAGCGGCAATGCAATGTTTCATAGTTCCAATATAGAGCAAGACACTGATGTGCTGCAAAGAGAGTTTATACCTGTTGTTTATTTTACAATAATTCTTCCTACCCGGAAGTGGTCCGCTTGCTACTGTGAAGCGCTGTGAAGTCATCAGCAGGCTCTGTAACGTAGCCTCCGGAGTCGGGCTTATCGCTGGGGGAAAGACCTCTAGCCGCCGGGGCCGGATGAAACACGTCCTATTAACAGGTTATGCTTGTTTCTAAGTGATTAATATGTTTATCCGCAAACGCGACAGGACCGGTTCTGCATGAGCGTCACTGCCCCCAGAAAGCAGGCCCGCCCACAACACTCATGATTGGTTCTCCGATGCAAGGCTTCCAACAGCACCACCTAACGTTATGAAAAGATTTAAATAGTAATATTCTCAGTCTTACAGTAGTGAAACGGATTAAGACTGAGAGCTGAGTCTAGTGAGGAAGTAACGTTAGGACGTATGGTTAGGACTGAAGTAGTCTCGCTGGCCAGACTCCTCTCCCTTCCGTCCGAGGAGTCTGGCGCTGCAGGTCTCCATAGTGGGATTGCGATGGGCGGCGCTTAGCGGGAGGAGGGAGCCGAAGCCGCACTGATTGAATTGGTCGCAGGCAAGGACAGAATTTGTAATAAACCGGGAGCGGACATCCGGCTGCCACCGAAACAGTTGCTCCAATGGGAGAGCAGCTGGAGAGCAGGGGAGGGTTTATCCCTGTTGCCTGTTTCCGCGCCGCCAGACTCCTCGGACGGAAGGGTGAGGAGGCTGGCCAGTGAGACTAGGACTGAAGTGGTAAGTTCAGAAAATGTGTTTTATTACTCAAGCTAACGTTATCGGTTTTAACGCGTGCAAGCTAACCGCCATACCAAAACCATACCAAAGTAATACTATTAACCAGGCTGTGTTAGCTTGCACGTGCTAGCCTTTCACAGCTGGCATAATAATGTTGCTAACAACCGATAATGTTAACATAAGCTGGAATAACGTAATAGACACGTTTTTAGAACTTACCAGGTTGTCCAACTGCCTACCTATGCCAGGAAATGTGTTTCATAACGTTACAACTCCCGGCTATAACATGGGGCCCACACAAGTTTAACACACAACCAGCCATCAGCTAACGTTAGCTGTTAGCTATTGAAGCAGTGACTATAATGCAGGGGTGGGATTTTTTTTTTCCATACTGGTTTACATAAAGTAAGCTTAGGGCCACACATTGGACATCATACCTGCCAACATGATTTTCATGGGAGTCTATTTTTAACCCTCTCTCCCGCTGTGATTGGTCATTTCTCCTGTTAATCCCCTGATATAATATAATAGTGATACAAATCAAATGGCTGCATAGCAGATGAGATTTATTAACATAACTCTGCCTTTTATTGAGTTTTGGGGGGTTGTTTTGTTTTCTGTTGAGGACATTGGGGGCCAGATTGAGATGGCCCAGGGGCCGGGTCTGGCCCTGGTGCCGCATTTTGCCCATGTGTGCTATAATGTCACGCAAGAGTCACACAAACAGACACTGGAGGTTTTATTTGGGGTAAAGCATGAGGAGAGTTTTTATAATGGATATCTCAGAGAAGTGCTTTGACTGTGGGGATGTTGTTCACAAGCTCCTCTCCTCGTAGCTGTTGTAAGGATATACAGAAGAGACCAGGCAGCCTGGCTAACATTAGTTAGAGGCCCAGACTGAGAGGCAGACCTGGGCTGCCCAGTAAACCCTATGTAACCTACATAGGGTGGCCATTTCCATAACACCAAAAAGGAGGACACGTTACAACTCACGATATGATACTATCACGATACGTTGCCCACGATAATGATGGTATCACAATATGGCGATTCTGCCATACTCGATACATTGCAAGACAATTTATTTACCATACATCACAATATCTGTGCAACTGAATTAGAAAAAATACCCCTGAAAAGGCAAAATGCAGGAACTACGTAATAGTCTGCTATGTTATTACAGGAACTATGTATTTCTGGTCCTTCTTTAACACTATAGTGTTAAAGAAGGACCAGAATTCCATAGACTCCCAACCCCCCACTCTCTCCTGTAGCCCTGCCTACTCACGGGTGGCGGTGTTGGATCTGAGGTGAAAAAATACATTATAGTTCTTTAGAGCCATCGCGATCTGACCTTCTGTTTCCCAGAAAATGTCAACATTTCTCTGATTGGATAGTGGGAGGTGGACGATACGTCCGCCCTGCATGCAGGGCTACAGGAGAGAGACAGCGGGGGGTTTAGAGTTACTGACCAAACACTCTATTTCAGTGATTGCTGTCAGAATATAGAGCCATTTAACATGTAGGCTATTTTAACACATTGACTGCCAGCCGTTTTTTTCTTGCTGTAGGTAGCTTCTGCCAAGCCGTTTTTTGAGGATTGTGGCTCATTTTACAGGAGCCGAGAATTATTTTCTGCTTGGAGTTTGTGAACATACAATATCTCAAAAGTACTAATAGAATGTGTACTTTCTCTGTCTAAAAGAGTTAGTTTGTAGAGTTAGTAGTTATGTAAGCATTAGCAGTTGAATACAGCATGGTTTTAGCGTCAGAAAGAATATTCAGAGATAAACAGCTTTTTGTGAAATTCGATAGAACTGTCACTTTAACCATTCATTTTTGGCTCTCTCTCTCTCTCTCTCTCCCTCCCCCTCTCGCTCTCTCTCTCTCTCTCTCTCTCTCCCCCTCGCTCTCCCTCCCTCTCTCTCTCTCTCTCTCTCTCTCTCCCTCCCTCTCGCTCTCCCTCCCTCTCTCTCTCTCTCCCTCCCTCTCGGGAGGGAGACGCACTAGGTTTAATCCTAGTGAGAGGGGGAGACGGAGAGAGAGAGAGAGAGAGAGAGAGAGGGAGGGAGGGAGAGAGAGAGAGCGAGAGAGAGAGAGAGAGAGAGAGAGAGAGAGGGAGAGAGCGAGAGGCAGAGTTGCCTCAACTCCTCCCTCTTCTTGCCTGCAGCGGCCGTCACAGTCTCAGTGCTTTTGCTGCTGTCCTGTGCCTGTCGATCTGCACGGCTGCTGTTTGAGGAAGTCGGCATGGACTCGCTTGCTTCTTGGAGTTTTGGTTGAGAGAAGCTTTTGCGATTCTGGTCATATTTATGCTGCGTGTTTCAAAGTGTGTTCCACCTGTAATGTATTATGTAAATTTGCAATCCCGTATCGCCAGCAATCAGCGCGAAAATAAAAGCGCCTTCGCCAATCCACCTTCATGAGAATGGCTTCAGTCACACTGCTTTTTGCTTGCCTTCCTCCTTCCTTGTCGCCACTTAGTGGGTCGGTGGAATGGGTTGTACACGTTGTACACGTCCAATACCTATATAAGAGATGTAAAAGGCTTAGATGCACAACCTACCGTCAAAAAAAAAAAATCGATTTTTTTGACGAGTACACTCGTCGCTGGCAGTTAACAGCTGGATTGTGTTTGACGAGTACACTCGTCGCTGGCAATCAAGGTGTTAACACAAAAACATCGCTGAATGGACCTTTAAACAATATTAATGTTGCCTTGTAATCTGCAAGTGGTTTTCTTCTTAGTTGGGTTTGGGTTTGGCCATGGTGAGGTGTAGCAGCGCCTGGTGGAGATCTGCACTCTACTGAGTGCACTTTTCTAGTTTTATTTTACTTTTGTTTATGCCTACAAAGCAAATGTTACTTTGTACTTGTGTTCTCTAGGGATGGGAATTGATAAGATTTTAGCGATTCCGATTCCATTTTCGATTCTGCTTATCGATCCGATTCCTTATCGATTCTCTTATCGATTCTCATTGGGCAAGGAAAAAAAAAAAGAGTACAAACGGGTTTATTAACATTAATTTTCTTTTATATTATTATCATTATAATTATGTATTCTTATTCAGCTCTGAGATCAGATTGCTCTTTTCAATCCCATACCAAGCAGGGATCAGTGTGTCTGTTAAACTGGCTTTTTTGGGGGTTTGTATTTTGGGTTGAGCATCTTTGTCATCTCCCTATAGAAAATATATAGTGGGAATGAATGAAACAGAACTAGTGGTTAGAATGACAACATGCAACTTTGACATTTTACTTTAGCTGGCATGTCAGACAAACTAGTCACTGCTCGGTGACATTCGTTTACCCTCGCCTCGGTCATTTTACTCTTCCCTGCCTGGGTGAATGGAGGGGCTAGAAGTGCGCAGCACAAGAAGTACTCGCTGCAGCCTCTGACCCAGAGCGACTACCAGCCTCTGAACCAGTCTGACTCTGAACGTCATCATCCTCTAAATTAAATGGATGGAAATGGAGTATTGGTGAAATCTAGTTTACGCAATGAAACAAATGGCACAAACAATAAACACACAATAGACAGGGTCTGGAGGAGCGCTAACGTTAGCCGCGCTGCTGTTAGCCGCGCTGCTGTTAGCCACGTCACTCCGTAGCACATCAGAAACGTGACATTCCTCCAAAATTATTGCATGCTGTGTGGACAAATGTTTCTGCATATTGCTAGTATTTCCCCCCTTTGACGAAATAGAGGTTTTGCAAGCATTGCAAGTGGCACTGTGGTCATCGTTTTGCTTCTGCCTAGACGCCATGGTGGCTGCGGTCTAAACAAAACAAGGCTGCGTTGCGTGCGTGCCTAAAAATACCCAGATATGATCTCAAGCCCTTTTTTCTATTAAATAAATTATTTTGGGGTCTTAAATGATGGTTGTTGAGGTCTTAAAAAGTCTTAAAAAGCATTAAATTTGACTTTGGAAATAGTGCAAGAACCCTGAATGTGATGTGTGTAGTTCTTCATAGGATGTAGCCTCTTCATTTTGCCCTCAAAATGCACCTGATCCATTTTACTTTACAATGTACTTATGTGTGTGTGTGTGTGTGTGTGTGTGTGTGTGTGTGTGTGTGTGTGTGTGTGTGTGTGTGTGAATGAATAATGAATGAATTAATAATTATTTTATTTGCTTGTCATGCCACATTGTGGCCCATCCCACATGGGATTATATGACACAGTTACACAAAATATATACATTTTCTTTTTCTTATTTTATCTATACATTTCATTCCTCCTCATCAACCAAGCATTTTCTAAGAAAGTGGCAAATGCAAAAGTTTCATATTGGAAGAGCCGTATGAATTTTTCAGTCTTCCAACCACACAAATTAATTTTCTTTGTCTACCTTATTAAAAAAAAACTCTGCCTGATAGTATTATAGAAGGGACAATAGAATACAAAGTGCGTTTCGTTTTCAACTTCCTTAAGTTCACACAGACTGCACAGTCTATCCTCCTCAGCAGTGCCCACAAATCGGCCTGTCTCAATATGAAGGCCAAGTATGCCAGCTCTGATTTGAGCACATAGAGACCGCTTTTTCTTAGACAGATTATACAAAACATAATTCTCTGTGCCATACGCATGCTTTATTTCACAGAAGGTGCAAAGTTTTGGTTTGTAACATAGTTGAGTTGAGTTGAGTTGAGAAAACTTTATTTATCCCCGGGGGGCAATTCAGTTTCTACAGTTCATCACCGTTGCAGGTAAACACATTGTATTTCATTCCTAGGTCACAAAATACAGAATACATATATACACAGGAAGGGAAATAGGAAAGGAGCTCAGTGTACTCAAACCGAGATAGTGCATTAGTTCCTCGTGTCCCTCAGCATACATGGATCTGAGCCGCAAGGGTGCAAGACGCAACGTTGTTTATACACATGTAAAGTGCATAGGGTGCATGTGTAAACAGTTGGTTTTAAAAAGACATAAAAATAAATAAAAAAATAAAAATAAAAGGTAAAGTAAGATAAAAAGTAAAAAAATGTGCATACAGTGCCTACTACATGCATACAGTCTGTGCAGTTTTCTACTTCTCTGCATTCAATATCCGGATGGCTGAGTGAATGAAGGATTTGGAGTAACGGTTTGTTCTGCAGGAAGGTGCCCGATAGCGCCGTCCTAGCGGCAGGAGGGCAAATTTGGAGGACAGAATATGGTCAGGTTGGTCCATAAGACCTTTTGCTTTCTGAACCACTCGCTTCTTCCAGAGCGCGTTTATGTCACTTTGCTGAACTCCAATGATTTTGGAGCAGACTTTGACGATATTGTTTAGGCTATTTCTGTCCTTCACAGACAAACCGTTAAACCAACATATGAAAGAAAAAGTTATAAGGCTCTCAATATATGATCTGTAAACAGTGCACAGGATCATTTTTGACACTTTGAAGGAGTTAATTTTCCTTAATAAGTAGATTTTCTGTTGGCCTCTTTTAACAAGAGACTCTATGTTTGTGTCAAACTTGAGATGCGAGTCAAACACTGTTCCCAGGTACTTATAAGAATCAACAATCTGGACGTCTTCACCATGAATGGAGCTAGCAACAGGGTCAGCTTTCTTATTTCTAAGATCGATTATAAGCTCCTTTGTCTTTGATACGTTAAGATCAAGGAAGTTCTCATCACACCATTCGACAAAGTCGGGAAGGGCACAACCGTGGTTCGACTCTGCCCCCTGGAGGAGCGACAGGAGTGCAGTGTCGTCAGAGTATTTGACTATAAGGCTGTTGTCCCTGTTAGATCTGCAGCTGTCATATATCTGATGCCCATTTATCCTTTACTTTCTGAAAAATAATGTCTTTCACTACACTAATAACTATGGGTTGTTTTCTGTGAAAAACATCTTCCAACCCAGCTCTTAGAAGGATATAATGCATGTCCCTAGCCCATGCTCTGTTTACCATCTTTAAACTCATAATTTCAAATCATAATTTCACCACTTCAAGGAACCCACACAAACAAGTAGTCATTTGAAAGCAGAGACTCCGCTGATTTCAGATATGTCTGGCTCATCTCTGTGCAAAGAAAACTCAGCGAACTAGCAGCCAAAACGTAGCAAATATAAACTTATCAAAATCATAAAGTATGTCTTACCTTTGCTGTTTTGTGGTCAAAAGTTATATTCCAGCTCGAAAACACGCTGCTAATGTATACTTCCATGACTCTGTTAGTTTGAAATGAGTCCCGAAGGTCCTGGTTGTTGACATAATGATAAAAGGGTTTTTCAAGTGGAGTGTGCTATCTTGCTACAATATACTATATTTGGGGTTACTTCTTTTTGCTTCGTTCTGGATCGTCATTGGTGTTTCTAGTGTGAATTTGGGTGCCACCCTTGATTCTCCTGACTCTGACTGGTCGATAGTGGTGTCGATCTTAGAATTCGGCCTATTTGCAGAGTTATCCATGTGCGTAATGCGTCAGTCTCAGTTGCGGTGAATTCAACATTGGGAACAATGGAACATTTGGTGAGTCTGCCTGGACATGCCTGTGGTAAAACATCTGTAAAACTGCTCAGGTTAACTTTTTTAGCATCTACTTTTGCACAGTTACTCTTTGGATATTACTTTACTAATTCCTATATGAATTGGGCTACTATCCCATGATTTAAAGGTGGTTTTCACTCAAAATAAGACAGACCAGGATCAGCATGCAAATCGGCGCCTAGATCGTCTGGACAAGTGGAGATGTAGGGCCGTTAGCGCATGCGCACACCGGCCAATTTTTTTTAATCTATTTATGTCAGACAATGTCAGAAACAAACAAAACAAAGCCAGATAATACAGCAGCGTTTGGTTGGGCTCTATTTCCTCATGCCTGTAGGGGTTCAGATGGAGGTATAGGGGAGGAGCATGGAGGTTCTGCTGTCACATACGCGATGTGATGGGCAGGTCTTGCATCAAATGGTACACAGATTACCCAATAAAACATGTTTTCATTGGTCATTTAGATGTGAAAATCTACCAGTAGATAGAGGAGAATGGATATATTCCAGCTATAGTAAAAAGTTGAACACATTTTGAGTTTCTGCTGAGAGCTGTCTAGCTGTGCTGTGCCTGTCTGTGTCTGTCTCTACTGCATTTTTTGGCTGTTATATTTGGTGAGTTAGTTTTCTGCTTTTCTTGCTTTCCTGTCTTTTTTTAATTGTCTTAGATGCTGCTATTTGGCTATACTAAAGCCTCTTCAATACGAACGCCCCCTGTACAGGGGGCTGCGTGAGATGAGTGCACTTCAGACGTTCCTAACTCACACAAGCAACGACCAATCTTAACTTGCAGCATATCAAAATGACGGGGAGAAACTCAGCTAAAATAATCTATCAAGCATTGCCACCCAAACAAAACACAATTCAACCCCCAAGAGATTATATTGCCATGTAACAAAAACACGAAATCAGAGTATGTCCACTTTAGTGCTTCTGCTAATTTCACCACTTCAAGCAACCCACACAAACAAGTAGTCATTTGAAAGCGGAGACTCTGCTGATTTCAGATGTCTGCCTCATCTCTGTGCAAAGAAAACTCAGCGAACTAGCAGCCAAAACGTAGCAAATATAAACTTATCAAAATCATAAAGTATGTCTTACCTTTGCTGTTTTGTGGTCAAAAGTTATATTCCAGCTCGAAAACACGCTGCTAATGTATACTTCCATGACTCTGTTAGTTTGAAATGAGTCACGAAGGTCCTGGTTGTTGACATAATGATAAAAGGGTTTTTAGAGTGGAGTGTGCTATCTGCTACAATATACTATCTTTGGGGTTACTTCTTTTTGCTTCATTCTGGATCGTTATTGGTGTTTCTAGGGTGAATTTGGGTGCCACCCCTTGATTCTCCTGACTCTGACTGGTCGATAGAGGTGTCGATCATAAAATTCGGCCAATGGGTTGCCGAGTTATCCATGTGCGTAATGCGTCAGTCTCAGCTGCGGTGAATTCAACATTGGGAACAATGGAACATTTGGTGAGTCTGCCTGGATATGCCTGTGGTAAAACATCTGTAAAACTGCTCAGGTTCACTTTTTTAGCATCTACTTTTGCACAGTTACTCTTTGGATATTACTTTACTTTACTTTACTACTATTCCTATATGAATTGGGCTACTATCCCATGATTTAAAGGTGGTTTTCACTCAAAACTCACTTTTTTTAGGCGGAGATAAAAATAATAATGTTCTGCTGTGTTCCAGATGAATATACTCTGACACAGTAACACATCTCTTGATTCTGAAACTTATGTAGTAATCTCATGGGTCTTGGCTTTCTTTTGAGGCCAAGATTATTCATACAGCCCTTGTAGTTGTGAATTTACTCTATTTATTTTGGGTAAGTCATTTCGGATAGGAGGCAGAAGAAATAGGCCTCGTGATGAAGAGATACTGCTATTAGGGCCATTGATACACAGCTGACTGTGATCAGGTGACCACAGCCTCTGTGAACGAGCGGCTGATTGCTTGGGAGGAGCTTAGCAACTCTCACTTTAGTTTAAAAGGCAGCACCTGACTTGCTTCACCAGAACACATTTTGAGTTTCTGCTGAGAGCTGTCTAGCTGTGCTGTGCCTGTCTGTCTCTACTGCATTTTTTGGCTGTTATATTTGGTGAGTTAGTTTTCTGCTTTTCTTGCTTTCCTGTCTTTTTAAAATTGTCTTAGATACTGATATTTGGCTATATACTTTAAACTGCTATTAGGGCCATTGATACACAGCTGACTGTGATCAGGTGACCACAGCCTCTGTGAACGAGCGTCTGATTGCTTGGGAGGAGCTTTAATAGCAACTCTCACTCTAGTTTAAAAGGCAGCACCTGCCTTGCTTCACCGATTGATTGTGTAGGCGGAGCTCAGAGCCCCTGTTGAACTTCGAGTATTTCTTTGCATAGTCAGTCTAAACAGCGGCAGCGGCAGCTGTAAGCGGCAGCCTCTGGGCACAAAGACTAGGACTAGGGAGTCTATCTGCGGGAGTCCATCGGGTAGGGTAGGCCAGAGAATAGGGCTTTGTGTTACTTCTCTTTTACTAACTACCTACTCTTCTACCCATGTGTCTTTCCCCCATACGCCGTAGATATGGCAGCTTCAGATGTAGTAACCCATGTCATTTTTCCTACCCAAAGCGCACAAGTAGTCCCTTTACTATTACTGCAGGACTCTGCAACTGTCAGTCAGCTGTTAAGAAAACTGAGACCATCTCAGCTCATGCTCTCTCTCAATCCCTTCCATTTCTAGCTCTCACAGAGACCTGGATCATACCTGAGAATACTGGTACTCCAGCCGCACTCTCTGTGGCTTACTCTTTCTCCCAAACCCCCAGAGCCTCTGGGCGTGGGGGAGGCACTGGTCTCCTCATTTCACCAGTATGGACCTACATGGTCACTCATCTCTCTCATCTCTATATATCCTCTTTTGAGTCCCATGCAGTTGCTGTTTCCCTACCTGTCAAGCTCAACATTGTGGTGATCTACCGCCCGCCTGGTCCACTTGGTAACTTCCTTGATGAGATGGATACCCTCCTCTCCGTCTTTCCTGAGGATGCCACTCCACTCATTCTTCTGGGGGACTTCAACATACAGGCGGTAACCCTGCAATCCCCCCTCTTCCTTAACTTCTTCTCATCCTTCGATCTCTCCCTCTCTCTATCTCCACCCACTCATAAGGCAGGGAACCTGCTTGACCTGGTCTTCACCCAATCCTGCTGCACTTCCAACCTCACTGTCACTCCTCTCCCTGTATCTGATCATCACTTTATTACTCTATTTACTCCCTTCCCATCTCCCTTCCCAGCCCCCTCCGAGCTCCCACTCATACTATCACCACCCGACGCAACCTAAAAACTCTCTCACCGACAGCCCTCTCCTCGGCTGTCCTGTCCCTGCTCCCTTCAGCTGAGCAGTTCTCTCTCCTATCCACTCAGGAGGCTTCCACTACTCTTTTATCCTCTTTCTCCTCTGCTCTTGACTCTCTGCCCTCTCACCTCGAAACCTCCTCGATCCTCTCCCACTGCTCCTTGGTTGTCTGAATCTCTGCAAACTCATCGAGCAGAGCTTCGGGCAGCTGAGAGGAAATGGAGAAAAACACAGAACCCCAGGGATCTCTCTGCTTACCACCTTATCCACTCTAACTTTACATCAGCTGTCTCAACAGCAAAAACCTCCTTCATTTCTGAAATCCAGTCCTCTGCCTCCAACCCCAGCAAACTATTTTCCACATTCTCTTCTCACCTCCCCCACCATCCTCCCTCTCTGCTGATGATTTTGTAACCTTCTTTGCTAAGAAGGTAGATGATATCAGCTCTTCCTTCCCCCCTCCAGTCAATAGCTGCAATACTCCTGACTCCAACTCTCTGACCCCTTGTCAGGATCGGTGTCAGACATGTGGATCTATTCGCGGGTAGTTGAGGGCCACGGGAAACTTGGTAGGTCTTGAGAAGCTGGGGTGTTGTGGGACTTGATGGCTGGGGCTGCACAGTTCGAGGTTTGGGAACGGTCGCAGAGATTGCAGAAGTTGCTGGTTGCAGAAGTTGCAGGTTGCAGACGTTGCAGAGATTGGTATGATCCTTGATGTGAATTTATGAATCACTGGCGAGAGCCTGCCGGAGCGGACCTTTATAGTATAAAAGAATATGACATCACATGTGTTATGACATCACCAGCGAGGCCATCGGAAGGCATGATTGAGGCACTTATGAATCATGACATCATCAGTGATCGATGACATCATAGTAGGAATGATGACGTCAAAGTAGGAATGATGACGTCATCCTAACAGTACCCTCCCCTCAACGGGCGTCACCCGGCGCCCGATCAGCCGCAAGGAAATCCCGAATGAGCGCAGCGTCAAGGATGAACCGGCGGGGAACCCAACTGCGTTCCTCGGGGCCGTACCCCTCCCAATCCACCAGGTATTTAAACCCACGACCCCTGCGTCGCCTGTCCAACAGCCGCCGGACCGTGTAGGCAGGGTGGTCGTCGATTAACCGAGGCGGCGGGGGGGCCGCCGCAGGAGGGCACAAGGGACTAGAGTGCACCGGCTTGACCTGGGATACGTGGAAGGTATGGTTGATGCGACGGAGAGAAGCAGGTAGAACCAAGCGGACAGCCGCAGGGTTCACAACCCGCTCAATAACAAAAGGCCCGATAAAACGGGGCGCAAGCTTCCTTGACTCAACCTTCAAGGGAACGTTCCGAGACGAGAGCCACACTCTCTGACCCGGCGCATAGGCTGGGGCCGGTGTGCGGCGGCGGTTAGCCTGGACTTGCGTCTTGGCAGAGGAACGTAATAGTGATGCGCGAGCCCTCTTCCACGTGCGACGGCAACGGCGCAAATGTGTCTGCATGGAAGGCACCGCAACCTCCTCCTCCTGGGAGGGGAACAAGGGCGGCTGAAAACCGAAGCAGCATTCAAAGGGAGACATGCCGGAAGAGGCGTTGGGGTGCGTGTTGTGGGCGTACTCAACCCACGGCAACTGGGCACTCCAGTGGGAGGGGTCAGCAGCTGTGGTGCAACGCAGCATGGTCTCCAACTCCTGGTTGACCCTCTCGGCTTGGCCATTAGTCTGCGGGTGATAACCCGACGAGAGGCTGACAGTCGTGCCAAGAGCCGTACAGAAGGCCTTCCAAACCTGAGAAATGAACTGGGGCCCCCGATCGGACACAATGTCAGACGGAATGCCATGTGCCCGGTACACGTGTAAAACCAAGAGGTCCGCCGTCTCCTTGGAGGACGGGAGCTTAGGAAGTGGAATAAAATGAGCCCACTTAGAGAATCTGTCAATGACGGTCAAGATGACGGTGTTCCCATCGGATGGGGGGAGTCCGGTTATAAAGTCCATGGCCATATGAGACCAAGGGCGACGAGGTATAGGAAGGGGGCGGAGAAGGCCTGACGAGGGTTTAGTCGAAGTCTTGTTTCGGGCGCAGACCGGGCAAGCGGCGACGAACTCCCTAGTATCCCCCTCCATGGTGGGCCACCAGAAGCGCCTGCGGATGAAGGCAAGGGTCCGTCTAACCCCAGGGTGACAAGTAAGCCGCGTCGAGTGGCCCCACAGAAGAACCTCAGAACGGGCGGAGTCAGGAACGAATAGACGTCCCGGCGGGACCCCCTTTTGGTCAGGCTGTCCCTGTTGGGCTAGACGGACACGCGATTCAATCTCCCACGTTACCGCGGCCACAAAACAGGCCGCAGGCAACACGGGTTCGGGCTCAGCCCGTATGTCAGCAGAGAACTGGCGGGACAGGGCGTCTGGCTTGACGTTCTTAGAACCCGGTCGGTAAGTTAAGGTGAAGTTGAACCTCCCGAAAAACAGGGTCCACCTGGCCTGCCGGGAATTCAATCTCTTAGCGGCCTGGATGTAGGCCAGGTTCTTGTGGTCCGTCCACACGACGAACGGGAGCTTGGAACCCTCCAGCCAATGGCGCCACTCCTCAAGAGCTGACTTAACTGCCAGCAGCTCACGATCGCCGACGTTATAATTGGCTTCAGCGGGTGAAAGCTTACACGAGAAAAAGGCGCAAGGATGGACCTTATGATCCCCAGGAGAGCGTTGAGAGAGAACAGCCCCAATTCCAGTCTCTGAGGCATCAACCTCAACGATGAACTGCAGTTCTGGGTCAGGTTGGGAGAGCACGGGAGCTGTAGAGAAACGGCGTTTGAGCTCGCTAAAAGCAGTCTTGGCCAGGGGGGTCCACCGAAACGGAGTAGAGGTGGAGGTGAGGGCGGTAAGAGGGGAAGCCACACTGCCGTAGTTGCGGACAAATCGTCGATAAAAATTGGCAAACCCAAGGAACCGTTGAAGCTGTTTCAAGGTAGAGGGTTCAGGCCAATCCGCCACAGCCGCGACCTTGGCGGGATCCATGCGCAACTCACCTTCGGCAATCACATATCCGAGGAAGGACACAGTGGAAGCATGAAATTCACACTTCTCAGCCTTGACGAAGAGGCTGTTCTCCAACAGCCGTTGGAGCACTAGGCGGACATGTTGTTGATGGTCGTCAAAATCCTGAGAGAAGATGAGGATGTCATCCAAGTAGGCAAACACGAAGAGGCCGATCATATCCCTCAGAATGTCATTTATGAGAGCCTGGAAGACGGCGGGGGCGTTAGTAAGCCCGAAAGGCATAACCAGGTACTCAAAATGGCCAAGGGAAGTGTTGAAGGCCGTCTTCCACTCGTCCCCCTCCCTAATGCGGACAAGGTGGTAGGCATTCCTTAGATCAAGTTTGGAGAATATCTTGGAGCCATGAAGGGGTGGGAAGGCAGAGCTAATGAGTGGCAGGGGGTATGTGTTCTTCACCGTGATGTCGTTCAACCCTCGGAAATCAATGCATGGTCTGAGGGTCCCATCCTTCTTCCCCACAAAGAAAAACCCAGCGGCCATCGGGGATGACGAGGGCCTAATGATGCCCGCAGCCAAGGAGTCACGGATGTAGGTCCTCATGGACTCCTGCTCAGGGCGGGAGAGGTTGTATAGCCGGCTCCGGGGAAAGGTTGCCCCGGCCTTAAGGTCAACAGGGCAATCAAACGGCCGGTGGGGAGGGAGGGACAGCGTATGCTCCTTCCCGAACACCGGGGCCAAATCATGGTAAACCATGGGAACGGACGACAGATCCGTGGGAGCCGCAGCCGACACCGGTGCAGGGGAAGCCGGAGAGAGCGCGGCGACCAGGCAATTTGCATGGCAATAGGGGCTCCACGAGACCACCTTGCCCTTGCCTGGGGACCATTGGAGGAAGGGTTTGTGCAGGTTAACCAGGGGCGGCCGAGGACCACGGGAGTGTTGGGACAGTCAGTCACGTGGAAGTGAATTGTCTCCCGATGGTTCCCAGAAAAGCGAAGGTCAACTGGCATGGTTCTTTCAGTAATCTGGGCGAAGCGCTGCCCCCCGAGGGTTATGGCCTCAAGGGCGGGGGAAAGTGGGACGGTCCCCACGCCCAGTCGAGTAACAATACCGCGGTCCAAGAAGCACCCCTCCGCCCCCGAGTCGACGAAGGCTGGGAGGGCAAGTGGCCGACCCCGCCACGAGAGGGTGCAATCAAACGACGATACGGGCAGAGGGGCGCAGTCGGTCTGGCTCAGTAACATCTGCCCAACGGCTACTGAGCCTAGTCTTTTGGTGTCCTGCGTCCTCTCAAGCGGATGGGGCAGTCCTCGACCACATGGTCCGGGAAACCACAATAACGGCAGAGGTTGTCGCGGATACGGCGTTGTCTTTCCTCAGGGGAGACGTGGTCTCTGCCCGATTGAGAGGGGGGGGCAGCGGCAAGGGCCGCGGTAGCGGAGGGGGCAGGGTGAGGAACGGCATCTGCGGCGCGGTTGGGCGTCTCTTGTCCCGGCCGAGCTCCCCCGGCCGGGATCATGGACCTGAGTCTTTCGACCTCGGTCCAAACTTGGCTCAAACTCAGAGCCTCAGCCTGTCCAAAGTCGACCTCCAGGCCCCCTAGGATCCTTCCAACCCTGGCGCTAGGGGTGACCTCACCCAGTTCCAAGGATCTTAGGTTCTCCCACTCTGACGCAACATCCATAGCAGTCTCCAGTGTGGGGGGTTTGGAACGACGGAGGTTAAAGCGGAGCTCACCGGATGCAAAATGGGTAATGAACTGCTCCCTCGCCAACAGATCCTGGGTGTGAGCGTCAGCCGAGGGGTAGGCTCTACTAACAAGCCTCCGCAGGTGGCTGCCAAACTCCTGGGCTGATTCGCCACGTAGCCGGCGTCTTGAAGCAAGGCTCGCCCGAGACCAGCCCTCACTATCGTACGGCTCGAAACATCTAGCCAAAGCGGCCCTCAACTACCCGCAAATAGATCCACATGTCTAACTCCGATCCTGACTGTCAGGATCGGTGTCAGACATGTGGATCTATTCGCGGGTAGTTGAGGGCCACGGGAAACTTGGTAGGTCTTGAGAAGCTGGGGTGTTGTGGGACTTGATGGCTGGGGCTGCACAGTTCGAGGTTTGGGAACGGTCGCAGAGATTGCAGAAGTTGCTGGTTGCAGAAGTTGCAGGTTGCAGACGTTGCAGAGATTGGTATGATCCTTGATGTGAATTTATGAATCACTGGCGAGAGCCTGCCGGAGCGGACCTTTATGGCATAAAAGAATATGACATCACATGTGTTATGACATCACCAGCGAGGCCATCGGAAGGCATGATTGAGGCACTTATGAATCATGACATCATCAGTGATCGATGACATCATAGTAGGAATGACGACGTCAAAGTAGGAATGATGACGTCATCCTAACACCCCTGCTACAGGGCTTACCTCCCTCTCTCCCCTGTCCCCCAAAGAGGTCCTTAAGCTTGTCAGGTCTAACTGTGCCACCTCCTGTCCCCTTGATCCTATCCCTTCCTCTCTTCTCCAATCCATCTCCACTGATAGCAGTGTTTCCCACAGGATTTTGAGTATTTGTGGTGGGGGACCGCAGACCCCCTAGAGGGGTGCGGGGGCATGCCCTTCCGCAAGATTTTTTTTTTAAATTTTAAAGTAAAATGCATGAATTTGGTGTACTTTGAGAAAGCTTAAGAGCTAAATTAAAAGGCTCACCCAGCCAAACACACCCTCGTCAAGATGATAATTCTCCCGATTCTGGACTACGGTGATATCATTTATAGAACAGCCTCAGCATCGGCCCTCAAAAAATTAGACACACTCCACCACTCAGCTATCCGCTTCGCCACCAACGCACCCTTCCAGACTCACCATTGTGATCTCTACAATCTGGTAGACTGGCCCTCCCTTAAAACCCGGCGATCCCTCCATTGGCACCACTTTATTTTTAAGTCTATACTAGGCAAGACACCACACTACCGCTCATCTCTCCTCCACATAGCCACAAACACTTATAGCACAAGATCAAGCGGGTACATCCAGCTTTCTATCCCCAGCTCAACCGCTTATAGAACTGTCTTCCGTTTTGCAGCAGCATATGACTGGAATATTCTTCAGAGCACCCTCAAACTCGCAACCCTGACATCACTTTCCATCTTCAGACAGAAACTCCAACAGCTTTTTGTTGACCGCTGTGCCTGCTTCCCCACCTCATAGTACCCCCCATCCCCCTTCTCCTTTTCCTACCCCCCCTCCCTCTCTACCCGCTCCCTCCCTCTACCCCCTCCCCCTTCTCCTTTTTCCTACCCCCCCCTTCTTCCCATCCCCCTCCCTCTTTACCCCTTCCCTCCCTCTACCCCCTTCCCCTTCTCCTCCCTCCCCCCTCCCTTCTTCCCATCCCCCCTCCCTCTACCCCCTTCTCCTTTTCCCCCCTCCCCCCTCCTTTCTTCCCATCCCCCCTCCCTCTACCCCCTTCCCCTTTTCCTCCCTCCCCTGTCCCTTCTTCCCACCCCCCCCTCCCTCCCTCTCTACCCTCTCCCTCCCTCTACTCCCTTCCCCCCTCATGTTGTGTTTTGTTTGGTTTATCCTGTATTGTTCTGTCTTGTTGTGTTGTGTTGGTTCTATGCTGTGCCGTGTTGTGTTATGCTGTGTTATTTGGCTCTATCCTATGTTATATTTCTCTAGTGCACTTTAGCCATTTACCCTGTCTCCCCCCGCCCACCCCCCTTACCCTAATCCGGGTTCGTATCCTGCCCCCCCCCCCTCCCTCCATACTTTATATGGGAATGTTGATGTTTTATACCCTGTTTTTATAATGCACTGTTTTTATCCTTTTTTATCCTTAACATGACTCTTTTTGCAGCCCCTCTCCCTTACCCCACAGGTAAATAAAAATTTGTTCTTAATGACTCGCCTGTCTAAATGAAGGTAAAATAAAAAAATAAAAATAAACCATCTCGGCACGCATTAAATTCAAAATACTGGTTCTGGCCTACAGGGTAGTACACCAGACAGCCCCTCTGTACTTGCAATCTCTCCCTGGCACCTCAATGGTGGAACGAGCTTCCACCTTCGGTCAGGACAGCCGAATCACTGCCGATTTTTTGGAAAAGACTAAAGACACACCTTTTCAGGCTCCATCTGGGCCCTTCTTGAACTAACTTATTTCTCTCTCTCTTAACACGTTCACTGCCGTCGACGAGTTAACTCGTCAAAAAAACAACAACGGTTGACTGCCGCCGACGAGTTAACTCGTCAATTTTTTTTTATTTTTTTTTTGACGGTGGGACGTGGATCAAACCCTTTTACATCTCCTATAAAAATATGGGAGCTATTGAATGTGTATAACCTATTTTACGGAACCACTAAGTGGCGACAGTGCTCTCCAGACTAGAGAAAGCCGAGCCAAAACTGCAGGGAAAAGCGTGAGGAAACCATTCTCATACTGTAGAATGGTTTGGCGAAAACGCTTTCGCGCTGGCGCACAACGGTGGCGCACAACGGTGGGGGGTTCCAAAAATAGACTGGGTGCAACACACTTTGAAACATGCAGCATAAAGCCCACAATCGCACGCAGCTTCATCCCAGCTCTCAACCGAAACCCCAAGAAACGAACGAGCCCCATCCAGACTCGCCCGACGAGGGGCCGCCAGGCAGCACAGACAGGCAGCAGAAACTCGCTTGTGACACAGGCTGCAGCCACCAGAGACACAGCCACGGAGGGAGGAGTTTGAAGGAGAGGGGGGTGGGGGTGCTGTTATGGAGGAAATTACTGTTCAGAACTATTGTTTAGATGTCTGATGTCTTACTGATGCCAAAAATAAATGGTTAAAGTGACTGTTCTATCGAATTTCACAAAAAGGCATTTTTCTCAGCTTTCCTTTTCAGACGCTGAAACCATGCTGTATTCAACTGCTAATGCCTACATAACTACTAACTCTACAAACTAACTCTTTTAGACAGAGAAAGCACACATTCTATTAGTTCTTTTGAGATATTTTGTGTTCACAAAGTCCTAGCAGAAAATAATCCTCGGCTCTTGAAAGATGAAATCCTCAAAAAAAAAACTTGGCAGAAGCTACCTACAGTATTGAAAAAACTGTTGGCAGTGAATGTGTTAACTCATTCTCTGCCAGGGTCATTTCGGTCTGTGTGCTCCCAGTGCCAGGATTTTGAGCATATTTCCTGATCTTCCAGGACCCACAGAATATTCTGTGCTAGGAATAAAATTACACAACATATCTCACAATAAAGCAGAGACTCTCTTCTTACTCCTTGTAAAAAACTGAAACTCTCCCATGTTTCCTTGTTTAGTTACAAGCAGTGGAAGTTAGCTTGTTTTCACTAAAAATGCCCTCCTTGGAACATAAATGTGAGAAAAAGAGGTTTTTAGTGAAGGACACCGTTTCAAGCAGAACTCTCTTTTGAGCCTTTTATTTTTTGCCTCAGTGACACATCAGACACATTATACAGTATTTGTTTTCCCAAATAAATAAATAAAAAATAAAAAATAAGAGAATGTATTTGAGGGAGCTGTGTCGGTCCATCCCGCCCAGTGAGCGGCTACAGAGAGAGAGAGAGAGAGAGAGTCTGGCCCCTGGGGTTTCTTGACAGATGAGGCTTGGCCGCAGTATTTATCAAAGTATGATAAATATGTGCACAAAATCAAATAAATAATTTACTTTTACAGTTGCCATGTGGATTTTTAGCTTAGCTTGATAAAAGCATAAACAAATGGAACGAACCCTTATGTGGTCACACTCACACACTCTCTCTCTCTCTCACACACACACACACACACGCACACACACAGGAATAACGAGTGCTGTAACGTTACCTGCTGTCACGTTACCTCTCATAACTAACGTTAGCACAGAAGATCACACAATAGCTACGTTAGTGCTGTAAACTTTGAAATGTTTATGTGACACATGTTTCTGGTTGCTGGGGACGGGTGTGTGACGCGGTTTGACGCGTTTGACGTATCCATGTGATTCCCCCTCCCTTGAGTGTGACAGAGCTCTCCCTTGAGAGGGAGAGCTGGCAAGAGGAAACGTGAAGCGAGTCATGCCGGCGGCATAAGTTATAAACAATGCGTGACAATTATACTCGAATGTTGTGTGTGTGATCATTTCATCTCAAACGCGATACAAAAAATAGGCTACTTTTTACCATCGTCATCGCTCTCTCCAAGTGGCACCCATTTCTCCTCCTCCGATTCATCTGTGTCAGACGGATCAGAACGCTGTGAAGGTGAGCCTTCTTCGCCCTGGCGCTCCGTCGTGGAGCAACAACAAAAACGCCGGCGTCTTCCTCGCCATCATCGCCATCCGAGAACTCTGGGTTGGACTCTGTTTCGACCACAGGCTCCACCCATAAATACTAAACTAGCGGGTTCCTTTTATCAGTTTGACCTGAAACAATGTCACAGGCTGGGAAAGTGTCTGATGTAATGTAAACAGCCAAAACATGAAAGTACGTCCGAGTACGTCTTTGGCACAGAACGCCATTGTTAAAAGTACGTCCGGGTACGTCTTTGGCAGAGAATGAGTTAACGTTCTATATTGTAGGCTACAGGGAGACTGCATCAGCCCTGCTGAACAGATCTGTATTTCCCTGGTTGTAAGTTGAATCGTTTTATTCAGGCTATGATCTGTGTGCTGAGATCTCCAAATTGGCAGAGATGACAGCATAAAGCCGCAGCCCGCGGACTGGATCAGTGGATCGGAGCTTCAAAAGGAAGAATGTCATTGAGTAACTACAGTTCACCAATGAGCACAGTTGTGAAAAATTCTACGCTTAAAAGGCGTGGTTATAATGGTTAAGGCCACGTATAGCGTCGGCATGAGAATAGCCAGTGCACCGGTCCACGCCGACTAATATGCGCTGTGCCTGGCGCTAAGTGCTAATTTAAGGCCGTTGCAACAATAGAGCAGGACTCCAGAACATTTTACATTGTAATTTTCACTGAAAATAAAGTTAGGATTTTCCAGAATGTGTTTTGTCTTGACCAACATTCATACACAGCTCTGAACCTGGAGGACTGAGAGAAGATCATCCATGCTTTGATCTCATGTCATTGTGAATATCAATATCTGCAGTGTTCAAACTAACATTTTCCCCCACTGACCCACTTGGCCAGTAGATCAGAGTTCTACTGGCCACTTCTATATTTTCACTGGTCCGGCAGTCGAAAAATGAAAATAAGTACCCCCCCCCCCCCCCATGATTTATCCATAATATGTAACACAGTGAAGTTCCCTTTAGATTTGGTTGTTTTCCTTTACTTATTGATATCATTGCTGTCCGATGAAAACCACTTCAGTCCTGTTTTAATTATTTTACATTACATTACATTACGTCATTTGGCAGACGCTTTTATCTAAAGCGACTTTCAATAACACATTTTTCTCACCAATAGAGCAATCAACTATGCAACACAGTCTGTGACAACTACAACTTCTGAACGAATAGTGGTACAAGTTTAGTTTAGGTTAGTTTAGAAGTTTTTTTTTTTTTTTTTTTTTAACTATCGGTGACATTCCTGATACCATCCAATTTCATGATCTTTATGTTGTAAACACATAACTTTCACAACAGTGAACAAGCACCCCCACTCGGCTCATTCAGGGAAGGTAGTTTTATAACTTGTACACTACCTGCTGCACAGGCTAAATGATGCACATAAATATAGCCTACATTATGTAAAGTCATTGCATAAATGTGTTTTAATTGTAAAGGTACGTGTGAAGTAGCCTAAGCCAAGTGTGAAGTAGCCTAAGCCAAGTCTTGCAGGAGTGGACATCACAGTAGAACCGTGTTACGGCTGTCACCCATCTATATCATGTTGTATTTACCACCTGGATTACATATATTATGTTTCACATAGGTTTGTGTTTTGATTTTTATGTTTTATTTTGTCCAATATTGAAATGTTCCAGAATTGCATCTTGTGTTAACATATATATTATTTATATCTTCCACTTAGCCTATTTAGGCTGATTTGGTTGCTATTTCTTGTCGAAATGTATTAGCCTCAATAAATGCTGGGAGATTTCACATGTGTGGCTTTGGTAGGGGAGCGCACAGGTAGGATGATGCAACGGCCTCTGTATGACAAGGGCTCAAAACTACGGTATAACAACTTTTTTTTCATCGGTCATTGTGCCTGTCTGACACGCGAGAGAGAGGGAGTGAGAGAGAGAAAGAGGGGGGCAGAGAGAGTGAGATGGCAGAGGAGAGCTCCGCGCAATTACACACAGTAATATAACCGGCGCACTGAATAAGGCCTGGTTTTGAAAAGCGCTAAGCACTAAATTAACGCCAGGGGGGGAGATAGCGTTAGGCCTATATTTAATGCCGAAATGCCCATTCTGGCCTATTCTGGCACTGCCTCTTCGGCGTGAAGCGCGTTTCGGCGCCTAAAACCATGATGCTATTTTCTCGAGGCAGGTGCAATGCGTGTTTTTTTTGTGTGTAACGCCAGTTTTAGCGCCTATGGCCAGTGGGAAGATAGGGGCCCTGGATGTCAAACTTGCAGAGTCTCCCTTTGCAGATTGAGGAATACTGACCTGGGAGAGTTTTGAGAGCAGGGACCTTATTTTGGAGAAATCGGTGTGTCAAATCACATGAGGAAAGCTGTGAATGGATCTTACCTGAGAGTCTCCAGTCTGCAGTGTGGACTCTGCAGTCCAGCAAAGAGCAGCTTCATCCCTGAATCGTGAAGCTCGTTGTTACTCAGGTCCAGCTCTCTCAGACTGGAGGACTGGGAGCTGATAAGTGAGGCCAGATCTTCACAGCTTCTCTCTGACAGCTGACAGCCACTCAGTCTGCATGAGAATTAGTGATGGAGACAAACAACTTTAAAATGTTTTCCATTTAGCACTCATGAATGATAAACCACTTTTTGTGTTTGCCAGTATAGGTGGTGCTATGCCGAATAGCACGAAATTAGGCACTGCACTCTGTTGGGTTCCCAGCAGCGCAATCCCGAAGTTTGAAGTCGATCGGACGAACAGTTCTTGAGATAAACCACTTTTTGTCTTGCCAGTAGGTGGCGCTATGCCAAATTGCACATGATTTCGGCACTCCATTAGGTCCCCCTAAGCGCACTCCCCAAGTTTGATACATTAGTAATACAATTGACAATTTAGTTAAATTCAATGAAAGTGCCGTATTCTCATGATGCACCATGAATTTCTAACCGAATGACTCAATGCAGCTCATTGGCTATTGATGTCATTAAATTATCATTAACCAATTATTTAGTCATTTGTTGTTTGCCTAACATGATGACAGGGCTCGACATTAACGGCTGCCCGGTTGCCCCGGGCAACCAAAAAAAAAATAGGGCAACCATTTCTTGGCCTTTGGTTGCCCCAGGGGCAATCACGATTTAACATGCAAAAAAATATGTACAGCAGCAAACAGCAAAATATACACCAAATAAATATGTTTTAATACTTGTTGTGAGTGACATATATGTGACATTTTATTTAGAGATGCTCCGCAATCGATTTGGCCTCTATCGGCTTTGATCACGTTCTCAAAATAGCCGATCAAAGCAGGCCGATCAGATGCATTCCAGACAATTAACTGTGCGCACCTAAAATGACTAAACTCCTCTCTGTCTCTCGGAGAGACAGACTTCACTTTGAACGAAGCAGGTGTGTGTATGAGGGAGCCGGGAGGGAGGGAGAGACAGAGTGAAGGAGGGAGGGAGAGGGAGGGAGAGACAGAAGACTACGTAGCCGGTTTCACAGACTTCACTCTTTCTCCCTCCCTCCCGGCTCCCGACACACACACCTGCTCAGTCTCTCTCTCTCTCTCTCTCTCGTTGTGCCATGGATCTTGAAGTTGCAGTGTGCATGAGGGCTGAGGCCCAGCTCATTCTGAAATTCCCGAAATAAGAACTTTCCAAGAACAGTCCGAGTTGTAAACTCCACGGACTGTTCAGCAGGCAGCTGCGTCAATGAGCGAGAGAGAGAGAGAGAGAGAGAGAGAGCGCGTGCACTTGTGGATAATTACTAAGTCAACACAGCTGGAGATGCTGTCTGGCTTCTACGACTCCCCAGGGTCCTCTGTCTGAATGGTTGCTCCTTCAATTCAGATTAATATTGGAATGGTCTTTAAGAGAGAGTGTAATAAAAAAAATAATAATAATAATAATAATAATGCTACATGATAAAAAGAAGGCTTCAATCGACGCGGTGATCGGTTATATCGGTGATCGGCAGATACTGATTCCAGCTACTTTATTATCAATAACGCTTTTAATTAATAAATTAAGCACAATATGAACAATAACTGTTAAAAAAAATATATGAAAATTAAAGTTCACAAATATTAGTTAAACAAATCCTTTCAGTGCAAATGCATTATAAAAACAAAAAATAAGATTTGTTTAGAAAACGAAATTACACAAATTTATTATTATTATTATCATTATTACTACTACTACACCCGGTGCGCACACTGAATAGGCCTATTATACTATATACTATAGACTATTATACTTACTTTTCTGTCACATCGTCATTATTAAGCCGGCTTATGACTGCATAGTATCTTAATTACTCAAAATATAAGGCGACTAAAATTGGGCAACCATATTTTTATTCGGGCAACCAAAAGCTCTTGCCAGGTTGCCCCTCCGGCAACCACTTTTAAAAGTTAACGTCGAGCCCTGTGATGTAATGATTGGTGGTCGTGATTGTGAACGTTCATGTTACTATGATTAGTGACATATCCCACAATGTGCTGTGAAATGATAACCTCACTCTGCAGACAGTGAAAATCACTGAGCAGCACCTAACGTTGCTTTACTATTTGTTTAAGTATTCACAATGACATGAGATCAAAGGATGGAGGATCTTCTCTCAGTCCTCAGGTTCAGAGCTGTGTATGAATGTTGGTCAGGACAAAACACATTCTGGAAAATCCTAACTTTATTTTCAGTCAAAATTACAATGTAAAATGTTCTGGAGTCCTGATGTAAAACTTGCAGATTTAGGAATACTGACCTGAGAGTTTTGAGAGCAGGGACCTTATTTTGGAGAAATCAACGTGTCAAATCACATGAGGAAAGCTGTGAATGGATCTTACCTGAGAGTCTCCAGTCTGCAGTGTGGACTCTCCAGTCCAGCACAGAGCAGGTTCATCCCTGAATCGTACAGCTTGTTGTTACTCAGGTCCAGCTCTCTCAGCCTGCAGGACTGGGAGCTGAGAAGTGAGTCCAGAGCTTCACAGCTTCTCTCTGACAGCTGACAGCCACTCAGTCTGCATGAGAATTAGTGATGGAGACAAACAACTTTAAAATGTTTTCCATTTAGCACTCATGAATGATAAACCACTTTTTGTGTTTTCAAGTATAGGTGGTGCAATGCCAAATAGCATTAAATTAGGCACTGCACTCTGTCGGGTTCCCAGCAGCGCAATCCCCAAGTTTGAAGTCAATTGGAAGAACGGTTCTTGAGATAAACTACTTTCTGTGTTGCCAGTAGGTGGCGCTATGCCAAATTGCAAAATATTTCAGCACTGCACTCCATCAGGCCCCCCTAAGCGCACTCCCCAAGTTTGATACATTAGTAATACAATTTACAATTAAGTTTAATTCAATTAAAGTGCCGTATTCTCATGATGCACCATGGATTTCTAACCGAATGACTCAATGCAGCTCATTAGCTATTGTTGTCATTCAATTATCATTAACCATTTATTTAGTCATCTGTTGTTTGCCTAACATTATGTAATGATTAGTGGTCATGATTGGGAACGTTCACGTTGATTACTAGCGACATATCCCACAGTGTGCTGTGAAACGGTAACCTCACTGTGCAGTGAAAATCACTGAGCAGCACCCAATGTGGTAACACTTTATAATAACTATACACTATAAAGTATTAATAAACCATTATTAAATCACTGATTCTTGAGAGTCGGGACAAAACATGTCCTACATAGAAAAGTCTAATTTATATTAAAAATCCAGAAATTCATCATGATTTACATACTTACAAAGTCAAATCTAAAGGAACTGTGTATACCTATGTTATTTTTTTAGCACAAATTTGTATCTTTTTTTAGGTAATTTGTTTAAATGTATGGTCTGTGGTTAGAAGATCCATGTTATTGTACTTGTCCTCAGCAAGAGGTCACAATATTGACCAGCCCAAACAAACTACAAAAAACTCTATAATTGTGAATACATATATATAAAATAAAAAAGAAGGGGTATACATATATAAAACAATGCATGAAATGAATGTCAAACAATATTTTCCGTAAAAATCTCCCTATCAAAGTTGTGTCCTCAGTTTCTGTCAACTCCGTCAGACTTTTTCGTAAACCTTATTAAATCAGGAAATAGCATGGTCAGCTATATCCCTGAGGACCCCTTTTCATCTCCCCACCTGTGCTGAATGCAACACTACCACACATGCTCTGGTAAGTTTTACATTTTTTGATATTTTAGACAAACAATGTCAATATTCCTATGGTCACAGCTGGACCATGTCAACACCATCTCTCCGTTATGATATGTTTTTTTTTAACCATAGTGGATTGAATTTAAGCATTTTAGTGAGGTTATTGAGACAGCTAGCAACTGATGAAAAACCAGCTTGCTGCTGTGTACAATACATGTTTTGGAGGGAAAATACATGCCCTTACGTCAACTCAGTCAGACATCAACTATGTCAGGTTCTACGTCTGACAGAGTTGACGTGTAAGTTGATGGAGTTGACAAATCCACCTATAACCTCTTATGTGCTAATATAATATTATTTGTGAACATAGTAAAGGATTAAAATGTTATTTCAGGGTTTTATTTACACATAAATGTACATTATATAGCATGTATTACATGATTTAACCATACTGTATAACCTACACTTCTGACTTGTAGAGCATGGGTAGGCTGTGGTCTGCTTATTATTGTGTAACTTTCCAAGCACTTATAATACAAAAGCCAGTGTGTAGATTTTTGCAACTACTGGTTGTGAAACTGAATATTACATTGAATGGTGGCCTCTGTAGAGGGACCCACTTCTATGGGCTAACTCTAATGTCAGGAAAATGCAACATTTCTTATTTTCATGGAATTATACTGGAACATGCTTATGAATATTAGCCTATATTCAATTTCTGCTAAATCCATTACGTTTATTTTCATCACTAGATGTCACCAACTGCACCTTTAAGATGTTACATCAATCAATCAATCAATCAATCAATCAATCAATCAATCCAATCTATCAATGAATCGTGTCAAGTAAATTGAAATCTGATTCCATAGTCTTATTCTAATACATTTTTCATTCCTTCAATTTGTATTGTAGGAAAGCATGGCCAGACAGAAATTGTCAGTTGAGGAGCAAAGGAGAAGAAATAGAGAGTACCAACGAAAGAGAAGAGAAAAATTAAACGGTGACCCAGAGAGCAAACATGACATGCAAGAGAAGGAAAGACAAGGTGAAAGAAGAGAAGAAGAAAAAAAGGAAGAAGAAGGAAGAAGGGAAAAAAAAACTACTAATGCTGGTGTTGTGAAGTCAAACAAACTGGATGACAGTTTTCAATTAGTTTGGAAGATACACTTCTCATGCAACCTCTCAAACAGGTTCCCTCAACATGACAAATACACCAGGTCATTTCACATGAGAACAGGATCCACCACAGACAACTATCGTGCTTTTGCAGCGAGATGTTGGTTTGCCAGTGCATCAGCTCAGCTACCTTCTATTTCCATGGCTACCCAGAGGAACAGCAAAGTGATACAAGCACAGCAAGGAAGAAAATACCTTTGGCCATGTTGATGGAGGATAGGCCTGCACGATATGAGGAAAATCTGCGTTATGCGATAACATTGTTCAATATAGCAATGACGATACGACTTGCGATAAATAAACAAATATTAAAGTAGGCCGCATATTAGCTATACAGTTCCTATGTCTTTCTGCTTTAATAATGCTATTAATTAATACACAGGACAAGATGTTACTATCCCTTGTGCCAAAATCCGAGGAAAAACACATTTAGAAGCCCAATCCAGAATAAAACAAGCTAACAGGCTAACAAACTAATAAACAAGACACAAATCACCAGTTAGCTACCCTAGCCAACAGCAGTATGAAGCATGTCATTGGGGTTTTCAAGTGGGCACCTTCCTTCACCGACGTTTCGTTAAGTTAGGCCCACGACACCTCAAGAAGGCTTAACGGTGTAATCCAGCGTCCTGGAAACACCCCCCTCCATGCTACCACCGCACAACTGCATATTACAGTACCTCACTATCTAAGCCTAGCTATCCAGGTCGGTTCGGTATGACATTCCTGACTACACCACCACTGTCAATGATTCAGCCCTGTTGATGCGGACCGTCAATCATGACCAACAACAAACAATCCCTAACTACACCACCACTGTCAATGATTCAGCCCTGTTGATGCGGACCGTTAATCATGACCAACAACAAACAATCAATCTGACCTTAGCGAGCTCCCCAGCTAGCATGTTTCCTCCTTATCCACAGCCATTCACTTGCTTGTTCTGCTGCCTGAGACATGTTGCTAACCGCAAGTTTCAGGCTCCGTCCCCGAATGCCCAACTCAGTTAGTAAGGCAATAACGGACTTTGCCACAAAACCGCGGCAGCCCACCTCTACAGGCCGCACTCGAGACCTCCAACCTCACTGCTCTGCCTCTGCTGCCATTTCAGCATACCTAGCTTTCTTGCGCTCATAAGCCTCCTCAACTCGATCTTTCCACGGGACTGTGAGTTCGATAAAATAAACTCTCTTCTCTACCTCAGACCACAGTAACAAGTCCGGACGTAGCCGGGTGCTAACTATATATGCTGGGATGACTAGCTGTTCATTCAAGTCAACCCTCATTTCCCAGGCTCCACCTACACTTAGCTGCCCTAACTTGTGCCTGACCTTAATAGACTCCAAACATAGCCTGTGCCCACTGAATAAAGAAATGAAATACACACTGACTCTAGCTGAAACTACACACAGCGTGTTTGGGCTTTGGCAGAGGGGCAGAGTGCACTGTTGTAAGGGAAAGGTGTATGCTGGATTTACAACTCAAGACAAAATGATCAGATGCTGAGTGGGAATGCATGGCGCATGTAAATAAAACCACTTTTGTTATTCATTGCGTTTCAGGCAGTCTTTGCGATGTGTTTATTGTGCATGTTCATATTGCGATGACGATGAAAATACGATTAATTGTGCAGCCCTAATGGAGGAGCTGGAAAGATACGGAAGGGGAGATGGAGATGGAAGATGTGGAGGAGGAGTTGGATAAGGAGCCTCAGAAAGGTCCTGAGCATCAAGACGTGAAAGTGGAGTTTCTGCATCCCCATGGTCCAACAGCAAAGGTTCGACCTAAGCTTGGCAGGAAGGATGTCTGTTTCTGCCCAGTTGAAGACATCATAGTGAAACTAATGGGAAATGCATCACCAGTCCGATCACGAACACAAGAGATCTACAGCATCGCCCCTGATGTGATGGACTTCATAGAGCGTGAGCATGTCCGACGCCTGTTGCTCAAGGCATGAGTGCAGGTTAGACAAAAATGAAATCTTAAATAAGCAAATTGACACACACCCACTCTCTCTCACCCCCCATACACACACACCCCTCCCCCACCCACACATGCATGCCACTTTAAAAAATAAAAATCACAATGAAGACCAAGCAAATGAACAACTGACAGTATTGAATTGTAATCTGTCTGACACTTTTCATTTATCTTTCCAGTTAGTCACAGGACCCACACCAGAAAGGCACCAGAGGACCCACACAGGCTAAGAGGTGGAGACGGAGGATGTGGAGGAGAGGAGAGGTAGACAAGAGGAGAGGAAGAGTAGAGGAGGAAGTGGAGGAGGAGGGGAGAGGAACACAGGTGGAGAGGAAGAGGAGAAGAGGTGGAGGAGAAGGAGGAGGTGGTAGAGAGGTAGATGAACACAGGGGGAGAGGAGGGAAAGGAGATCATTGTTCTTTTGATAGTTGGAAATAGTGTTATTTATAATAGTTGGAAACAGTGTCATTTATAATAGTTGGAAAATGGAGAAAAGGCCAGCACTCTAGGTAGCCTTCATCAGCGTTCCACAACACCTGCTGAAACGCGTACGTTGTGGCTGTGCTGTACTCAACCTATTAAACGCATAAAGGACATTCTAGAGTGCTGGCCTTTTCTCCATTTTATGTTTCTACCTTGGCCCTGCACCTTGATTTACTTTATTTTGGAGTGTGCTCGCTACTGCTGTTTTTTGACATTTATAATAGTTGGAAATGGTGTAATTTACTTATTCTTATGTTTATTATATTTACATTTTTGTTCAAGTTCTTCATCTATTGTCACCTCTATCTGTTTAAAAACCCATTTGTTCGTTAATTAGTAATGCACACACATTTTTTGTCAACATCGTCAGTTTTTCGTCAACACCGTCAGTTCTTTGTCAACACCGTCAGATGTATGTTTTGGTTAATTTTTAAAAAAAAAGTTTATTCTTTCTTCAGTTTATGTTGTTTATGTAATAAAGGAGCATCCCAATGCCACATTTAAATCGTTTCACTGTAGGGAGTTGTTGCTATTTCAGTCTGGAGTAACCTGTCAAACCTGTGAATAATGTTGTCTGTGATGTGTTATGCCGGTAAATGGACAGTAGAGGGCGCGGGCGTCCCTGCGTGTTCTGTTTACAACCCCACGAGCCAGACAGGAAACCAGGTTAGATTCAGAAGGCTACGGCCCAATTCCAATCCGCCCCCTAAAGACTCAAGCCCTGAACCCTCAGTCCCTCTAATGGCCGCCATCTGAAAGTGGTTGAGTCATCAAGTGTGGAAGGGATCCACATTGGATAAATAGGAGGATTGGGACAGCAGAGCCCTTTGCACTTGACAAGATGATGTTGACTCTGGCAGGTTTGGGGTTCGCTATATATTGTTTATTGTCAAGATGCTTTGAGGGATAGACTCCCCGATGAGTCTGTTCTCATCCAGGCTCTGGACAACAGGTCATTTAAAAATAAATGTAGCCTACTGCAAAATCTGCAATCTGCAACATGTGTAATTATAATTAAAATAAGCATAATAATGACATGTCACCCAACATTATACACAATGTCAATACTGTACAATACAGATTCTGTAATTTTTTTTCTCATTCATCAAAAAAGTTGTGGATTGCAATTGTAATAGAAATGATCGATGATTATTCTAGGATTGTGTAAAATAACTACTTGCATTCCTCTGATATAATATTTTTGTCTAATCTGAAATCCCTATTAATGTAATGTTTCATTGTCAATTAAGGCATTCCAGCGCACTCGCAAACACCGCGTTTCGCGCGTGTGTTCTTTTATTTTTTTGACAGATATTTGCAGCCTTCCCTGTTTTATACGTCACAACGCTATGCATTGTGGGCAATTCCCTTTCCGTAAGTGGCCATAGCTGCTCCCTTACGGTAAGGGGGCAGAAAGGGCTCACTCTGAGCCCTCATTCACTTTGCGATTTCACTGTGGGACATCCCTAAGCCCTCACTCCCTTCACGTGAACGCGCCTCTAAGGGCTTGAGGCAGTAAGGGGGCGGATTGGAATTGGGCCTACGTGTGTGAACAGTGACAACGAGACAAGAGCTAGCTGAGCTAATCTGTGTGTGTATTGTGTGTTTCACAGGTAAGAGTTGAATTACGGTTAAGACAGATAACAACATACAGTGTGAATAGGCGACTGGGTGGCGTGAGTGTGTGTTTAGATGCATGAATGGGGATATGACTAGCATTATTAGCTAAGCGCTAACCTGTTAGCTTGGCGATCTCAATAGCTAACATTAGCATGATGTTGCAGTAGCCCTGGTAAAATATGCAAGGGGAAAGGTATTAACGTAGTTTAACAGCTGTTTGGGATGTATGGGTGTGAATGTGTGTATGGATGATGGTACATGGAGTTTGTTATGGTTTGATTCATGTGCTAGTAGTGTTTAGAAAGAGACTGTAAATGCTATCTTGAATGTAATGGTTACTGGGTTACCTCATGTTGTATTGGGATGGAAGAGGGTTGTATTCCAGTGAACAGTAATGATGTTGCAGGGCATTAGTTGCAGTGATTGTTAACCCTTGCATGGTCTTCGGGTCAATCTGACCCGTTTTAGAATTTCAACATCAAGGAAAAGTATGTTAAAATATTTTTTTCTCTATGAAACTTATTCTGCTTGGCTCATTTACTGTACTAAACATGTGATATGAAAATGGTACATTTCATGCATTTGCTAACCACCCCCTGCATCAACATATAACACCCATGGTCTTCGGGTCAATTTGACCCGGCCATTGAAAGTGGAGGCTAAAAGGGGTCAGAAGTGAAATTTAGACAATTTCTTTCTTTGAAAATGTTAAACATATTGGCATTTTCTAGTAAACATTGCATTATGACACACACACACACACACACACACACACACACACACACACACACACACACACAATGAAAGTTCACTCAGAGTTGACAGTATGTTTTGATACTTTTTTGCTATTTTTAGCTACAGGTCACCTCTCTTGCACCTGTGTGGGCGGAATTTTCTCCGAGAAACCCCGGGAAAGAGTTGTTGAGATAAGCATTTTGTTGCCAGTAGGTGGCGCTATGCCGAATTGCCTGGAATTCAGCTCCCTGCACTCCGTTGGGTCCCCCTAAGCGCACTCCCCGAGTTTGAAGTTGATCGGACCAGGGGTTCTCTAGATAAACCACTTGTTGTGTTGCCAGTAGGTGGCGCTATGCCGAATTGCACGAAAACAGGTCACTGTTCTCCGTCACGTACTCCTTAGTACACTCCTAAAGTTTGAAGTAGATCCGACCAACGGTTCTGGAGATCCGGGAGGAACACACAAGGAACACACGCACTGTGTTGCCAGTAGGTGGCGCTATACCGAATTGCACGAAAACAGGTCACTGTACTCCATCACGTACTCCTTAGTACACTCCCAAAGTTTGAAGTAGATCCGACCAATGGTTCTCGAGATCCGGGAGGAACACACGCACGCACGAACACACGTACGCACAGACGCACAGACAGACAGACGACTGACAGCGACAATCTCATAATCTCCTCGCGGAGATAATAAATAAACTTGAGTAGCTCTTTATTAAAATGAAGAACAAACTATGATTAGTAGGATTTTTGGGGTTTATAACGACTTTAGAATGGTTGAACTTGAGCCGGGTCAAATTGACTCGAACGCCCTCGGTGTGACTAAAAGACGAAGACCACACGAGGGTTGCTGATAAATATAGTATTATAGAGAATATTGATTTTGGGTAGAGTTGAATAATTAAAGGGATTTAAAATAATAATATAGATTAATGGGAATTAATGACCATGTGTTTAGAATATATTTTGGGGATTATTGAATGTGTTTATGTGCCAATTGAAATATGTTGTCTAAAGAAGTGTGAATTGAAGTGAATATTATTACGGCTATATGAGAAACTGTTGTTAATGTGATAATGTCATAAGTTGGAATTGGAATATGATATGATGTCATCATTTGCCAGACAGGAAACCAGGTTAGATTCAGAAGGCTACGTGGGTGAACAGTGACAACGAGACAAGAGCTAGCTGAGCTAATCTGTGTGTGTATTGTGTGTTTCACAGCACCCGGATGAAAATAAATAAAACAAATGTGTTGGCACAAGTTGGACTCCTCGTTAATCTAATAAGTGTAACAGATGCACCATTAATAAATATGTATTATTGCCATTCCCAAGTTCGTTAAAGCGATATCTCAAGAACGGCTTGATGGAATTTCTGCCAATTTGGCTCAAACGTCGAGTTGGGCGCAAGGATGAACGGATTACATTTTGGTGATCAAAGGTCAAGGTCACTGTGACCTCTCGAATGCCATTTTCAAGCTTGTTAATGCAATATATCAGGAATGCCTTGATGGAGTTTCTTCGAATTTGCCTCAAACGTCCACTTGGACTCAAGGATGAACTGATTACATTTTGGTAGTCAAAGTTCAAGGTCACTGTGACCTCACACACCCAATTTCCAAGCTCTGTAACGCAACATCTCAGGAGCGCCTTGACGGAATTTCTTCCAATTTGCCTCAAATGGCGATTTGGACTCAAGAATGAACTAATGGCGGAGGCATAAGTCTGCGTTGCATTCGTTCTAGTTTGTTATGTCATGCTGTTACGTTATGTCTTGTCATGTCTGTCAGGAGTATTTGTTCCTCGCCTGTGAGCTTTTAAGGTGTTGGGTAGGCTGTGAAAATGAATTGTCCTTCTGAGATAAATAAAGTCATCTGAATCTGAATCTGAATCCAAGGAGAGGTCCTCATGGAATGTAATTCACATATCATGGAAAGTAATTCACATATCATGGAAAGTAATTCACATATCATGGAAAGTAATTCACATATCATGGAAAGTAATTCACATAGACTAGGAAGTCTTGGTAAATATTGGATTCACAATTGGTTTTAAAATGACATGAACAGAGATAATCCTCTACATGATATGTGTTTATGTGAGCTGTACATCATCCAGCTTATTACACGGTTACTAACTAAAGAAATCAAAATGTAACTAGGAGAGGCACTCCCCTTGTTAATTTGATTATTAAAGCAACAGCATTTACTGGACTTCTTTCTGCAGATTGATATGACCCACGGCCTCCGGAGTCTGTCATCAGAATTGTCTGTTATAAGCAATGGTCTAATACACAGAAATAACAGACTGCAGAATGCCGTGATCGACCAATCAGAATCAAGCATTCAACAAAGCCGTGTGATAATTGCTGATAGTAACGTGTATGTGAATCAGGATTTAAATGGTTGTCTGTTGAACACGAAGAGGAATACTCACCTGAGAGTCTCCAGTCTACAGTGTGGACTCTCCAGTCCAGCAGAGATCAGCTTCACACCTGCATCTTTCAGGATGTTGTCACTCAGGTCCAGCTCTCTCAGACTGGAGGACTGGGAGCTGAGCACTGAGGCCAGAGCTTCACAGCTTCTCTCTGACAGCTGACAGCCACTCAGCCTGAAGAAGAATTGGTGAGAGAGATATACAACACATTTGAAAATGTATATATATTTTATTTAATATATTTGATCTACCCAGTTATGTATGAACCTACATAGCTTTATTCGAGGCTTTGACCACTGGCAGCAGCCTCAGAAGAGCCTTGTCTGAAGCAGAGTATTTCTTCAGGTCAAACTCGTCCAGCTCTTCTTCTGATGACAGTAAGATGAAGACCAGAGCCGACCACTGAGCAGGGGAGATTTTGACCGTAGAGAGACTTCCTGATCTCAGGTACTGTTGGATCTCCTCCACTAGAGAATGGTCATTCAACTCATTCAGACAGTGGAACAGATTGATGTTTGTCTCTGCAGAGGGATTCTTCTTGATCTTCTTCTTGATGTACTGGACTGTTTCCTGATTGGTCTGTGAGCTACTTCTTGTCTGTGGCAGCAGGCCTCGTAGGAGAGTCTGATTGGTCTCCAGTGAAAGGCCCAGGAGGAAGCGGAGGAACAAGTCCAGATGTCCATTTGGACTCAGTAAGGCCTTGTCCACAGCACTCTGGTAGAGATATTTTACTGCTGATCTGGGTCTGAGTAGCCTAGACAACCTGGAGGCTTCTGACAGTGGATTGACACCAGTCTTGAATGAGAACATGACATGAACAGCAGCCATAAACTCTTGAATGCTCAGATGGACAAAGCAGAAGAACTGGTCCTGGTGCAGCCCCCACTCCTCTTTAAAGATCTGTGTGAAGACTCCAGAGTACACTGAGGCTTTTCTGATATCAATACCACACTGTTTCAGGTCTTCTTCATAGAAGATCAGGTGGCCTTCCTCCAGCTGCTCAAAAGCCAGTTTTCCCAGAGAGAGAATCATGTCCCTGTTCTGTGTCCAGTGTGGATCTGTCTCAGTTCCCTCGTGATACTTTGCACTCTGCAATTTGGACTGAACCACCAGGAAGTGGATGTACATCGCAGTCAGGGTCTTGGGCAGGTTTTCTGTGTCACAGGTTTTCAACAGATGCTTCAGAACTTTAGCAGTGATCAAGCAGAACACTGGGATGTGGCACATGTTGTGGAGGCTCCTTGAATTCTTGATGTGGGAGATGATTGTGTTGGCCTGCTGCTCAACATCTCTGAAACTCTTCCTGAAGTAGTCTTCTTTCTGTTGGTCATTGAAGCCTCTCACCTCTGTTACCATGTCAATGTACTCAGAAGGGATCTGACTGGCTGCTGCAGGTCGTGTGGTTATCCAGATGTGAGCAAGCGGAAGCAGATTCCCCTTGATGAGGTTTGTCAGCAACACCTCCACTGAGGTTGACTGTGTAACATCATCCAGGAACTCGTTGTTCTTGAAGTCTAGAGGAAGTCTACACTCATCCAGACCATCAAAGATGAACATAACTGGGAATTTGTCAAACCTGCAGATTCCTGCTTTTTTGGTCTCAGGAAAGAAGTGGTGAAGAAGTTTCACCAAGCTGAACTGTTTCTCTTTCAGCTGATTCAAATCTCGGAAAGGGATTGGAAATATGAATTGCATATCCTGGTTGGCTTTGTCTTCAGTCCAGTCCAGAGTGAGCTTCTGTGTTAAGACTGTTTTCCCAATGCCAGCCACTCCCTTTGTCAGCACTGTTCTGGTTGGTTCATCTCTTCCAGGTAAGGGTTTAAAGATGTCTTCACTTTTGATTGTGTTTTCTGGAATCACTGGTTTCCTGGATGCCGTTTCAATCTTCCTGAATTCATGTTCATTGTCGGCCTCTCCAGTCTCTTCCTCTGTGAGGAAGAGCTCTGTGAAGATCTCATTCAGAAGTATCAACTTTTCTGAGTTTGTGATTCCCTCAAACAAACGCTGAAACTTCTTCTTCAAGTTGGATTTGTGTTTAGTCCGGCACTCTGCAAGCATCTCTGAATGAACAGACAACAATGAGAGAATGGTATAGTAATTATGAGTAATGCTAATATTTCCTGTCCATATTCTAAACATGAATTTATTTAGTAAGCTCATCCTGGCGTTTAATGGAGTTGAAGGTATAAGCTGTTGTACAGTCAGTTATTATTACTCAACAGGGAGTTAGGGTGAGGGTCATGCAACAGGGAGGTTGATGCAACCAATCAGATTCTCTATAGACACTTTTCCACTGTGCTGATAATTCCTACAATCTGTGCTTTATTGTTTGTGTTGGCAACTTTTGTGTTGAACAAGCAGATACTTTCTATACTAAAATGGCAGCCTGCCCCTCTTCACAAATCTATTGTCTGGACATAGGCTAATGAAAGCAGACTCACACTCTATATACATTTCATTTAGGGCTGTCAATCGATTAAAATATTTAATCGCTATTAACTCATTCTCTGCCAGGGTCATTTCGGTCTGTGTGCTCCCAGTGCCAGGATTTTGAGCATATTTCCTGATCTTCCAGGACCCACAGAATATTCTGTGCTAGGAATAAAATTACACAACATATCTCACAATAAAGCAGAGACTCTCTTCTTACCCCTTGTAAAAAACTGAAACTCGACCATGTTTCCTTGTTTAGTTACAAGCAGTGGAAGTTAGCTTGTTTTCACTAAAAATGCCCTCCTTTGTAACAGAAATAGGAGAAAAATAGGTTTTTAGTGAATGACACCGTTTCAAGCAGAACTCTCTTTTGAGCCTTTTATTTTTTGCCTCAGTGACACATCAGACATATACAGTATTTGTTTTCCCAAATAAAAAAATAAAAAATAAAAAATAAGATAATGTATTTTACAGTTGCCATGTGGATTTTTAGCTTAGCTTGATAAAAGCATAAACAAATGGAACGAACCCTTGTGGTCACACTCACACTCTCTCTCTCTCTCTCTCTCTCTCTCTCTCTCTCTCTCTCTCTCTCTCTCTCTCTCTCTCACACACACACACACACACACAGGAATAACGAGTGCTGTAACGTTACCTGCTGTCACGTTACCTCTCATAACTAACGTTAGCACAGAAGATCACACAATAGCTACGTTAGTGCTGTAAACTTTGAAATGTTTATGTGACACATGTTTCGCCTTGGTTGCTGGGGACGGGTGTGTGACGCGGTTTGACGTATCCATGTGATTCCCCTTCCCTTGAGTGTGACAGAGCTCTCAAGCTGGCAAGCTGGCAAGCTGGCAAGCTGGCAAGAGGAAACGTGAAGCGAGTCATGCCGGCGGCATAAGTTATAAACAATGCGTGACAATTATACTCGAATGTTGTGTGTGATCATTTCATCTCAAACACGATACAAAAAATAGGCTACTTTTTACCATCGTCATCGCTCCAAGTGGCACCCATTTCTCCTCCTCCGATTCATCCGTGTCAGAACGCTGTGAAGGGGAGCCTTCGTAGCAACAACAAAAACGCTGGCGTCTTCCTCACCATCGTCGCCAGCCGAGAACTCTGGATCGGAGTCTGTTTCGACCACAGGCTCCACCCATAAATACTAAACTAGCGGGTTGCTTTTATCAGTTTGACTTGAAACAATGTCACAGGCTGGGAAAGTGTCTGATGTAATGTAAACAGCCAAAACATGAAAGTACGTCCGAGTACGTCCTTGGCACAGAACGCCATTGTAAAAAGTACGTCCGAGTACGTCTTTGGCAGAGAATGAGTTAATTGCATGATTCTCCATAGTTAATCACGATTAATCGCAAATTAATCTCACTCTTTTTTTTAATCGGTTCTAAATCTTCCGTAAACGGAGGTACCTTAAATCTGGTATTTTCTTGTGCCAGTTAAAAACACTTGAGAGCTTTGTTCAAATATGCACTGTTGCATGGGTAGTATTATCATTAGCTATTATCATTAGTATGGGTACGTATTTGGCCATTGGTATTGTTATTATTGCTACTAGTTACTAGGTATGGGCATCGAATTTCGAATTTTCGAATAATCGTTGTTATTATCAAGGTCGACTTTTATTATTGAAAGTCGAAATTCGGGGGATTTTTTTTTTTTTTGGTGAAATGTTGCATTGTCTGCCCTGATTCTAAGTATAGTCGAATCGCTTGGTTTGAGCAAGTAAAACAATTTTTATAAGCATTTTAAGCAAGGTTTATGGAAAAATGAATGGCGGATGAAATCCCATGAAGAGGGAGAGGGGGTGACTTTGGCACCCCTTTGGCACTCAGACCTGAGCCTACTAAATATTTAATGAACCACTCATGATTGTCAAAACTGTTTTTTATTTTCGAAAATGTCAATGTCATGTAACATGTTCTTTACTTCAGTGGTGCAATGCTTGTTTGAGCTAAAAATCCACAGCAGAAGCTTTTTCTATTAATTAATAAAGCCTTAGACTTAGAATCAGGGGAGACAATGCAACATTTAACTCACAATTTATTTATTTTAAATTACATTTTTTTTTTTTTTACATTTATTTATTTATTTTCGAATTTCGATTAAAAGTCGACTTTGGCCAGCGAATTTCGAATAGTGTTTTTGCTAGAAATGCCCATCCCTACTAGTTACTGGGAATACACATCTCTCAGGCTGCACTCTGTGAAGTTAACTGTGCTATCCTCCACATCTCTCGAGCCACAGTGTGTGCAGACAAGAGCAGCTGCGTGCCTGCTCTCTCCCCCCTCTCTCTTTCCCCCCCTGTCTTTGGTCTCGACCTAGTTTCAAGATGAAGACCAGTCATGTTACCTCACATCACAATAGGCATCAGCTCCCAGTCAAGTGTAATCCTAGTGTGACGTCCGTTATGACGTGTGACTCATCACCCCATCCTCAATAGCCAATCAGCCCCTGTCAACATGCCAATATGACGTCACTGCGGAGGCTATGAGGTGGCAGTACATATAGCCATGCTCAGCGCGTAGGGGTGTCACAATATTTCGTCGCACGATATATCGCGATATCGAAACGTCACGATATGCGTATCGTCAGAGAATTTTTTTTTTTTTTTTTTTTTTTTTTTTGCTCCTGAATAATAATAGAACAAATTTAGCAGAATCAACACGCACGAGTGAGGGGGTAGACTACTACTGGGATGGCAAAACAGCTCAAGGGGTACATAAGTTTAGGGACCATTGAGCATGAGTTATTTAAGAAATAGATTACTTTATTTTTCTTTCACCATGCAACAAACATTTAGTTTGTGACAGTGTGACACATTCTATTGCAAGAGAAGCATTATCTTCCATGTTGTTTTATAGTTATTATAATAACAATTTCCAAAAACAGCATTTGTTTTGTATTTTGTGTATTTCAAATGAAAGTATTTTCCCAGGGCTCCCTTGAAAAGAGGTTTCGATTTCAATGGGACTCACATGGTTAAATAAATGATAACTAAATACATAAAAATTATTTACTTTTGTTATGTTAAAAAGAATATTGTTAAAATATCGTATCGTATCGTTATCGTGAACCCAATATCGTGTATGGTATCGTATCGTGAAATTAGTGTATTGTGACACCCCTATCAGCGCGTCATCATCCTCTTTCCCTGATCCTTCACCTCCATGGTCGCTGTACCTGGGCAGGTCGTATCCCCTCCTCTGAAGCTGCGTTTCGCCCCACCCACCTCCCCAGTCCACCACCAACGTCTTGACTCCTGAAGAATTCCCTACAGGGGGGGATTCTCTATCCTAGTCTGAGCAGATGCCCTCCTCTCTCACCACAAGAAGAGAGGCATCTTACCACGGAGTCATTATGCCAAAGAATCAGTTGCCATGCTGCCATGCAATAGAATTAGTTGCCATGCCATTTCGTGCCATAGAACTAACCGCCATGCCATTCGTGAATAAAGCTCGCTTGTTAAACTTTACCCACTGGTCTCTCATGATTGAATATATATATATATATATATATATATATATATACTGTATATTTGAGAGAGACAGAGTAGACAGACTAGTTACTGCGTATTCCCAGTAACTACTAGCAATAATAACAATACCAATGGCCAAATACTTACCCATACTAATGATAATAGCTAATGATAATAGCTACTCCCCATGCAATAGTGTATGTTTGCACAAAACTCTCAAGTGTTGTTAACTGGCACAAGAAAATGTCAGGTTTAAGGTACCTCGGTTTAAGGTAGATTTACAACAGATCAAATTAATTGTGCGATTAATCGTGATTAACTGTGGACTCACACTCTATATACATTGTTGGCAAAAAGTGTTTTTAAATAATTTTGTCATATATGTCATATCTTACAAATCATTTTATGTGATGCATGCTTGCATAAAGTCGCATTTTATAATTGTCCCATTACTTACCTTCGGGTCCTGAACTGGTTTTTAATAATCGTTGCAGTAGATCATTCTTGAGGATCTTCCTCAGAACCTCTTTGGTCACCTCCAGAGTGTATTCGCTGTAGGTCTGGAACATGTGATCTACTGTGTCCAGCCTGTCTGCCTTCTCCAGGCGGCTCTTTGGGATGGCTGGGATGTCTAGGATGCCAGTCTGCTGTAGGAACCACTTGAACCTCTTGAACTCGTCATCTCCCAAATCATCCAAAGTTCCCAAGAGCAGCTCTACAGGTGTCGCCATCGTTGCTCCCTGATGAGAAGACATTAGGATTAGTTGACCATACTATTGATGCTGTAACTGTGAGCTTGCAGATAATAGCGCCCTCATCTGACTGGCAGTTCTCACTTTTGAATGGCTCCGGTTCCAGGAAGTGAATTTCCCATTCATTCGTTTCAGAACATTCTTATAAAGTTTGAATCCTGGAAGCAAGCCAACCAGCTAAGATATGAATCATGACTATGAAACAACAACAACAAAAGGGGGGTAAATGGCAAATGTTTTATTTATATTGTTTGCAGTTTTCTCTTCTTTTTTCTTCTTCTTTATTGTGTGGCTCATAATACTGTCAATTAGTGGTGTAAAATTAATTTCCGGTTTATACTGCAGTGCTTATATATCGTTCCTCCACAGAGGTGCTAAAGTAGAGTAGTCTAAGTAATAATCATGATAGGAATAATATAATAAGAATCTCTGTGTGTGAGTCAGCAAATTCTGTTGGGCCACAGCTATGCCATCTTATGTGCGACCGTGCAGAGCCAGATTTTTAATTAGGGACGATTAATGTTTGAAAGTCCAAATGCCAAAAATGTCACATGAAGGACAAAACCCTACATGCTCCCCTGTAAAACTGCTCAACACCCCCGGGTGTGCTGTTGTTTTCCTATGGGCAGAGCGCTGCTGCATATCGTTGGGTGGCACTGCTCTCCATGGGAAAACAATGGTACAGCAGCAGTGCTACACTTAGCGTCACAAAATAAAATAAATACACAGCGTTCAAATTTGCCACCGAGCGCTGCGCTCCACGTTCAAATTATTTCAACTTTGACCTTGTTACCGCTGACCTTTCATGAGTGCATGACACATGTGGAAGGAACCTGGGTCCAGAGATGGGAAGTAACGAAGTACCATACTTCATTACTGTACTTAAGTAGATTTTCCGGGTATCTACTGCTGAGTATTTATTTTTCTGACAAGTTTTTACTTTTACTCCCTACATTTTAACACAAGTATCTGTACTTTCTACTCCTTACATTTTCAAAACAAGCTTGTTACTTTAGTTTTAATGCACAACAACAACGATTAAAGAAAGACAGAGAAGAAACGGGGCATAATGAATAGAGATAGCTCATTCCAGGCTCCGCCAATAGTATGGAATGGCACTCGTCCGGTCCCCTAAATGTCAGCTTGTGATTGGCTCTCTGTCAATGTTACGAAACTTCATTGGCTAGACAGTCTCCTAAGGGGGCGTTGACATAACCTGGAAAAGAAGTGCACAGTCCAGCCACCAGACCACATCATGTATCGATGTATCAGAACCACACACCAAACGTGACAACGCTGCCATAAGAAAGACGAGAGACGGACACTCGGTCGCGCTGAGAAATTGCGTCTGTGAATAGTGATGTTCATGTCAGCCAGAGGAACCAGCAACATGAGCGATGCCGCTGAAAGTGAGGTTGAAGTTGTCAACACTGCAGACTCGAACGAGCCAGACGCTCTGGCAGTGTAGCTTTTTCTTTTTCCAAGTCTCTTGTTTACTTGGCGTAATAGTTGTCTGATCAGACACTAGAGAAAGAAACACAGGACAAGCAGGGTATAGTTACATCTTGTCTTCTGTTTTCAAAACTCAGTGTTTGTATGTGCTCCAGAGGCTTCAATAAAGTAGGAGACACCTTGTATCCAACAGTTAAACTTTTGTGATTAATGATTTGCATATTCATATATCCTGCAAATATGAATGAGGGAGCAATAGATGTCATTTTAAGGATTTTAATGGGATAATTTGACTGTTTTTGTGGAAAAACTACAGCACAGAGTTTTAAGATGTATAAAAACACGTTTGTAGGGGATATTTTAAGTTCAATAGTCTTCAAATTATATTATTAATATATGATGTGAGGTTCAGTTAGCTTTGCACAGAAACATCCGGTAAAAATACTTTTTACTTTTACTCATTGAGTAAATTTCATAGCCTGTACTTTTTTTACTTTTACTTGAGTAAATACATGTAGTTGAATCAGTAGGCTACTTCTCTGGCAGTGTAGCTTTTTCTTTTTCCAAGTCTCTTGGCGTAATAGTTGTCTGATCAGACACTAAAGAAACACAGGACAAGCAGGGTATAGTTACATCTTGTCTTGTGTTTTCAAAACTCAGTGTTTGTATCCAGAGGCTTCAATAAAGTAGGAGACACCTTGTATCCAACAGTTACACTTTTGTGATTAATGATTTGCATATTCATATATCCTGCAAATATGAATGAGGGAGGAATAGATGTCATTTTAAGGATTTGAATGGAATAATTTGACTGTTTCTGTGAAAAAACTACAGCACAGAGTTTTAAGATGTATAAAAACACGTTTGTAGGGGATATTTTAAGTTCAATAGTCTTCAAATTATATTATTAATATATGATGTGAGGTTCAGTTACATGTAGCTTTGCACAGAAACATCCGGTAAAAATACTTTTTTTTACTTTTACTCATTGAGTACATTTTATAGCCTGTACTTTTTTACTTTTACTTGAGTAAATAGTTGAATCAGTACTTCTACTTTTACCAGAGTCGTTTTTTTACACAAGTAACTGTGGAAGACCGGGGATAGTTGTAACATGGGTCAGTTGTAACCAGTGTTGGGACTAACGCGTTATTAAGTAACGCGTTACAGTAACTAAGTTACTTTTTGCGGTAACGAGTACTGTAACGAATTACTTCATCAGTAACGTAACGTACTTACAATTATTGCGGTTTAAACAGGCTCGTTACTCGTTACTCCACGATTCTGTGCGGGACCTACAGCAGCGAGGGTAGAGAGGAAAATGCGAGTCTGACGGCGGTCTGATGAGGAAGTAGGCTAATCGTGCGGCACTTCTATATTTTCTAATGTTACTGGACCAAATTCTGATAGTGAAACGGGTCATTTTGCGCGAGCTGTGTTGTGTACGGTAGCGGTGTTCACTTCACACCGCTCAGCGAGTCAGCAGCATGGAGCCCTCTCCTCCTCGCTTCTCTCAGGCTGTCTGTCACCAGTGCCCTGCTGCACCAGGCAAGCACAGCACTCGTCTCTCACTTACAGATTCCCCTCGCGTTGGAGGGTGTTCACGGTGTGTTTCGCGTTGTTTGGTCATGAAATGGGGAAAAAATGCCTGCAAGTCTGCTGCCTTTTGGAGATGAACTGCTATTAAAGGCAGCCGCGACGAGCGGCTGCTTTGAGGCTCTGCTCTGTCCCTATCTGCAGGCAGCGCTGGGCTCTGCTGCTCACTGTCACTCCGCTTTTACAAATGGTAACCACAGTGTTTATGTTGTTCAGCCAGGATATTATAGACTATTGATACAGTTGTTAATTATACAGTGCCAAAAGTGTACTGGCTACTTTTTGAAGGCAATAATAAATATGCCTCAATGTTGTCTTGTCCCACACTGTGCTACAGCAACCCCAAAATAATGTGTGTGCATTAATAAGATAATTGAGAGTTAAAAAAAAAGTAACTCAAAAGTAACTTTCCTAGTAACTAAGTTACCTGGAAAGTAACGAGTAACTTAAAGTAACTGAGTTACTTTTCAGAGCAGTAACTAGTAACTGTAACTAAGTTACTAATTAAAAGTAACTTGCCCAACACTGGTTGTAACACTTTCCATTCCTCCAATCAGGAGCAAGTTATGAATCACCTGATTCACTCTGCACATGCTCAGTTTAGTCCTTAGTCCACATGTGAGGAAGTAGCAGCCTGTGGCAGATATAGCCAATTTTAGGAGGAAAAAACTAATTTTGAGGTAAGAAAGTATATTTTTTTACTTAACACATTCACTGCCAGCCGTTTTTTTTTTTACTGTAGGTAGGTTCTGCCAGAGTTTTTTTTTGAGGATTCTGGCTTATCTTTCAAGACCCGAGGATTCTTTTCTGCTAAGATTTTGTGAACACACAATATCTCAAAAGAACTAATAGAATGTGTGCTTTCTCTGTCTAAAATAGTTAGTTTGTAGAGTTAGTAGTTATGTAAGCATTAGCAGTTGAATACAGCATGGTTTCAGCGTCTGAAAAATTATTCAGAGATAAACGGCTTTTTGTGAAATTCGATAGAACAGTCACTTTAACCATTCATTTTTGGCATCAGTAAGACGTCAGACATCTAAACAATAGTTTTGAACAGTAATTTCCTCCATAACAGCAGGAAACCCCCCTCTGCTTCCAACTCCTCCCTCCGTGGGCGTTCTCCTCCGCCCTCCTTGGCTCTGCAGCGGGTCTGTGACAAACGAGTTGCTGCTGCTGCTGCTGCCTGGCAGTCTGGATGGGGCTCGCTGGATGGGTTTCACTCGTTTCTTGGCGGTCCGGTTGAGAGCTCTGATGAAGCTCTTGCGATTCTGGGCTTATTTATGGTGCGTGTTTCAAAGTGTGCATCCAGTCTATTCTTGGAACCCCCCACCGTTGCCACCGCTGTGCGTCAGCGCGAAAGTGAAAGCGTTTTCGCCATCCATTTTACAGTATGAGAACGGCTTCCTCGCGCTTTTCCCTCCAGTTTTGGCTCGCCTCTTTCTACTGTGGAGAGACATGTCGCCACTCAGTGGGTCGGTAAAATAGATTATACACATTCAATACCTCCAATCCTGGTATAGGAGACGTAAAAGGGTTAGATCAACGTCCCACCGTCAAAAAAAAAAAATGGATTTTGTTTGACGTAAAAACACGTCATTGGCAGTGAACGTGTTAATTTATTTTTTTGATAGCATTGCCTGCTTTGTAGTTAAACTCATCAAACTTAACTCATGTTAATTATGTGTCTATGTAGCTATTTTACATGCAGATTGTTAGTGCTAATGTTTTAGCTGTTAGCTGTAAGGTAAGCTACTTCATAGAGACAGTCCGCATGTCTGGGAACGCCCACAAAATGTTAAACGGCTGGCGCGCGAGTGGGGTAAAACCGCTGATATATCTCATGGGCTGACTCACCAAAAGACGGTGCTGCGGCTCTAAACTACAGGTTTGGGGGTTCTAGAGCAGAACACATGACGTCTGCTCAGATGTGCGTATACTGCGGTGGTTAAATACCCGATCGTGTCTGCCTGGGCTGGGCTATCAGTCAAATTCTAACTTTGCTGAATGGATAGAACGGGGTTTTTTACCCCACCCTGACCACGCCCCCAGCCAGGCTGAGCCAGCTATTGTGGGCGTTCCTAGTGCCTGTATTGGCGTTCCCAGACATGCAGACTGTCTCTATGGCTACAAGTGTCTGGGTCAGTTGTAACACATGAACAAATCGTACAAACTACCCCAAGCAAATGTGTAATTGAATTTATGTTTTCTTTGAATTTCAGTATGACTCAGTCTTGGCAGAGAAAGCCTGACTGTACAAAATAGTGACTCCCTGGACTTCAACTCCCATGATCCTCCTCACCTCACATTTGCCCTTTCCCCTGATTCACTCACCCATGCACACCTGCCAGCACTCCGGACTAATTACATACTGATACACTACGTTACTGCATGCTGCAGAGCTCTCTCTGGGTCTGATACACTATGTTACTGCATGCTGCAGATCTCTCTCTGGGTCTGATACACTACATTACTGCATGCTGCAGATCTCTTTCTGGGTCTGATACACTACGTTACTGCATGCTGCAGAGCTCTCTCTGGGTCTGATACACTACGTTACTGCATGCTGCAGATCTCTTTCTGGGTCTGATACACTACGTTACTGCATGCTGCAGAGCTCTCTCTGGGTCTGATACACTACGTTACTGCATGCTGCAGAGCTCTCTCTGGGTCTGATACACTACGTTACTGCATGCTGCAGAGCCTCTCTGGGTCTGATACACTACGTTACTGCATGCTGCAGAGCTCTCTCTGGGTCTGATACACTACGTTACTGCATGCTGCAGATCTCTCTCTGGGTCTGATACACTACGTTACTGCATGCTGCAGAGCTCTCTCTGGGTCTGATACACTACGTTACTGCATGCTGCAGAGCTCTCTCTGGGTCTGATACACTACGTTACTGCATGCTGCAGAGCTCTCTCTGGGTCTGATACACTACGTTACTGCATGCTGCAGAGCTCTCTCTGGGTCTGATACACTAGGTTACTGCATGCTGCAGAGCTCTCTCTGGGTCTGATACACTATGTTACTGCATGCTGCAGAGCTCTCTCTGGGTCTGATACACTACGTTACTGCATGCTGCAGAGCTCTCTCTGGGTCTGATACACTAGGTTACTGCATGCTGCAGAGCTCTCTCTGGGTCTGATACACTATGTTACTGCATGCTGCAGATCTCTGGGTCTGATACACTATGTTACTGCATGCTGCAGATCTCTCTCTGGGTCTGATACACTAGGTTACTGCATGCTGCAGAGCTCTCTCTGGGTCTGATACACTAGGTTACTGCATGCTGCAGAGCTCTCTCTCGGTCTGATACACTATGTTACTGCATGCTGCAGATCTCTCTCTGGGTCTGATACACTACGTTACTGCATGCTGCAGATCTCTCTCTGGGTCTGATACACTACGTTACTGCATGCTGCAGATCTCTCTCTGGGTCTGATACACTACGTTACTGCATGCTGCAGATCTCTCTCTGGGTCTGATACAATACGTTTCTGCATGCTGCAGATCTCTCTCTGGGTCTGATACACTACGTTACTGCATGCTGCAGAGCTCTCTCTGGGTCTGATACACTATGTTACTGCATGCTGCAGAGCTCTCTCTGGGTCTGATACACTATGTTACTGCATGCTGCAGATCTCTGTCTGGGTCTGATACACTATGTTACTGCATGCTGCAGATCTCTCTCTGGGTCTGATACACTATGTTACTGCATGCTGCAGAGCTCTCTCTGGGTCTGATACACTACGTTACTGCATGCTGCAGAGCTCTCTCTGGGTCTGGGACGCTTTCCCCCAGCCGGCTGGTAATGGGAGGGAACCGTTCACTTGGCCAGTCATATGCCAGGGATGGTTATGCACTAGTTAGTGCACTAGTTAGTGCACTAGTTAGTTAGTTATGTTAGGGATGGATACAGTCCTGCCCAATCAGCAATGACTTTGCGGTGACGCGAGGTCAACCCACTCATGGGAGGCACAGCCCATTTTTCGAACCACTCTCTCATTGCTCATTGCTGCTACGACCTGTCACTCATTCAATTTCACCCCCCTAGACGCGCCCCCAAACCCCAGCAGTGGCTGTGAAGTGGTACAGACTAATTTATGTAGTATGCGGAGCGCAGCAATTCAACGTAATATTTGAGTCTGGGGAGAGACTAGTGTAGAGCTGACTGACAGTGCAAGACAATTAAGCACACTAATATTCAGCTGGTGCACATTTGTTAAATTTTATTATATAACAGTAACTAACATACTTGAGACACACACACACACACACACACACACACACACACACACACACCAGTTACTGTATGTTAAAAAGTAAAGTAATTGTTAAATAAAAAGCTTTCAATATCTTAAGTTTTTGTTTTAATCCTTACTTCATAATGTTACATTTCACCCCAAGGTGTGTTACAACTAACCCAGACTATGGGGTGGATTGTAACATTTCACTCGTTGTGTTTGAGACTAAGCCATGCATTTTCTGTGTGTGTTGCAGAGGTAACAGCTACACTATGTGATAGCAGACACATGTAATTAGTTTGTATACAATTTTGAATGCACTGGCTTTAAAGAGCTCCAAGATACAGACAGAAATGTCCAAAATGTTACAACTATCCCCTGCCTGGGTCTACCATGTCTCTGTTCAAGCTACAGACTAGTTAGCTGTAGGATCCGCCTCCTCAACCAGAGCAATTTAGAGAGAGAGTGGCATCAGCGGAGGACCAAAATGTGTGACTTATTAGCCAATGAACAACAGCCAGGAAGGGGTCTCGCTCTACTTTTGAATGACTCATCAATCAATCAATCAATCAATCAATCAACTTTAATTCATGTCCCAGAAGGGCACTTTGGTTTACATCAGGGAGTAGTGGTTATTAAAAGATACACTCGGAACATTATTACTAGTTTGAGAGTAATAAAGGCACACTTCAATATTATACAATACATATACATTTGTTGCAATATGTACAGATTCCAAAAGACCGTCTACTCCCTGCTGCCAGTCGCAGCATGCGCTGCGCCCTTTGCAACTAGCTCATCAACAAACGCAAGAGGCTGCCATAACATACAGCGCCAGTTTTGGATGTGTCAGAGAGAAAAAAAAGGGGGGGGGGGGGAGGAGGATGCAAAAAGCTAGGGGGAGTGTGTGAAGGCGGGGGGATTGGGTGGGGGAAGAGGGTGGTGGGATGGGGTGGGATGTGCGTGCGTGCGTGCGTGTATGTGTATATATGAGTCCTTGAGTCTGTGTGTTTATGTGTGAAGTATGCCTGAAGTAGTGCTGCACGATTAATCTAATCGCAATCGCGATGTCAGCACGTGCGATTACATAACCGCAAAAGTGTGCGATTATTATCATTTTTTCACGTCTTTTTGAGTGTGTGTGTGTGTGTGTGTGTCCTCTAACGTTACACGCGACGCAGCAAACACACGTTTCTCTGCCATCACACTGTGGGCATCAACACTAGCGGGAGGCTTCTCCCATGCACTCCCGCAAATAAGTAATGTTATGCGCAGCAAAGTTACATTTTACCGAGGGGGAGAGAGAGAACATCCATGATCGCTAACAGCTAGCTATGCTAATAACTAGCTTGCCGTTCAGAAACGCATGTAAACAGCCGTGTGATTAGTGAGAACGTCAGTAAAATAAGGAGAGAGCTGCAGGTGCTTATGCAGAACTAGTGCACAGTGGGTAATGACCCGCTGTGATGAAGAATATAGCGAGATTAACAAGGTTGATAGCAAAACACTGTCGCAGCTGCCAGCAGCAGCACCTCCAGGCTTCAACTAGTGTTTAGCCTGTCACATGACGCCTTCATGGTCCCTCGATAAAGTATGCAGAAATATGCACGTTACCGCACCACTCTCTCAAGAAGCGTCACGTGAGTGTGGCGTTTAAGGCCATCTGTCGCTACAAAATAAATAAACGGGGTGTATCATTGTATTACTCGACAGACATGTAACTAACTTTGCCAGTCTGAGCCATCTTCTATGTGCTGTAACACAGTGCAGTTTCTATTTTTCTGGTGTTTCTTTTTTACATGTTTGGGACAGGCAAATGTCTCAAAATGTTTTATTTTTTTGTAAAGATAATTTTATTTCAAGTTGTTTTATTTTTTTAGTTTTAATATATTTTAAATTGTAACATATTTCATGTATTTTAGTCTGTGATACGTGAAACCGTGGTATTTTTGTCCAAGGTTATCATACCGTCAAAAACTCATGCCGGCACATCCCTAGATACCTCTTGTTTATTATATCGCAATCACAATCGCAATCGCAATATTGTCCACCCTAATCGCTAATCGCACCTTTCCCCCAAATCGTGCAGCACTAGCCTGAAGCTCCTTTCAGGGTCACGACACAAATCTCGGCGGCGGGTGAAGAGCGCGACAACACAGCAGGTTGCTATGGAGACAGCCTCGAAATGCCCAGACCAAAGTCAACAACAGGTGTCCATGAGGGGCGGGGGAGGGGTGGAGGTGTAGAGCTCTACATTGCAATGAATCTTCAGGGGGAGTTTCTTGCGAGCGGCCTTGCCGGGCCAACAAGCGAGTGGGGGCGCCGGAATCAAGATAGGATGTTTGGTTAGGGGAGGGAAAACAGCATTCCAATTGATTTCTGCTCCAGACATGGTCTCCAACTTAAGCACTTCCATGCAGAGCAGTGAATTTCTCCAAAATGTGATCCATCTTGTGCTTCAGATCAGAAATCGCACCATCCATCTTGCGATTCTGATCAGAAGTCATAACAGTCTGAGTACTCACGGCTCGGCCCACCTCGTTTAACATGTTTAACATGACGGGTAGCTTTGGGCTTTCTTGAATGGCTCCCATCATTTTTACTTTCCGATAGACTAGGGCAACGCTCAATCCAAGAAGCAAATGTCCAAATGCCGCCAGGCAGACAACCCGCCACTTCTCCCATGAGTCCATAATATAGCCCGCAGAAAAAGTACCGTCTGGGCAGATAGGTTCCCCTGAACCAGCGCTTCTCGTGGATTTTTTTTGGTCAACTGCGTTGAGAGACCAGCTTATCAGTTCCATGATTACTTCAGATAGTTTCGAAGAGTAGCCCGGTCAGGACGAGTGAGCAGGCAGTGGGAGAGAGGGAGAGAGGGAGAGACGAGAAAAAGCGACCGCCTTCGTTGAGAGCAGAGCAAGCATTAGCCAATGAACAACCAGGAAGGGGTCTCACTCTACTTTTGAATGCTAAAATGAAGCTGATAATGTACCATTTGATTCTATACACGGCTCTGGCTGTGACTAGTCACCTGTTTACTGTGCTACACTCTGTTCACCAGTAGAGGGTGATATTTTTCATCTCATATGAAGCTCTGAGCGCTCAACACATTTTAGACCCAGTGTGTGAGAAACCCACAATGCTTCAGAAAGTTGCTCATTTCACCATCACTAGTGGTTATCTGTCTTCACTTCCTGTATTTCTGTGAGTTGGTAAACAGGGCTGAAAGTCACACTTCCTCTTCTAGCACAGAAACCAGCAGAAACAATATACATAAAAAAAGTTTACTGCACAAATAAACAGGAGGTGGTAGTGGATTGCTTTCTTTAGCCCTGTTATTATTAAACCAACAAATGTAACATTCAAATGAAAGTATAACACTTAATCATAAAGAGAGCAATACTGCATGTGGAAGTTTGATTTATCTAATTTAGCTTTACTATGGAAGTCAGTGTGTGTGTGTGGGGGGGGGGGGGGCTGCTGAAAAGTAAATGTGAATCATATTATCACATGTTGTAACATGCTGCATATCTGAGTGTAGAAACACCAGGATAGCCTGCACTTTCCTTCAGATAGACCAACCACGTCCATCACAAAATTTTAAAGGATTTTCTTTGTCACTCTGGAAATTTGTATGTTTAACACATTCACTGCCAACAGTTTTTTCAATCCTGTAGGTAGCTTCTGCCAAGGTTTTTTTTGAGGATTCTGGCTCATCTTTCAAGAGCCAAGGATTATTTTCTGCTAGGACTTTGTGAACACAAAATAACTAATGTGTGCTTTCTCTGTCTAAAAGAGTTAGTTTGTAGAGTTAGTAGTTATGTAGGCATTAGCAGTTGAATACAGCATGGTTTCAGCGTCTGAAAATGAAAGCTGAGATAAATGCCTTTTTATGAAATTCGATAGAACAGGCAGAACAGTCACTTTAACCATTTATTTTTGGCATCAGTGAGACATCAGACATCTAAACAATATAGTTCTGAACAGTAATTTCCTCCATAACAGCACCCCCACCCCCCTCTCCTTCAAACTCCTCCCTCCGTGGGTGTGTCTCTGGTGGCTTTGCAGCGTTTGTCACAGGCTGCCTGTGTGCTGCTGCCTGTCTGTGCTGCGCTGCTGGCGGCCGCTCTCGGGCGAGTCTGGATGGGGCTCGTTCGTTTCTGGGTTTTCGGTTGTGAGCTGGGATGAATCTGCGTGCGATTCTGGGCTTTCTGCTGGTGTTTCAAAGTGTGTTGCACCCAGTCTATTTTTGGAACCCCCCACCGTTGTGCGCCACCGTTGTGCGCCAGCGCGAAAGCGTTTTCGCCAAACCATTCTACAGTATGAGAATGGCTTCCTCACGCTTTTCCCTGCAGTTTTGGCTCGGCTTTCTCTAGTCTGGAGAGCACTGTCGCCACTTAGTGGGTCGGTGGAATGGGTTATACACGTTCGGTGGCTCCCATATTTTTATAGGAGATGTAAAAGGGTTAGATCCACGTCCCACCGTCAATTTTTTTTTTTTTTTTTTTGACGAGTTAACTCGTCCACGGCAGTCAACCGTTGTTGTTTTTTTGACGAGTTAACTCGTCCACGGCAGTGAACGTGTTAATATTAATATATTAATATATTTATTTATTCTAACTAGTCAGAGCAGAGATTTTTTAAATTAATGCAGTATTGAGCAAGATAGCATCAGCCCGCCAGCACCTGCAATGGCTATAATATAATCACACGAGGGAAATCACACCGTACGATAGGGCTGCTCGATTAATCAAATTTTAATCTAGATTACGATTTGGGCTGTCCACGATTATGAAAACAAGATAATTGACATCAAACGATTTTGCGGCTCTTGTCTCTCTCGTTCTGTCTTGTGTTGTAAATCAAGCGCACCCAGGGTTCGAGTTATGGGGGGACCTATGGGGTCTTGGACCCCATAGCTAGAGTCAGGGACCCCATAGTCAATAACACCTGTGGGACCCCCACAATATAGCTTTTTTTTTTTTTTTTTTTTTCTCTCTCAAATAATTTATTTTTCAATGTAAGAATTAAATTATTTATGTTAACTAGATAAATAGGCTAACTAAGAAACATGTTTTCAGTTTTCCAAAACTACCGTGTGAATTGTTGTTTGTGTGAAATAGGCTGCATTTCACCTCCAAGCCACCATGCGTCGCCCATGAGCGCGTGTTCTACTACTACAACCCAGCTGGTGGAGAAGAAGCCAAGGTGTGTGCATGTCCCATTGAGCGTCGTGCTCAAGACGCTCGCACGCACATCGCTCCGTCTGTGAGACCCGTAGTTGTTTTTTGTTTGTAAAGTGAAAACGTTCAAGTTTAGAGCCGAAATCTCTTGATATAGAGCGGAAATCTCTATTTTTATTTTCATTTTATAGTGTTTTAATCCTACTTCACCTAGTACCAGCCCTGACTAGGCAATCTGCTAGCGTGTAGCCGGCTAGGCTAACTGCTAACGTGTTGGATCTAGAGCCGAAATCTCTTTGTTATAGAGCGGAACTCTCTATTTTTCACCGACGTTTCCTTCCCTTGCTGGCCTGCCTGTCTGCCCTGCTACGACCGGGGGTTTGCGGTGTCCACAACAGTGGGGTTCGCCTTTAACCCAGGATCCGTGGTGGACGTGCCGCTCCTCTCCGACAACATCAAGCGGGGCCTGTTGTTGAAGCTAAGTGGAGCTAGCTCAAGGCGGCTTCCCTCCCCGGAGCAGCTAGCTTCAACCAGCAGCGGGAAGTCTCTGGCTCCTGCATCGGCGGGGTTCGCTTTCAACCTAGGTCCGACAGCCATCCTACCCACCGCAGATCACGGGCTTTCACATCGGCTCCCCATTTCATCGTCCCCCTCCAGCGGCCTGCTCCGGAGGCTAAAGCCAGCCTCGTATCTTTGGTACATCCCTGGTAAGAGGCTAAAGCTAGCGACGTACCTCAGGCCACAGCCCAACTACCAGTAAGCTACAGCCCAGCAGCCCCCAGGCTTCAGCCGGGCTTGAGTGCTACACCACCAGCATCGCTTCTCAACAGCAGCCGTGGTCTACCCAGCCCAATTGAACCCCCTTATGAAACTTAATGAAATTAATGGTGCCAAAGTCAGGCCAGCTCACCGATCCGATCATTCTTGTGCCCAGATCGTAAATCACATTGCAGCAGAGATGAAAACAAAATTTGTTTCTCATGTCAAATCACAAGATTCCCTTATTAGCATAACACTGGATGAAAGCACAATTCATGGACGTGCATACATGATCATTTATGTCAGGTGTGATGTCACTGGGGATGGAGATGTGGACAATGTTGAACTGGATGAGGGCACAGATGCAGAGTCACTGTGTAATGCCCTGAAAACCAGCCTTCAGGCAGCGGGGATGACTGAAGATTTTCTTCTGAAAAATCTAATCAGCATAGCCACAGACGGGGCTGCTGTTCTAACTGGGAGACAGACTGGACTCATAGCTAGTTTTTCCTTGCAAAACTCTATTCTCTTTACCACCAGTCCACGAAAAATGCAAGGGAGTTGGAGGAAGCGGCTGCTGAACTGAACATGCAGATTCTGAAAATCGGACAAGTGTTTACAATAAGATGGGTGTCAAGCAGTTTCAACACTGTCAAAGCTGTGCTGAAGGATTTTCCAGTGTTATCACATCACTTCAAAACTGCTAGTGAAGATGACTCACGTTCTGGTGTAGAGAAAGCCAAGTACACTGGTTTAAATAAGCATCTGACATCCACTGGATTCCTTGCTGATTTAGCCACAATGAAAGACGTGTTACGTGAACTACAAAGTCTCTCCCTGAAGCTACAGCGTCTCCCTGACAGTGACCTGGTAACAATGTTGAAGCCTATGGATCAGCACTTCTGGCCGGAAGAGAGGGCAGAACTTGTTCTGTTTGGAGAACGTGAGGTGGTGAAGTTTGCTATACTTCTTGGAGAGTCCGCCAATGACGCTGTCAATGAGTTTCGAGACTGGAAACTACAAGGTGTGTAATTATTATTCATTAGGCCTAATAGAATATACGGTTGCATACGTAGCCATAATGTGTGTGTGAATCTGTGCATTTGTATCACAGTATTTGGGGTTTTTATTTTATTTTTATTTAACCTTTATTTATCCAGGTTAGCCAGGTTTGAAAGCGTGAGCGTGACAACTAAAGGGTTTCTCGTGACAACTAAAGGGTTTCTCCTTAGGGCAGATTGAATAAATGGAGTGACATGACAACTAATAGGTCTCTTCTTTTAGAACCTTCGCTATAGCTTCATGTAGTGTGTACAGTGTGTACTGTACCTGTGTGAAGATGTATGGATGAAGTCTTTTTTAGTCTATAGTTATTATATTATTATACTTTATTGAGCTCCACTCAGGCAGTGCATCTGAATTCCGTTGTATGCACCAGCAATGACAATCAAGGAATCTTTGTCCTATCTTATCTTAAGGCAAGGAACACCAGGAACATGGTAAAACCTTGAAAAGACTTATAGTGGCGAGCAACACCGTCCTTCCGACCTCCGCAGAGTGTGAGAGGGGCTTTTCTGCTTGCAACGACACAGACTGCAAGACCAGGAATCGGCTGCGAGCTAGCAGCCTTACCGCACTGTTGTTCGTGGACCTGAATGGGCCTCCTATCAACAAATTCGACCCTCTCCCATTCATACGATCCTGGATAAAGAAAGGACATCGGACTTCAACATCATGGGTTCCAGGACCACGACCAAAGCCTCCTGAAAACAGAGCACTTTGGTCTATCTTCTCTGCATAATGGTAAGAGAATGGCTTTTACTTTTTACTAGGCTATTTATATATATTTACTCCCCCCCTCCCCTGCCTCTGTTTAAGCATAATGTATCTATAGAAAAATGGCAAAAAAACAACATTGGCTGTGACTATCGAATAACAAACAGCGCTGTCCAGACTCCAAGTGCTGAAAGATTCAGCACTTGGAGTCTGGACTACAAAAAAACGACATACCGTATATAAATAAACTATATAAATAAACGTAAAATGTGCTGTCCTACGACAGGCAGACAGACAGAACCGAAGAGAGATCGAGTGAAGAGGAAAACTCAGCTGCAGGGAGCGGGCGTGATGTGGAGAATGCTCTTCTGGATTCTGGACTGACACAAGACACTTTAGAGGTGGCAACACTGCAGATGGTGTTGCTGTAGGAGGAACAACTGAGGAAGACAAGAGAGCACTGAACTGAGACTGAACTTAAACCGAATACATTAAATAGAGCTGAGGAAGACTGAAGAATGCATTTATTACTGTTGTTTACTTGATGTCATGTTGCTGCTTATTTGGTGACATGCTGCTGGTGTTTTGATCAATGTGTAGCTTTTTGAGACCTGGAGAGGAGAGGAGATGACTAGAGAGCAGGAGAGAGAAGAGACCTGGAGAGGAGATGACTTGAGAGCAGGAGAGAGAAGAGACCTGGAGAGGAGAGTAGTCTAGAGAGCAGGAGAGAGAAGAGACCTGGAGAGGAGAGGTAATGACTAGAGAGCAGGAGAGAGAAGAGACCTGGAGAGGAGATGACTAGAGATCAGGAGAGAGAAGAGACCTGGAGAGGAGAGTAGTCTAGAGAGCAGGAGAGAGAAGAGACCTGGAGAGGAGAGGTAATGACTAGAGAGCAGGAGAGAGAAGAGACCTGGAGAGGAGAGGTAATGACTAGAGAGCAGGAGAGAGAAGAGACCTGGAGAGGAGAGGTAATGACTAGAGAGCAGGAGAGAGAAGAGACCTGGAGAGGAGAGGTAATGACTAGAGATCAGGAGAGAGAAGAGACCTGGAGAGGAGAGGTAATGACTAGAGAGCAGGAGAGAGAAGAGACCTGGAGAGGAGAGGTAATGACTAGAGATCAGGAGAGAGAAGAGACCTGGAGAGGAGAGGTAATGACTAGAGAGCAGGAGAGAGAAGAGACCTGGAGAGGAGAGGTAATGACGAGAGAGCAGAAGAGAGGAGAGATGACTGGAGAGCAGAAGAGAGACACGAGACCTGGAGAGGAGAGGAGACTGAGACTTGCAAGTATTTACAGTTTTTTGTTCTAAAAAGATGCTACTGAATAATGCTGCTGTTAAGTGCAATTTGTTTTTCGTTCATGTTCTTGATTTCCTGTGCACATTTGTTTATACAATATAGCCTAACATTATTTATTTATTTTTATTTATACAAATATTCATGATTTTATGTTTTCTCTCAGAAACCAGGAGATAAATACAGTATAAATGCTGCTGTTAAGAGCCTAACTATTTATTTTTCATTCATTTTCATGTTAGTTTTTGATTTCTAAGTGCAGAGTTAAATAAATGTTTATTTAAGTTCAGCAATTTCTCATTTTTGAATTTGGGGGCGCCCTTCGGGCGCCACCGAATTTGGGGGACCCCATAGCTCTCAAGGGATAACTCGAACCCTGAGCGCACCCCTTCCTTTGCTCGGCCCCTCCCCCAAAGCACACCAGCTCGAGTTGTGACTGTTGTGTGAAGAGCCACAGGCTTTCTCCTCCCCGCTTATTTCACAGAAAGAGAGCCGCTGGTCGAGAAGAGAGGTGAAACAACGTATGTGGGGTGGAAACACTATGGTTTCGCCGAGTTTAAAGGTCCTTACACTGCGCATATCTTGCACTGTTTGTTCCAAGTCTGTGGCTGTGACAGGTGGGTCAAAACTCGCATCGCAATTCCGTGCTGTATATTCGCATCGCTCTTGATGTGTAACTGATGAGCGATGCGAATATACAGCATAGAATTGCGATGCGAGTTTTGACTCACCTGTCAAGATATGCGCGGTCGTGGCAGCACCCCGCAACATGACCTCTCCCTCTATTTAATCTCTTGAAATCCACTCACAAAGTGGTCTATGACCAAGAAATAACGCTAAATGAACAAAAAGACAAAGTCCCATCTAGTTACTCCTGCCACAACACAGTCATCGATTCAGGACACTCTTTACAATGCGACCGCATTGATATGATGCATGAATATGCATTCAACAGCTAACGATCTCACAGATAAACATTAACAATAGCCTATTATGAACCTAAACGTAAGTCGCTTTGGATAAAACCATCTGCCAAATGAGTACCGTAAATTTCGGACTATAAGCTGCGACTTTTTCCCCATTTTTTGGCCCTGCGGCTTATATAACGGTGCGGCTTATCTATGGATTTTATCAGCTAACGGCGCTCGGGGACCTCCAAAATCTATGGATGTTGGTATGAGGCAGAACGAGAGCAAGACAGACATTACGAGAGCGAGACCCTGATTGGATGATGTTGCAAAAAATGTGCCTCGCGACCTGATTGGAGCACTGTGCCACTACGCTCTCTCAGCTACTACTGTAAAACACCCTCCCTCCTCCCTCGCTCCCTCGCCCCGGGGGAAAAATGGCAGCGATTGAGCCTGAAAGACAGTCTGAATGAAATTGAATGTAACGTTCCCAATTCTATGTATTACATTCTAAAAAATTAACGGCAACATTTTGGAAGGCTAAGCCACACAACTAGCTCGTTGTAATCTAACATCATGCTTCAAAAGATGGAGAACTGGCTGTGTTACGACGATGAGGGTAAGGACTCAAAACGGTCTCCGCTGATAAGACACGGAGATCTCTGTTAAGCGGATCACAATGCCAAAAGAAAAGATCCCGAACGGCATCTCATTTAAAGTCAACAAGAAAGGGTGGATGATGGAAAGCGTAATGAAGGAGTGGCTGAATGAGTGCTACGTCAAGCGCCCTGGAGGATTCTTTCGCCAAAAAAAAGCTTTGCTCGTTTTGGACAGCATGAGGGCCCATATAACAGATTCTGTGAAAGCAGCCATCAAGAGCACAAACTCAATTCCAGCTGTGATTCCTGGTGGCACAATGAAGCATCTGCAGCCACTCGACATCAGTGTCAATCGTGCGTTCAAAGTGGCACTACGCGTTCAGTGGGAGGCGTGGATGACTAGCGGCGATAAATCATTCACCAAAACTGGTGGCATGCGAAAAGCAACTTTCACTCAAGTTTGCGAGTGGATCCTGACAGCGTGGAGGAGTGTCAAAACATCCACGATCACCAACGGGTTCCGAAAGGCTGGACTGCTGCATGATGAAGAGGAGTTCGTTGGTTTTGAGAGCGACAACGAAGGAGAGAGGAGAGTGGCTGACGAAGCCACCCTGAGCCTGTTCGTTTCCGACACTGAAGATGAGGACTTTGGTGGTTTTAGTACGCAGGAAGAAGACGAAGATGAGGATTAATGACTTGACTTTTCTGGTTACAGCCGTGTACTGCACCTTAGCCTAAAAGATGAAGACGAGGATTAATGACTTTTCTGGTAGGCTGATTACCGTATATTTGTTGTTGTGTGAATGTTACCGTATGTTGTAATGTTAATGTTAATAAATGGGAGCTTCCTCAAACAGCCATCTCTTTCCCGACAATCCCCTCTGTGCACGAACCCTTACATATGGTAATTAAACATTAAAACACCTGCGGCGTATAGTCCGGTGCGGCTTATATATGTAACAAACAGTCAATTTAGCTGCTGCGGCTTATACTCAGGTGCGCCTTATAGTGCGGAAATTACGGTAATTTAATGCAGCCTAATGTAAACGAACGTTACTCAATAGCGTTCTCATTTGGTTAGATTTGAGGTTTAAGGACTACTAGTTCAGATGTTTACCAACATATTGAATGTAGATTAATAGTTGCAGTTGGTTGTGGCAGTTCACTGCAACATAGTAGGCCTACATATACTGTATATTTATTTTAGTTTTTATTTTATTTCTAAATCTTTGCACTTTTATTATTTATTTATTTATTTATTTATTTATTTTCAATTTTATCTAAAATCCAAAGACATCCAATGTTAAAAAGAAAAGCCAGTGTGTTGTCAATAAATGCATGATGTTCTCAATGTCAATGATGTCAATAATCGTGTTAAATAATCGTGATCTCAATATCAATCAAAATAATCGTGATTATGATTTTTGCCATAATCGAGCAGCCCTACCGTACGATCTCATTGCTGCAATGGATAGCAAACAACATGGAGTCTGTCTTTTTATAGACCTATCTAAGGCATTCGACACTGTCGATCATGAGATCCTGCTAAATAGACTAGCCCAGTGGTTCCCAACCTTTTTACACCAAGTACCACCTGAGAAAGTAGTTGGCTCTCCAAGTACCACCATATGACCGACGTTAAAATACAGTCTATTCAGCTATGCACAGTTCACGCAGGAGGCAAATTTATTCCAACCTGCAGCCTATGTGCAACCTGCAGCAGCTGCACTTGTGCTGGGTTGACTGCTGCTGTCTTCACCTCTGTGCTTCATCGTTGCTGCTCTCCTCTACTCAGGGCCGTAGCCAGAGTTCCGAAATAGGGGAGGTCCAGCAAGGGGAGGCGGATTCGGCGGCGCCCCAACTCAAAAAAATTGAGGTTTTTTTCCCCCCTTTTTAAGCCATATTTAGAGTAATATATCATTTTAAATCAACATTAGGATTATACTGTTGTGATGTCATTATTCAGCGTTTGAAGCTCAATTTGGGCCGTTTGAAGCCCAATTTGGGCCGTTTGAAGCCAGATTTGGGCCGTTTGAAGCCCTATTTGGGTCGTTTAAAGCCAGATTTGGGCCGTTTGAAGCCTGATTTGGGCCGTTTGAAGCCCAATTTGGGCCAAGTCCAATTTTACAATGAGATGCACCCACTTTAAACCTGAATAAAGTAATAAAACCACTAGTAAACCAGTAGGCGGCGCCTGGCCTGCTGTTCAGTGAGTGGCCTGGCCTGGCCTGCAAAAAAAAAAAAAAAAAAAAAAAAAATTTTTTTTTTTTTTTTTTGGCAGGCTGAAATATTAGGGGAGGTCCGGACCTCCCCGTCCTCATAGCTAGCTACGGCCCTGCCTCTACTACAGCTCTTTTATGATTCCCTCCCGTTTTGATCCACTTTAGCATCCCTCCTCGTCTTTGTTCACCACTTGTGTAACCATGCGGGGCGGGCAGGTAATTGTGCATGCGCAACAGGTATAGTGTCCGTCAGAAACAAATATTTGTTTCTAAATCTCAAGACAACAAAATAAACCTCAATTTCAATGATCACAAGTTTATTTTCATTCGTAGCATTATTTTGATAGATAAACATGTTTTACAATTGATTTTAAAGTTGGGTTTATTTCATAATTTAAACATTGGGATTCCAGGGATCAAGTACCACCAGCAGGGGGGGGCGCAAGTACCACCTACCTTGAGAAACACTGCCAATAATATTAATAATTATTAGTATTATTTCACTTTCACATGTTTGAAAACTACAACTAATGACCACCATGGATTTTGCACAGTTGCCTGGTTTAAAAACTACCTGTCAGATAGAACCCAGTGTGTAAAGTTTGATGGAAATTTTCTCTGATATCTTAACTGTCCACAAGGGGGTGCCACAGGGCTCTGTGCTTGGTCCACTTTTATTTACAATTTTTATCAATAATGTGGGTAAAAATGTGCCAGACGCGTCTTTTCACTTTTATGCTGATGACACCGTCATTTATTGTTGTGCAACATCTTTAATAAGGGCTTTTGAACAGCTACAAATAGCCTTTGATATGGTTCAGGCACAGTTGCACCAGCTGAAGCTTGTCTTGAATGCAGGCAAGACCAAGCTTATGTTTTTTTCCAAATCTAAGAAGGAACCAATTGTCCCAGGCATAATGACTACGCAGGGCAAGGTTATTGAAAGAGTGTCGACATATAAGTATTTAGGTTTTATAATAGATGATGGTCTTACTTTTAAAGCACATATTGACACTCTTGTCAAAAAAGACTGAAGTTAGGTTTTTATTTCAGAAACAGAGCGTGTTTTTATGCTGAGGCTAGAAAGAGGCTTGTTTTGGCTACCTTCTTGCCAATATTAGATTATGGTGACATTCTTTATATGTCTGCACCTGCGACAGCGTTGTGAAAGCTGGACACAGTGTATCATGGTGCACTTAGGTTTGTGACAAATTTGAAGTCCCGGACACATCACTGTACCCTCTACATGAGCGTAGGCTGGCCCTCCTTATCGTTACGGAGGATGTCTCATTGGTTTATTTTCATTTATAAGACCATCTTGAGACAACTACCATCTTATCTATGCTCCTGCATTAATTTACAAGAAAATAGTTCTTATCAGCTTAGGTCTCAAAACTGCATCCTGCTGACTGTACCTAAGACAAGGACTGAGTTTGGCAAGAAAGCTTTCCAGGTGTCTGCCCCTCTGGCCTGGAATGAACTCCAACGCCTACTAAACCTCCAGGTGCTAGTCCCTATGAGTATTTTTAAAACCAGGGAAAAAAATATGGAGGAAGCTGAAATCCAGGTCTGCAAATGTTTTGATCCATAATGAACTTGTATACAACCCTGTTGCTGAGTAAATGGATGTGTATTTTCTTACGTTTTAGATGTTTTTGTTTGTATTGTTTATGTTAAAATGTGTCTGTAACTTTATGCTGCTTTCTTGGCCAGGTCTCTCTTGAAAAAGAGATTTTCAATCTCAATGAGACAAACCTGGTTAAATAAAGGTCAAATAAAAATAAAGGGAGTAGAGTCGCTGATGGGATTTGCTGATCTTGAGAATGGTGTTGAGATCCCATGATAGGGATTCATGGATGGTGGTCCCGAGGAACCGGAAGGAGGTGACCGGGCCTAAAAAAAAAAGTTGTTCGGTTCCGGTTTCCGACCGACCCTGTCAATTTACGTGCGACCCAAATTTATTTTATGAGCTTGTTGATTTGACGGTGGCGCTAAGGGGCGGGGTTTGCCACTGCACGAAGGTGCTTTTCGCTACAGATACTTTAAAACGAAAATGGCAGGGAGCATGACGGACATGTGCTTTGTGTCGCTTCTCTGCCCATGCAGCACTAGCGTGCCAACCAAAATTGTGAGATTGGGGTTCAAATCATTTGAAAATGTGCTTCAGGAAGTTAAACAGTGCCCTTGTATATTCGTATCAAAAAATGATAAAAAAAAAAACACGATTTCAGACGGCAGCCCGTCTTTATTGTCACACGAACACACTACAACACATTCATGCGGCCACTACACACACTCATGCTGACAGTGGCTGGTGAAATATGTCCTCTGCATTTGACCCATCCAGGCTTGTCCTTTCCTCCAGGGGGCAGGCCAGGAGCAGTGGTCGCTATTTATTTCCAGCGCCTGGGGACCTTCATTGGACCATCATTGGACCAACTTCAGATGTTGTCGTCACTGGTCGGATGACGATCTTCTGCATGTTTTTAGTCGGGGGTTATGTACGGAGGAACCCCCTGGGGGGTACGGGGAGAACATGCAAACTCCACACAGAAAGGCCCTTTGGATGAGATAGCCCACCTGGGCAGTAGGCACTGAGGATATGGGGGGTCACAACTCCAGCGCCCACAGCGTCCCAGGTGGGAATCGAACCCAGGACCTTCGAGCTGTGAGGCGACAGCGCTTACCACTGCACCACCGTACCCCCACGTATCAGCAGCCGGCAAAGTGGACAGAGCTGACAAATGGACGGATATCGCCAGCCGTCGACCCCACTCAGCAGCTTGTGGCTCATTTCCACCACATATAACAGCACAGTACAGCTCTAGTCGACCTGGGCTTACTCGTCTCTACTTGATATATAGACTCTGTTTCCATAGCAAGTTCACTCACCTCCGCCCACACCTGGTCGCCATAGCGACCGCATATCTGCCCTCCGCCCAAAGCCCAAGTAGGCTATAACGTATAACGTTAAAATTAAATCCATACATGGAACTTTTCAACTGGAATACTGGTGCCTCTAAATGACCTACACTACAGTGTACATGGGCAAATGTGACAATCGGCCAGGAGAATGGATATCACTTGTTGTTACTCAAACTCACATGCATGCACTGCACGGGGGACGGGAGTCACGCTACGGGGAGAAGTGAAGCCACTTCCCCGGTGGCAACTCCCCAGGCAAGACCGCGGCTTCGCTAAACCCCCGCCTCCGGCCTAGCGGAGCTGAAGTTACACACAACTCAAAGGGATTCCCGAGGAGCGGACTTTTTCTCTCTCAAAACAATTGAAAACCACCGTCATGTTAAAGCTGAGCAAGGAGATCGATTTTATTTCACCAGAGCCGAAGGCAGCCAGCAACACAAAAGACTGATGGAAATAATGGTTCGCTCCTCAGTGGCGTCATGGCTTTATTTCAATTCAGGTATTTAGCACTGAAGTGCACGGCAGAGCTAGAACCTGTGCCCTCGACGGCTCAAAGTATTTAAAATCAGCATGTTTTAATAACATTGAAGCATTCATATTGACTTAAATATTTTGTTCATATAAAAACGTGTGTAGAGCACAGTGGTAGAGTACATGTAGGCTATGTTATGAAAAAAGTATCCATTGCTGCTGTAATTTTAAGGAAAAAAATATATATATATATATTTCCTATCTATCCCTTGCTGCCACTGGAAAAAAAAATCCCTACCGACCCATCACCTCAACTGACAACGAACAGGAACCAAACTCTCTACCACTCCTTCATTGATGGAAAGAGGGGGAAGGAGGCTAGTGTGAGTATCCTTTCTAAAATCAACAAGCAGCTCTTTGCTTTTTGAGATGTTAAGTATGATGGCTGGGCACAACAGCACAAGACAGAATGATTGGTACTCTATATTAAAGTTATTTATTAGCAGCATCGAGGTTTCATACCTCGCCCCCGAGATGCAATGAACCCTTCTGCTTTGGTCGGTGTTTTGAAATGTTTCTGTGACACTTGTAAATACGTACACCTCTCCTATTTTGACAGCTTGGCGGTTTCAGCAGGCAGCGCTACAGTCTAAGAACTGTGGTCCGGGCAGATGATGAAATCATATGTGGACAAGCAGTTACGAAAGGAGCAAGGGCTCCCCTCAGTCTCTCTGCCTGTCCCACAGCGCTTCACACACTACAGCAGCCAGCAGCCCCTCCCCCTCCTTTCTTCTCCGCACTTCTCCCTTCTGTGTTGAGAGCTGCAACTCCAGGCAGGCCGAGTCAACAACAGCAGTCAGCACATAGATACAGTCAGTCTGTGTGGGAACGCCCACAAAATGTTACTACAGCTGGTGCGTGAGACTAGACGGTGGAGGAAGAAAACATCTCAATGGGCTGACTCACCAGCGGACGGTGCTGCATGCGGTTGGGGAGTCAAGAGCAGGTACATAGACATCTGTTCAGATGTGCGTTTACTGCGGGGGTTAAATCCCCGATCCTGTCTGCCTCGGCTGGGCTAGCAGCTAAATGCTAATGTGACGGCGTTGTGTAGGTGGTACTTGCAGCAACCCATGTTAAGGGCTTGCCCAGGGGTGGGTACGAACCGCCGACCTTCGGCTTGGGAGTCAAGTCAAGTCAAGTTTATTTGTATAGCACATTTCATACACAGATGCAGTTCAAAGTGCTTCACATAAAATGGATGACATAAGAAAATAAAAAAAGAGGATGAAATGTCTATTTCATCCTCTTTCAACAGCTTTGTCTTTATACTGTAGTTTGGACGCCAAGCATACCCTCTACTAGACTCAGCCCTCAGTCTTAATCCGTTTCACTACTGTAAGACTGAGAATATTACTATTTAAATCTTTTCATAACGTTAGGTGGTGCTGTTGGAAGCCTTGCATCGGAGAACGAATCATGAGTGTTGTGGGCGGGCCTGCTTTCTGGGGGCAGTGACGCTCATGCAGAACCGGTGCTGTCGCGTTTGCGGAGAAACATATTAATCACTTAGAAACAAACATAACCTGTTAATAGGACGTGTTTCATCCGGCCCCGGCGGCTAGAGGTCTTTCCCCAGCGATAAGCCCGACTCCCGAGGCTAACGTTACAGAGCCTGCTGATGACTCACAGTAGCAAGCGGACCACTTCCGGGTAGGAAAAAATATTGTAAAATAAACAACAGGTATAAACTCTCTTTGCAGCACATCAGTGTCTTGCTCTATATTGGAACTATGAAACATTGCATTGCTGCTACCAAATAAAATTCTAATAATAAATGTAGGCGTGTCTGCTGCCGGCCGTTCTCGCCGGGCTCTGAACCAGATTTGGAACAGTAAATTCCCAGAAGTTTGGTGGTAAGGTGGCGCTGTTGGCGCCCCTCACCAAACGTCTGGAAACCGAGACTAACCCCCTACTGGTACCTTGCGTCTTCTGTTGCCCGTACATGCCACAGCATCCAAACCATAAGCTCCCCCCCCTCCACTACACCCCCCCGCTCTGTCAACCTGGCTAACCTCCGTCCTCTCCACCGTGCCCTCACTACTCCACCTTTCCATCCACCCACCTTCGCCCTCCTCAACACCCGGTCACTTAATAACAAAGCCCCCCTCCTGCATGAACTCATTCTTGACAATTCACTTGACTTTCTCCTCCTCACCGAAACCTGGCAACAACCCAATGATTTCTTCTCCCTCAACCAAGCATCTCCCCCTGGCTTCAGTTACATCTCCAAACCCTGCCCCTCCCGCCGTGGAGGTGGCCTGGCTGTCATTTTCAAACAACACTACCGGTTAACAGAACTCACCCTCCCCTCAGTTTCATCTTTCGAACTCCTGGCTTTCAAAACCTGCTGCTCCATCACTGTTCTACTCATTTACCGTCCACCCAAACCCCACCCATCATTCCTGTCCGACCTCACCGAAGTCCTCACAATAGCCTCATCTCTCTCCTCCCGTCTACTCCTCCTCAGCGATTTCAACATCGACATCGACTCACCCACCTGTAAACCTGCATCCGACCTCACCTCTCTCCTGGACAACGTCAACTTCACCCAACACGTCACCTTCCCCACCCATGTCAAAGGCCACATCCTCGACCTTGTCTGCTCTGCCAATCTACCGGTTCTCAACATCCACCCTACTCCATTCCCTCTGTCTGACCACATTCTCATCCAGTTCACTGTCTCATCCCCCTCCCCACGCCCCCAAACCCTCAGAGAAATAACATTCCGGAACACCAAAGCACTCGACCCCCTGCAACTCTCCGACCTACTCACCACAGCTCTCACCATGCACCCAGCCTCCACCTCACCTGCTGATCTCACCAATTTTCTCAACGACACACTGTCTGCCTCCCTCGACTCCCTTGCCCCCCGCAAAACCAAAACCGTCTCCTTCAACTCCTCTGCCCCCTGGTTCACACCTCACCTCCGTACCATGAAACAAACTGGCCGCCAACTGGAACGTCTCTGCAAGAAAACCTCACTTACCATCCATCTTCAAGCATTCAAAATCCACCTCTCCACCTATAAAGAAGCCCTCACTGCCGCCAAGTCTGCCTACTACTCCTCCATCATCAACGACCCCAGCCACAACTCTAAAACACTCTTCTCCACCGTCAACAACCTCCTCAAACCCCGCACCGACGCCCTCCCTACCTCCACACCCGACCTATGCAACTCTTTTCTTCAGTTTTTTGCAGACAAAATCACCACCATTCATCAATCACTGTCCCCTGTGTCTGACCCAGCAGCCCCTACTCCAGTCCCTCTCCTCTCCATCCCTCTTGACCTGCCTACCCCTCCCCCACACCGCCGCCTCTCCTGCTTTACTCCAGTTACCCCCTCAACCATCTCCAAACTCATCAGTTCATCCAAACCCACAACCTGCTCCCTCGACCCCCTCCCCACCCCCCTGCTGAAATCATGCCTCCCGGCCCTCTGCCCCTACCTCACCAATCTCTTCAACTCCTCCCTGTCCCATGGTATTGTCCCCTCCGCCTTCAAAACCGCCTCTGTCACCCCAATCCTCAAGAAACCTGGTCTCGACCCCTCCACCCTCAACCACTACCGGCTCATCTCCAACCTCCCCTTCCTCTCCAAAACCCTGGAACGCCTTGTCGCCACACAACTCCAAACTCACCTGCACTCCAATAACCTCTTCGAACCCCTCAAATCCAGTTTCCGCCCACTCCACTCCACAGAAACTGCAGTCCTCAAAGTCCTCACCAACCTCCTCACCTCTGCCGACACTGGATCCCTCACCTTCCTCATCCTCCTCGACCTGAGTGCAGCCTTCGATACCGTGAGCCACGTCATCCTGCTGTCCAGACTTGAGGCTCTCGGTATCGAAGGCACCGCACTCAGGTGGCTCCACTCCTACCTCTCCAACCGCTCCCACTTCATCTCCCATCCTCCGCCCCCTCCACAGTCTCACACGGTGTCCCCCAAGGCTTCCTCATCTACATCCTGGCCCCTGGTAAGATCCTCCGCCATTTCAACCTCAACTCCCACTGCTACGCTGACGACACCCAGATCTACTTCAGCACTAAATCCCCTCAGAACCCACCCCTCTCCCATATCAACGCCTGCCTGTCTGCAATAAAAGTCTGGATGCAACACAACTTCCTTCAACTAAACAGCAATAAAACTGAACTCCTCCTCATCGGTTCCAAATCCACCCTCAGCAAACTCAACAACCCCTCACTCACCATCAACTGCACCACCGTTTCCCCATCTCCTCAGGCACGCAACCTTGGTGTAATCTTTGACCCCACCCTCTCCCTTGAGCCCCACATCCGCCATATTGTCAAAACCTCTTTCTACCATCTCCGCAACATTGCTAAGATCTGGTCTCTCACACCCTGCTGCTGAAACACTCATTCACGCCTTCATCTCCTCCCGTCTGGACTACTGCAACTCACTCCTCTATGGCACCAACACCACCCTCATCAATAGACTCCAACTGGTCCAAAACGCAGCCGCCCGTCTCCTCACCCACACCAAATCCTGGCACCACATCAGCCCAGTCCTTCAACAACTCCACTGGCTTCCCATCTCCTCCCGGATCACCTACAAAATCCTCGTCATCACATACAAAGCTCTCCACCAACTGCCCCCCCCCATACCTCACCAACCTCCTCTCCCCCTACCAACCCTCCCGTTCCCTCCGATCCACCTCTGCCGGCCTTCTCTCCACCCCCAAATCCAACCTCCGCAGTTTCGGCAACAGAGCCTTGTCCAGGGCAGCTCCCAAGCTCTGGAACTCTCTCCCCCCGGACATTAGAGAATCAGACTCCCTCACTGTCTTCCAATCCTGTCTCAAAACCCATCTCTTCTCCTGTGCCTTCTCCTAGCTCCCCCCTGCCTATCCCTGTGTGCCTGTGTCGTGTTTGTCCATTGTCTGTTGGACTTAAGTCATCCCCGCCCCTTTAGTGTTTATTTTTGTACAGCGTCTTTGAGTCCTTGAAACGCGCTATAGAAAACACATTTATTATTATTATTATTATTATATTTCCCCCATGTTGACCCATTGACGATGCGTCTATGACAAGACACTGCCTGAATGTATAGAGTATCGCAGGGATGACATATTTTTGTAGGCTTAACCAGAAATCTCTGCCACATTGCTTCTAAGGGGGACAGAGATGGGAAAAGTACTAGGGATGCACGATATTTATCGGACCGATAAATTATCGGCCGATACGGCCATTTTGCGTTATTATTTATTATTCCAATAATGACATTTTAGCCGATAAAATAGCCCCCGATAATACGGCGCCGACTTGGCTTTGTTTTGCATTGGAAGTGGAGTATTGTTGTTGCGTGCTCATGACATCACAAGCAGCTGGCGAAACTCCAGTGTGGCTGTTGACAGTTTCAAATGATAACAAAACAACACTATTGCAATTTGCAATACATGTCCCGCAAGGTTTCTGAGATTAGGGGAAAGTCTGAGCTGGCGTTACGCTAAACCAAACGTGGGGAGGAGGCAGCGGATTTGTTTGGCGTTAACGTTAGCTGTTGTGGTGGCTAACGTTAGCTAGCTGGTTGTGGCCTACCTAGTGGTTCAGCAGGCAGAGGTCCACAAGCTTGTTGTGACCAAACATCCCCACATTTAAAGCACTTCATACTCCCAGAGCTGGCGTAAACCATAGAGAACCTCATGCATTACCCAAAATGAAATGTCCAGGGTTTGTGTCTCCAAATCAACTAACGCTAACGTTACATGTAAGGTAACGTGAAGCTTGTCAGGCTGCTTTTGTATATAAGAATTTGTTCTTACTTGTTCGCCTGGGTAAATAAAGGTAAAAAAAAGAAAGAAAAGCTAACATAGCTAGCTGCGGGGCAGTCATGATCTACCAATAATAAGGAAAACGAATGCGCACATTTACATAAAAACACACCAGTCAACATCACATAGTGTCTTTTCTTTAATCTAGAGGGAACATTTTTCAGTCAAAAGTGAAACGACACAGATATGGCTTATGACAAAATTCAGACAGCTCATATGTTGCCAGTAACGTCATGCCAATAAGAGTCTAAATTACTATGCCTTTTGTGTTTTATCTGCAGACTAATAGGCTTTCGGTTATATAAAAGCCATTATTTTTTGTATTGACTATTGAGTGATACACTTTACTAAAACAATCATATTATATCATTACATTACATTACATTACGTCATTTGGCAGACGCTTTTATCCAAAGCGACTTACAATAACACATTTTTTGTCAGCAATAGAGCAATCAGCTATGGAGCACAGTCTATGACAACTACAAATTCTGAAAGAACAGTGGTACAAGTTTAGTTTATTTTTTTTATTTTTTTTTTAAGAAAGAGAGAAAGAAGTTAGATCAAGAAGGGCCCAGATGGAGCCTGAAAAGGTGAGTCTTTAGTCTTTTCCGAAAGATCGGCAGTGATTCAGCAGTCCTGACCGAAGGTGGAAGCTCGTTCCACCATTGAGGTGCCAGGGACGAGAAGAGTCGAGATCGGGATGAGCGACTTTTGAGCCCCCGTAGCGAAGGAGGGGCGAGGCGACCTACACTGGTGGAGGAGCGAAGGGAGCGCTGAGAGGTTTGGAACCTGACCATAGATTGCAGGTACAGGGGAGCTGACTGGTGTACTGCCCTGTAGGCCAGTACCAGTGTCTTGAATTTGATGCGAGCTGAGATGGGAAGCCAGTGGAGGTCCCGGAAGAGGGGAGTGACATGAGAGAATTTGGGTTGGTTGAATACCAGACGGGCTGCAGCGTTCTGAATGAGCTGAAGCGGTCGGATGTCGGTGGCAGGTAGGCCGGCACGTTGCAGTAGTCCAGGCGAGAGATGATAAGTGACTGGACCAGGAGTTGAGTCGCTTCTCTTGTGAGAAAGGGATGGATGTTGTAGAGGGAGAACCTGTCGCAGCTATGTTAGCTGAGCAAGACAGCTGGTTGTCGAGGATCACCCCAAGGTTCTTAGCTGTTTGGGAGGGAAGTACAGTGGTGTTGTCAATGGAGATGGAGAGATCTGCGAGAGGGCAGTCTTTCCCTGGGAGGAAGAGTAGCTCTGTCTTACCAAGGTTGAGCTTGAGGTGGTGGGCAGACATCCAGTCGCCAATGTCTTTTAAGGGCATGCAGAGATGCGAGCCTCGATTTGAGTGTCGGAGGGGGGGAAGGAAAGGAAAAGCTGGGTGTCATCAGCATAGCAGTGATAAGAAAAGCCATGAGAAGAGATCACATAGGCAAGAGATCTGATATAGAGAAGGAAAAGTAAGGGGCCCAGGACTGAGCCCTGGGGGACACCGGTGGTAAGAGGGCAGGATCTGGAGAGGGACCCTCTCCATAAACCTGGTATGAGCGGTTCGAGAGATAGGAAGCAAACCAGGAGAGTGCAGAACCTGAAATGCCGAGGTCAGACAGAGTGGAGAGAAGGATTTGGTGGTTGACTGTATCGAAGGCAGCAGACAGGTCAAGGAGGACAAGGACAGAGGAGAGGGATGAGGCCTTAGCAGTGTGAAGGGCCTCTGTGACAGCAAGAAGAGCTGTCTCAGTGGAGTGAGAAGCCTTGAAACCGGACTGCAGAGGGTCCAGGAGGTCATTCAGGGAGAGATAGAGAGAAAGTTGTTCGGACACTGCTCGTTCGAGGGTTTTGGAAAGGAATGAGGGAAGAGAGACAGGTCTGTAGTCCTGAATAGCAGTAGGGTCAAGGGAGGGTTTCTTAAGCAGATGCTTGACTCTTGCACTCTTTAGAGCAGGCGGAACAAGACCAGAGGACAGAGAGGAGTTTATGAAGGTAGTGAGGAAGGGAGATTTGTCAGGTGAGATGGTTTGGAGGAGAGAGGAAGGGATAGGATTGAGGGGGCAGTAAGTAGCTCGGTTCGAGCTGATGAGTGTTGTGATCGACACATTATGGACTGTACTGTATTACTTATATGTTTGAATGTGGGACATTTGAGTGTATTGCCTGTGTTTAGATATGGCCTCACATTCGGGGTGAAGACAGAGAGAACCAAATGGCTGGGTCACACCCTACAGATACCCGCACAGCGGGAGGCCGAGCCTCAAAGGATTCCGGCCATTGTTTTATCTCTCAACCCCCAGGACGTTCACACCTCCCTGAGCTTCAAAGACCAAGTGCCCCACAACCGAAAGGTGAACAGAGAGACCTTTCAGTTGAACTTACAGAATGGGTTGAGCCCACTCAAATAACACAAAGTAGGCTGGGCATAGCCCAACTCACCGAACGATGTGATTGGCCCACCATGCATGCTCATTTTAATATGTAATCTCCAACAAAACTGTTGGGAAACAGTCTTAAGTTAGAGTCTCAAGTAAGCTTTCGCAGGCAGCTGAACCAAGGGACTGGAGGGGCCAGGACCCGGCTCCCCTCCCCCGCTCTCTGTACCCTCTCTGCAACAAAGGAGGGACCAAGGCCTGCAGGCCTGACCCGGGCCCAGAGGACTCCGAGCCACAGCAGCACCAGAAATCGCCTACCAAGGCCGTAAGTCCCACCAGACATAGCATGCGTAAACTGAGATAGTTCCACTTAATCTCAGTTTAATTTAAGTCGGTTTAGCGTTATAAGTCGCACGGAAAAGCCCTTCCTGTGCTTTCAAACTCGCGCGTAGACCAGCCGCTCTCCTTGCCCAGAGAAGCCCAGCTGGACCGCAAAAGCCGACAACAAGACCGTACCGCGAGCAGACCGCTCAGCAGACCAAGAGGAGCAGAAGAAGCAGAAGAGCCACACCGCAGCAGATCCAACCAACTGCTGCAGACGAAAGACGCCCAAGACAGACCGTGGCTTGCAACCAGCCACAGAGAGGGACCCAAAGCAGCAGACCTCGACTCCACGAGCAGAGAGACTGCACGTCAACCCCAGGCATCATCTGCACCCCCAGCAGACGTCCGCTGCCCGCTTTTCCAGGCCAGGGTGAACCGCGCTGCAGGCCATCGCTCCCACGAACCAACGCCATCCGCTCCACGGCACCCCAGAGGCGCGTGCAGAGCAACAGAGGAACCCGCTCACAAAGCGAGACCCACGTGAGAGTCATTCATGGTTTAATGGTTCTGGGCAGTTAGGGTTAAAATGCATTACCATGTATGTGTTGATTACAGTATCCTGTATGTTGATGTACAATGTTTGCACACTGTTGAATGATATAGACGCCTGAAGGTGAGCGCTAAGTTCAGAAGAACTTAGCGGCCATCAGCGGGCCACTCTCCTCTCTCCCTCTCCCTCTCACCCTCCCCCACTCTCTCGGCCTCCCAGCTGAGCCCGTTCAACCGGGAGGGCTAAGCTTGGAACGGTCTAGAGATGTTCAGAATGTCCACCCGCAAAAATACAGTTAAGCTGAATTAGAGAGTTTGATTAGTCACTCACACAGAGTGATCCAGGCTAGGCAGGCAGAGTGATCCCTTCCTAAATTCGGCAGAACCGCCATTTTGGAAAGGAGGCGGTTCCAGACCGCCCCCCAGCCACCTCTGTCTGACCAGGCCAATCCTTCCTCAACTTTGGCAAAACCGCCATTTTGAAAAGGAGGCGGTCTACACACGATCAGCCCGCCCCTCAGCCAATCCTGGGGTGACATAAGACACTCCACCTTCTCCGCCCTCCTTCTCTCTCACACACACAGGCACACACACACACACACCGGCACACACACACACAATTGATATAATGCTTATTCATATTAGTTATTAGCTATAGATGTGGTAGACTATTAGTTGTAAAGTAAATGTGATGAACTGATATTTTAATCATTATGTTAATGTCAATTGATATTGCGATTTATTAAATCTTTTTATTACATAATGCTATGAATCTTGGTTGTTATTCATGAGGTATTTTATCTGTGGAAATCTGTGACAGAAGCTTACGAACTTTGACCCTTCAATCAACTGTACAATGTACATTATATCATTATGAGACTGATATGACAATTTGGTTTGGTGTCTAAACTAGTCATAACTGACTTTTAGACAGGTCTGTAGCCTTAACTACAGTGGTGCCCCGAATCTTACAGAGAATACAATATTTTCTGTCAAATCTAATAAATTTATGAATATTAATAATTCATAATTATTAATAATCATATTTCATAACCAAACCAGCTCCTGCGAGCACAACATAAATGACGCCCCGTTTGAGGATTCTAATATCAGTATTTCCACAGATATGATATGCATGAATAATAAAAATTCATAAAATTTTGAAAAATCAAGAATTTTCAAATTTTTCCAAAATCAGGTTTTCTATAGCGCTTTGCCAAGCAAATCACATGCGTCAGAAGACACTAAAGGAACTCTAATCATAAAATATGGAATCTTCCCATAATCTTAACACAAGTTAGGATTTGTATTGAATATTTCTGAGCAAAACAGTCCCAAAGACAACAGCTCAGTTTAAAATCCTTGATTCCATTTTTATGTTAGAAACCACAGTTAACAAACTGTTTCCCACTGTGCCTTCAACCTAAATTGTGAGAGATAGCAATTTTTCCATTTATGAGAGAGTGACTTGAACAGAGTGTAAACAAACAGTGCTGCGCATTTTTAAGTGGAACCTTTGATGCTAATTTGAAAGCCACACTGGCAAAGGGTGGGGGGAAGTCAGGCTGCCCCCCCCCCCCACATTAGCACTCAAAAACATTCACCCTGGCTCTCAACAGCCAGAGACAAAGTGTAAACAAAGCCCTGTGACCACCAGTCACAGTGAATTTGCATGCGAAAGACAGGCAGACACCTGCACCTGATGACACTGACAGCAGACACCAGCCGAGTGACAGCTGACAGATGTCAAACTAACTGCATGCAATTGGCAGCTAACTCACAGAGAGACTGTCACATTTGGGCCATTCTTTAATTAGGATTAGTAACTGTGGGCATTGACGGCATTAATGCCATAGCAACACGGTGAGTGCACACACCTTTTGCTTAAAATTGACAGCAGTAAAACAGCTGCTTGACTCATCGCAATGAGTCTGCGCTGCCACAAGATGGTCAGCGCTGAAACTTTCTTTAAGACGGCCGCCACCGACTTGCAAGCGGTAGCCGCCTCTCTCATCTGCCCGCCCACAGGAGGAGCAGATGAATTTAGCATTGTAATGCTAACACTAGCGGTCCTAATAATTCCATTGGGAATTCTTTTCTTTCTGCAAAATCGCAGATTCCATGTGCAGGACGCTGCGCATTAGCAGCAGACCACTGTCTACCAGACGCAGATAGGCAGACTGCGCAACAGCTGTCAAGCTACGCTGCAGGCCAACCTGGGCCTGCATCGACAAGCCCAGGTCTGCCAAACAGAATTAGCCCGACTGCGTACAGAAGTTTCCCGGCTGCAACAGAGCCAAAAAGGCGTGCAGACCGGATCCACGGCGGCGCTCGGACCCAGAACGGTCCCCCTCTCGGGTCGCACTGCTCCACCAACCACCCGAGCAGTGATCGCACGGCTAAACGCGAGAACGGCCAAGCAGCAAGAGCACCAGAAGGCCGTAAGGGCCATAACCCCGCCGGCACCGGAGGCTGACACGCCTCCTAGGGCTAGACCAACCCCCGACTCGAATCAGACCCCCGCACACCACTCAGCGCCCGCGCTGCCAAGCAGCCGCGCCGCTAGGCATCGCGACACCACACCGCGAAAGGGGGGAGACCGCTCTCACAACGAGCAAACTGATTCAGGCTATTCAGCCCAGCAGTCGTCATCCGATTCCGAGCTCGACTTTCATGCTTCCGACATACCAGTCAGTCATTCATCCGAGCAACCTACGTATAGACTCAGACGTTATTCACGCTTTCATCCAGCTCTGACTTCCACCTCAGAGCACAAACCGCTGACAGTCAAACGGCGTGACAGCGCCACTTCCGGTTATGACAAAACGATCCACACTGCAACCCCCTGCAGGGAGGAACGTGTGTCTTACCGACTTTCCATTTATCACGCCCGTGGCGAGTCGATCGACTACCGCCCTGTGCATTATAAACCGTCATTTGCTCAGGCCACCAACGGGTGCGCTGATAGGTCTTTTTCACCAGAGGCTATCCAGCCTCACTCACTTTCTAGCTCCTGTCCACCAAGGAAACAGGAAGTCAGCTCCTCCACCCCTCCCCCCGAAAGGGGGGACCCCCGGCATGATGACATTAGTCGCGCTTTGGTGCCCGATCGGGCAAACGGCCACTCCTTCTTGCAGCCTCCACTGCCAAAACAGAGTGAGTCAGAACTCTCTCTCCGAGAAGCAGAGTCACGCTATCACTTACTGGAGTCAATAGCCAACGACATCGACTTGTTTGATCCCGCCAGTCACGAGGTACACTTGACCGATTATCTCAACGAAGTCGAACGTGGTTCGCAGGCTCTGCCACACGCCTCGCCGCGAGAGAAAGCTCAACTGATATGGAGCACGAGCTCAAAGCACGTGCGTGCGTTTATCCAAACGCAACCTTCCCATATCAGAGATGACTTTGACAAGCTCCGCGAAGCCTTGGGCGAAGAGTACATCCTTACCCAGTCGCCAGCGGCGGGGAGGAACGCGGCCTTACACGTCAAACAGAATTACCAGGAACATCCTAGGGATTACTTTAGACGCTTGAAGAAGATATATAGTCAAGGTAGAAATGGCCCGGATCAAGAAGACGTGCCACGTCTCAAGGAACTTTTCCTAGACGGTCTGCATGACTCGGTGCGCCCAGCCGTAGCCCTAGACGCACGTTGGTATGACCGAAGCATGCGCACGGTCCTCAAAACCGCCTCAATAGCGTGGGAGGTGGAAACCGAAGCAAAAAGCAGAAATGGCCAGTTTCAACCCACCCACCGCGTGTGTGCGGACCCAGAGACGGTACCACGCACACGCTCACAACGCAGGCCAGACCACCCGGTTCTGCCGGACAGAGCCAAGGGGGGTAGTCGCTGCCCACAGAGACATCACGGTCGCACCGCAGGGTGTGAGCCTCCTCAGCGCACTAGGCGCTCCACCCAATCAGACATCCGAACGGGCGCCAGACGCCTGACGGGCAGGGTGGGCCTTCAAACCACCAGAGGCCCTCCCAGGAGATGACAAAGCTGGGCACATAGCTACATATAGACACAAAGACACATAGCACAACACTGCTGGAACGCAGCACACATCAAAGTCACACCCTGTCACCCTCTCTCTCCTTCTCTCCTCCTGCCCTTCCCTGTTTACCCTGTTGATTTTGAAATGATGTTGTGTATGTGACCTTAAGGTTGTATTATCTATATGGTAATGAGTCTAGGTATGGTTAGGAGTCTGCCCAGAACCAAGCCTGAACCGATGATGAACTATGAACTGCCTAGACAGAATATGACACTTTGATCCCACAGAACAGATGGACATGGTGACCAAAAGTTACCACAAACTGACTGTACAGCCCTTCATCCTCGCCCGCGGACCGCAGGTCGACAGCAGTCCACAGACGAGGAGGGGGGATGTTGTGATCGACACATTATGGACTGTACTGTATTACTTATATGTTTGAATGTGAGACATTTGAGTGTATTGCCTGTGTTTAGATATGGCCTCACATTCGGGGTGAAGACAGAGAGAACCAAATGGCTGGGTCACACCCTACAGATACCCGCACAGCGGGAGGCCGAGCCTCAAAGGATTCCGGCCATTGTTTTATCTCTCAACCCCCAGGACGTTCACACCTCCCTGAGCTTCAAAGACCAAGTGCCCCACAACCGAAAGGTGAACAGAGAGACCTTTCAGTTGAACTTACAGAATGGGTTGAGCCCACTCAAATAACACAAAGTAGGCTGGGCATAGCCCAACTCACCGAACGATGTGATTGGCCCACCATGCATGCTCATTTTAATATGTAATCTCCAACAAAACTGTTGGGAAACAGTCTTAAGTTAGAGTCTCAAGTAAGCTTTCGCAGGCAGCTGAACCAAGGGACTGGAGGGGCCAGGACCCGGCTCCCCTCCCCCGCTCTCTGTACCCTCTCTGCAACAAAGGAGGGACCAAGGCCTGCAGGCCTGACCCGGGCCCAGAGGACTCCGAGCCACAGCAGCACCAGAAATCGCCTACCAAGGCCGTAAGTCCCACCAGACATAGCATGCGTAAACTGAGATAGTTCCACTTAATCTCAGTTTAATTTAAGTCGGTTTAGCGTTATAAGTCGCACGGAAAAGCCCTTCCTGTGCTTTCAAACTCGCGCGTAGACCAGCCGCTCTCCTTGCCCAGAGAAGCCCAGCTGGACCGCAAAAGCCGACAACAAGACCGTACCGCGAGCAGACCGCTCAGCAGACCAAGAGGAGCAGAAGAAGCAGAAGAGCCACACCGCAGCAGATCCAACCAACTGCTGCAGACGAAAGACGCCCAAGACAGACCGTGGCTTGCAACCAGCCACAGAGAGGGACCCAAAGCAGCAGACCTCGACTCCACGAGCAGAGAGACTGCACGTCAACCCCAGGCATCATCTGCACCCCCAGCAGACGTCCGCTGCCCGCTTTTCCAGGCCAGGGTGAACCGCGCTGCAGGCCATCGCTCCCACGAACCAACGCCATCCACTCCACGGCACCCCAGAGGCGCGTGCAGAGCAACAGAGGAACCCGCTCACAAAGCGAGACCCACGTGAGAGTCATTCATGGTTTAATGGTTCTGGGCAGTTAGGGTTAAAATGCATTACCATGTATGTGTTGATTACAGTATCCTGTATGTTGATGTACAATGTTTGCACACTGTTGAATGATATAGACGCCTGAAGGTGAGCGCTAAGTTCAGAAGAACTTAGCGGCCATCAGCGGGCCACTCTCCTCTCTCCCTCTCCCTCTCACCCTCCCCCACTCTCTCGGCCTCCCAGCTGAGCCCGTTCAACCGGGAGGGCTAAGCTTGGAACGGTCTAGAGATGTTCAGAATGTCCACCCGCAAAAATACAGTTAAGCTGAATTAGAGAGTTTGATTAGTCACTCACACAGAGTGATCCAGGCTAGGCAGGCAGAGTGATCCCTTCCTAAATTCGGCAGAACCGCCATTTTGGAAAGGAGGCGGTTCCAGACCGCCCCCCAGCCACCTCTGTCTGACCAGGCCAATCCTTCCTCAACTTTGGCAAAACCGCCATTTTGAAAAGGAGGCGGTCTACACACGATCAGCCCGCCCCTCAGCCAATCCTGGGGTGACATAAGACACTCCACCTTCTCCAAATGCTTATTCATATTAGTTATTAGCTATAGATGTGGTAGACTATTAGTTGTAAAGTAAATGTGATGAACTGATATTTTAATCATTATGTTAATGTCAATTGATATTGCGATTTATTAAATCTTTTTATTACATAATGCTATGAATCTTGGTTGTTATTCATGAGGTATTTTATCTGTGGAAATCTGTGACAGAAGCTTACGAACTTTGACCCTTCAATCAACTGTACAATGTACATTATATCATTATGAGACTGATATGACAATTTGGTTTGGTGTCTAAACTAGTCATAACTGACTTTTAGACAGGTCTGTAGCCTTAACTACAGTGGTGCCCCGAATCTTACAGAGAATACAATATTTTCTGTCAAATCTAATAAATCTATGAATATTAATAATTCATAATTATTAATAATCATATTTCATAACCAAACCAGCTCCTGCGAGCACAACATGAGTTTAAGCACTTCATCGGGAGAGAGGGGAGAGAAGGAAGAGAGATATCAGAAGTGTTGTTTGTGTTCACAATAGTGATGTCAGATTTGCTTAGGTCAGAGCTATGGAATATTAAATCATCCATCTTTGCTCACTACATCTGCCCTTTCTTTCTTCTTTTTTTAACCCCAGGTGTGCATAAAATACAGGTGAAGAACTTACTTTTTTTAATACAGAAATGTTAAATAATTATCGGTTTATCGTATCGGTTATCAGCCAAGAGAAGCATATATATATCATTTATTGTATCGGCTCTAAAAATCCATATCGTGCATTAGAGATGGCCCGATACCGATGAGCCGATACTGGCCTATTCTGCTGTACTCGTACTTGCCCGATATTGCTTGCGACAGCTGCCCGATACCACTTTACGGCAACGTGCCGCAGCCGTACAATCTAGATAGGTGGGCGCGGTGTGCAGTGGAGCAACATGTCAGCAGTTTGGACATATTTTAAGATTTGCGATACTGCATTTTGTGATACAGCAAAGCAGACTGCTCTGCTAAAGTGTCAAGAGGAGGCGCGAAGAACAGCTCATTTAACACAAGTAATTTGATCAAACACCTGAAGAGCAAACATCAGGCTGAGCACAAGAAGTTTGCTAATGCTAGCACCAGCACAAAACAACCAACTCTTGAGCAAACGCTGGAGAAGCGAGAGAAGATGGCAAGAGAAAACCCACGGGCAGTGAAAATAACTGATGCACTTACCAAGTACATCGCTCTTGACGACCGACCCTTGTCCGTTGTGGAAAATACGGGATTTCGCCGTCTTCTCTGTGTACTGGAGCCGAGGTACGATATTCCCAGCCGTCATTGCATCACAGACACGGAGTTACCAAAGCTACACGACTTCGTGAAAGAGCACATCAACACCTTCTTGCAGGGCATATCGGCTTTCAGCTTCACCACCGATATTTGGAGCAGCAGCGTAAGCCCAATGTCTCTCATCAGTTTAACTGCATAGTGGATTGACGAGGATTTCACCCGACAAAATGTCATTCTACAAGCGAAGCAGTTTCGGGGTTCACATACTGCCCAAGCTATCGCAGACGTGTTTGATGATATGCTTCAGACGTGGGGGATACCGAAAAGTTCTGTACACGTTGTGGTCCGGGACAGAGCAAAAAACACGATTAAAGCCATGAAGGATGCTGGACTGCCCAGCCTGTCGTGTGTAGCCCACACCTTCCAGCTGGCTGTTAACAAGGGGCTCTTGGCTCAGAGGAGTGTAGCAGACGCGGTGGCAGTCGGACGCAGAATAGTGGGTCATTTTAAACATTCGCCATTAGCCAGATCCAGCTTCTTCAGTCGCCAGCCAGACTCCAGCAAGACGTGCAGACCCGCTGGAATAGCACGTATTACATGATAAAGTGTCTCACCGAGCAGAAGCGGGCTCTGGGGGTATATGGATCCGAATATGAGCTACCCGACAACCTCAGCGCAAATCAGTGGGCCATCCTGGAAAAGTCTCTGACTGTCCTGTCCCCGTTTGAGGAGTTAACCAATAGAGTGAGCAAAGCTGATGCCCTGGCCTCAGATGTGATACCTGATGTGACTGTGCTTCGCCCACTTTTGACCACAGAAACAGAAGAGGACCAAGGCATCAAAACAATGAAAGCAACTCTGGCTGCAGCCGTGACGAGACGTTTCTCTGACACTGAAACAAACCTACTCTACAGCATCGCAACTGTGCTCGATCCGAGGTAATGTGTGTGTCTGTGTGTGTGTGTGTGTGTGTGTGTGTGTGTGTGTGTGTGTGTGTGTGTGTGTGTGTGTGAGAGAGAGAGAGTGTGAGAGAGAAAGAGAGAGAGAAAGCAAGTGATAATTACTTGCCTTCAAATCACTTAAAGCAAATTGATTAAAGTTGGCCATAAAAAATAAAAGCATTATCAATTTGCTTTGTTAAATGATTTGAAGGCAATATGCTGATTGCTGACATTCCTTCTGACAACTTGAGACTAGCTTGTCTGTTACCAGCTAAAATATTTATTTTTCTCTGTGTTAGATACAAAGATTGTTTCTTCTCAAACGTCAACACTGCTGCAGAAGCCAAAGAGATGGTGAGGGTGGAGCTGCGTAAGCTGTCTGCAGGAGAAGCAGATGTCCAGGAGGATCTGGGGAAACCACCTGCCAGAAAGCAACGCAAGGCCCAGGCCAGTAGGAGCAGTCTGGACATTGTGTTTGATGAGATAGCAAGTGAGCAAGCATCAGCAGCACTGAGGGCAGCACCAGTAGGTGAGGCCATTCAGTTAGTTAGACACATACCTTGGAGAGACCCTAGCTGCCCCAGATGATAAACCACTGCAGTACTGGGGAGTTAACAAAGTGCGGTTTCCCACTCTGGCCCAAATGTCTCGCAGATATCTCTCAGCACCATGCAGCAGTGTGGATAGTGAAAGGCTTTTTAGCTCACTGTCACACATTGTAGATGAAACCAGAAACAGGATCACAGCTGAGCATGCTGAGATGCTTCTCCTCATCAAAAAGAATCTGCCCCCCACTTTTCCAAAAAAGGCTTAGTCCTCTACTCCTCACAGATAGCACTGCCACTAACATACACTAAAGATACATTTCAGTTGTTCTGCTAGTTATAGTATATTCAGGTTGTGTGATAGGTTACTTTGAAATGTGTAGCAGTGCCATGCATGATTGTTCAGGAAATATGTGTTTTATTTTATTTTATTATCAACACTGGTACATATATAGCCTAGTGTGTCCTCTGGAGTCTACTCTGGATAATTGAAAAGGCTATCTCAGTTACCTAGCCTCTTCTATCCAGTATGTGAAATACATGCTGCTGACTGAATAGAGCTGAGATTAATCCCCCTGTTTGGTGGTGCTAATATTTTATTATTTTAATATTATTATTTATTTTTTGCACAAAAATAACCTACCTCTGACTTCTCTGAGGCGTAGGCCTCACAGACAGCACTAACTACTATTGTTGCAGTTGTTCTGCTACAGTTCTATGTTGTGTGTTACTGAAATGCACTGAATGTGAAAGTTGAAGTGAAATGTGTGGCAGTGGTGCCATGTTTGTTCAGGGAAATGAATGTCAGCAATGGCATAACTGGCACATTTAATTTGTTATACCCAGAAAGTGAGGAACATCTGATGAAAAAATAAATTAAAAAAATAAAGTCGTTGTTATGGCATTATTAATTACTATCGGTATCGGTATCGGTATTCGGTATCGGCAAGTACCCAAATGTCAGTACTCGTGGTCAGCAAAAAAGTGGTATCGGGACATCCCTATCGTGCATCCCTAAAAAGTACCCACATTCTGTACTTAAAGTGTAACTAACCCCCAAAACGCTTTTTTCAGCTTTTAACCAATATGACTTTTGGGGTGGTGTTTGAAGATTTCTGGTCAAAATTTCCACATTTGAGACCAAACTGTTACCATTGTACCATTTGTATCATTTGCAGCCGCATAAGTGCCTCAAACCTGCTTTTTTTTGCCCTCAAAAATGCCCAAAATGTGGTACAACCTGACGTCACGATGAACCAAAGACTATGGGATTCCAAGATAGTAACTCCCCTACTCCCCCTGTACCCTTTCCCGGCTCATCCCAACTCCAAGCCTAAAAGCCACTATAATCATAAATAGAAATAAAAGGAAGGAAATGGCATTGTGTTGCTGTAAATCATTCCCAACCTTTTTCATATTAAGGACCCCTAATTTAGTTCACATTGGGGCAATGGACCCCCATATGATGAGATTTGGTCTCTCAGATCTGATGTTTTTTTTGTTTTTTTTGTAGCCTAGATATGATTTTGTCCAGAATTATATATATATTAGGTTGAGAGATAAAGGAGAATCCTGGAATCCTCTCAAGGACCTCACATTGAGAACCACTCAACCACTTCGATTGTGCAGAGAGGAGAGAGAGAGGAGGAGGGAGGGGGAGAATGTTGTGTTTGTACTGCGGGCCGCAGAGCGGAGTAGCTGCAGCTGGGCCGCAGTCTGCAAACTGTCATGGCGTCGTTTTCCTGTAAAAAATGTCAGAAGTTTCCTGTCTGAGCACAGCCAAAGAGTATAGTGAGACAAGAAAAGATGTGCTTCGCCTTCATTTCTTGGTTTTTCCCATAGGTTTTTTCAAATCAAGCAGCATGCCGTTTTGTCCCATATCTGGGGGGGTAAGTCCCCCTTTAAGTAGAAGTACAGTTACTTGTGTAAAAAACGACTGGTAAAAGTAGAAGTACTGATTCAAGTATTTACTCAAGTAAAAGTAAAAAAAGTACAGGCTATGAAATGTACTCAAAGAGTAAAAGTAAAAAGTATTTTTACCGGATGTTTCTGTGCAAAGCTAACCGAACCTCATGTCATATTAATAATATAATTTGAAGACTATTAAACTCAAAATATCCCCTACAAACATGTTTTTATACATCTTAAAACTCTACTTTGATTAATAATGTGTGCTGTGGTTTTTCCACAAAACCGGTCAAATTATCCCATTAAAATCCTTAAAATGACATCATTAATATTTCCAGGATATATGAATATGCAAATAGTTAATCACAAATGTTTAACTGTTGGATACAAGGTGTCACCTACTTTATTGAAGCCTCTGGAGCACATACACTGAGATTCAAAAACACAAGACAAGATGTAACTATCCTTTGTGCAAGAATTATAACCCTCTGCTTGTCCTGTTTTTGTGTGCTTCCCTCACGTTAGAAAGTAGGCTATTCACTTAACGTTCCTCTAGCAAAGGTAATTATTTAATAATGACATTTTAAAAATGCCTGCAAGTTGCAGCCGCTGCCTTTCTGAGATGATCTGCTAAATGACAACATAGTTTAAAACAACAGTCCACGTTCAGCGAGTATAACTGCTGGTCTGGAGTCAGCTGACCGGGCTCTGCGTATCGGTTCAGCGGGTGCGAGTATGACTACTGGTCTGGAGTCAGCTGAGCTGAGCTGAGCTGGATACATGCTTTTAAGCATCGCAATCACAACACAGCCCCCGCGAAATGACTCATTTCACTATCAGAATTTGATCCATTTGGTCCAATAACATTTAGAAAGTCTAGAAGTGCCGCATGATTACATTATTTTAGCCCATTAAAGTTAGCAGACTCAGAGTAAGTCGAGGGCTGAACCGAAAGTTACCCAGCAGACTGCAGAGCCTGGTGAGCTGCTCTACAGAGAGCCAATCACAAGCTGACATTTAGGGGAATGAACTATCTCTATTAATTCTACCGCGTTTCTTCTCGGTTTAATCATTGTTGTCATGCATTAAAACTAAAGTAATGAGCTTGTTTTGGAAATGTAAGGAGTAGAAAGTACAGATACTTGTGTTAAAATGTAGGGAGTAAAAGTAAAAAGTCGTCAGAAAAATAAATACTAAGTAAAGTACAGATACCCGAAAAATCTACTTAAGTACAGTAACAAAGTATTTGTACTTTGTTACTTCCCATCTCTGAAGGAGGAAATGTATGGGGTTTTAGAATGGGGATTTCACTTAGCCTAAATCAGGGGTGCCCAAACTTTTTTGAATGGGGGCCAGATTAGATCATGTGAAAATGTCGGGGGGCCAGGTGTTCTTGCATCATATGGGTTATATTTTTTTTTAATCAAAAATCACATACAAATGTACTCTAAATATTTTGTTTACAATCTGAAAACATTAGTTCTGCATGTGCTGTTCCTACTTGGTTCCTGTACAAACTGTATGATGGTGCTGTCATAGGTGAAGGGAAACAATGCAAATTGAACTTGCTTGATTAACCAATACTGTGTAGAGGACCACATATAGTATATTTTGAGAGACAAGCCGAGGGCTACTTTAAATCTGTCTGCGGGCCACAATTGGCCCCAGGGCCGGACTTCAGACATGCCTGGCCTAAATGCATCAAATAAGGTCTGTGGCTAACAAAAGTTTATGGGCGTGGTCATTTGTGTTCAGCAATACAATTTTTACACACGTGGGCCACTTTTATGACTTTGAAACATCAATGTGTTTTTTTAACACTGTTCAGTAAACATTTAACACTGTTCAGTAAACATTTCACACTGTTCAGGAAACATTTCACACTGTTCAGTAAACTTCAAAAGCCATAAAAGTGGCCCACATGTGTGAATTAACCAAGAAGAAAATCCCTCTGAAGGTTAACATTTGTCTGAAATATTCGACTACCATTAAGCATGACACTCTAGAATACAATCTGAAGGGATAAACATGAATGTACCTGTGGCAGAGGCTTGTTGGGACCAGTTACATCACTGATCTGTGTCTTAGGCAGCAGAGGTTGTGAGTCCTCCATGGTAGTAGCTGTATCGCCGTCTGTCTGTAAACACATATTAACACATTCACTGCCAGCCGTTTTTTTTTTACTGTAGGTAGCTTCTGCCAGAGGTTTTTTTTGAGGATTCTGGCTCATCTTTCAACAGCCGAGGATTATTTTGTGTTAGGATTTTGTGAACACAAAATATCTCAAAATAACTAATCGAATGTGTGCTTTCTCTGTCTAAAATAGTTAGTTTGTAGAGTTAGTAGTTATGTAGGCATTAGCATTTGAATACAGCATGGTTTCAGCGTCTGAAAATTTAAGCTGAGATAAATGGCTTTTTGTGAAATTCGATAGAACAGTCACTTTAAATGTATTTTTGGCATCAGTAAGACGTCAGACATCTAAACAATAGTTTTGAACAGTAATTTCCTCCATAACAGCAGGAAACTCCCCTCTCCTTCAAACTCCTCCCTCCGTGTGTGTTCTTCTCCTCCCTCCGTGGCTCTGCATGCAGCGGGCGTGTCACAAGTGGGTTGCTGCTGCTGCTGCTGCTGCCTGCCTGTCTGCTGGCGGCCGCTCTGAGTCTGGATGGGCTCGCTCGTTTCTTGGGGTTTCGGCTAGCTTTGATGAAGCTTTTGCGATTCTGGTCTTATTTATGCTGCGTGTTTCAAAGTATGTCGCACCCATAATCTATTATGCAAATTTGCAATCCCCCACCGCCAGCACCCAGCGCGAAAGCGAAAGCGTTTTCGCCCCATCCATTTTCATGAGAATGGCTTCCTCATGCTGCTGTCTTTGCTTGGCTTTCAATAGTCTGGAGAGCACTGTCGCCACGTAGTGGGTCGGTGGAATGGATTGTACACGTTCGGTGGCTCCCATATTATAATAGGAGATGTAAAAGGGTTAGATCAACGTCCCACCGTCAATTTTTTTTTTTTTTTTTTTAAGACGAGATATCTCGTCAACGGCAGTCAACCGTTGGATTTTTTAAGACGAGATATCTCGTCAACGGCAGTGAACGTGTTAAGGACAAAATCTTAGATTATGAAAATATAACAAAAAAAAGCCAATTTGATGTAAATACTGCATAACACACAATTAAGTTGATGACTTGTTCAGACAAAATCTCTAAAATGAGATGCATGCCAATATGCACAAGACTTCTTAAACTTTTTCTGTCATTCTGGAGAGCTGACCGGGCTCTGCGTATCGGTTCAGCGGGTGCGAGTATGACTACTGGTCTGGAGTCAGCTGAGCTGAGCTGAGCTGGATACATGCTTTTGAGCATCGCAATCACAACACAGCCCCTGCGAAATGACTCATTTCACTATCAGAATTTGATCCATTTGGTCCAATAACATTTAGAAAGTCTAGAAGTGCCGCATGATTACATTATTTTAGCCCATTCAAGTTAGCAGACTCAGAGTAAGTCGAGGGCTGAACCGAAAGTTACCCAGCAGACTGCAGAGCCTGGTGAGCTGCTCTACAGAGAGCCAATCACAAGCTGACATTTAGGGGAATGAACTATCTCTAATAATTCTACCCCGTTTCTTCTCGGTTTAATCATTGTTGTCATGCATTAAAACTAAAGTAATGAGCTTGTTTTGGAAATGTAAGGAGTAGAAAGTACAGATACTTGTGTTAAAATGTAGGGAGTAAAAGTAAAAAGTCGTCAGAAAAATAAATACTAAGTAAAGTACAGATACCCGAAAAATAACTTAAGTACAGTAACAAAGTATTTGTACTTTGTTACTTCCCATCTCTGAAGGAGGAAATGTATGGGGTTTTAGAATGGGGATTTCACTTTGCCTAAATCAGGGGTGCCCAAACTTTTTTGAATGGGGGCCAGATTAGATCATGTGAAAATGTCGGGGGGCCAGGTGTTCTTGCATCATATGGGTTATAATTTTTTTTAATCAAAAATCACATACAAATGTACTCTAAATATTTTGTTTACAATCTGAAAACATTAGTTCTGCATGTGCTGTTCCTACTTCGTTCCTGTACAAACTGTATGATGGTGCTGTCATAGGTGAAGGGAAACCATGCAAATTGAACTTGCTTGATTAACCAATACTGTGTAGAGGACCACATATAGTATATTTTGAGAGACAAGCCGAGGGCCACTTTAAATCTGTCTGCGGGCCACAATTGGCCCCAGGGCCGGACTTCAGACATGCCTGGCCTAAATGCATCAAATAAGGTCTGTGGCTAACAAAAGTTTATGGGCGTGGTCATTTGTGTTCAGCAATATAATTTTCACACACGTGGGCCACTTTTATGACTTTGAAACATCAATGTGTTTTTTTAACACTGTTCAGTAAACATTTAACACTGTTCAGTAAACATTTTACACTGTTCAGGAAACATTTCACACTGTTCAGTAAACATTTCACACTGTTCAGGAAACATTTCACACTGTTCAGTAAACTTCAAAAGCCATAAAAGTGGCCCACATGTGTGAATTAACCAAGAAGAAAATCCCTCTGAAGGTTAACATTTGTCTGAAATATTCGACTACCATTAAGCATGACACTCTAGAATACAATCTGAAGGGATAAACATGAATGTACCTGTGGCAGAGGCTTGTTGGGACCAGTCACATCACTGATCTGTGTCTTAGGCAGCAGAGGTTGTGAGTCCTCCATGGTAGTAGCTGTATCGCCGTCTGTCTGTAAACACGTATTAAGGACAAAATCTTAGATTATGAAAATATAACAAAACTAGAACGACCGCAACGCGGACTTATGCCTCCGCCATTAGTTCATTCTTGAGTCCAAGTGGATGTTGGAGCCAAATAGGAAGAAATTGCATCAAGGCGTTTCTGTGCAGAATTGGATATTTGAGCCAAATGTGAAGAAATTTAGTCAATGTGTTACTGAGATATGGCGTTACCGAGCTTGAAAATGGCATTTGTTAGGTCACTGTGACCTTGACCTTTGACCTTTGATAACCAAAATGGAATCAGTTCATCCTTGAGCCTAAGTGAATGTTTAAGGCGAATCTGATTAAATTCCGTCCAGGCGTTCCTCAGATATCGCGTTAAAAGCTTGAAAATGGCGTTTGAGAGGTCACAGTGACCTTGACCTTTGACCTTTGACCACCAAAATCTAAACAGATCATCCTTGAGCCTAAGTGAATGTTTAAGGTGAATCTGATGAAATTCCGTCCAGGCATTCCTCAGATATCGCGTTAACAAGCTTGAAAATGGCGTTGGAGAGGTCACAGTGACCTTGACCTTTGACCTTTGACCACCAAAATCAAATCAGATCATCCTTGAGCCTAAGTGAATGTTTAAGGCGAATCTGATGAAATTCCGTCCAGGCGTTCCTCAGATATCGCGTTAACAAGCTTGAAAATGGCGTTTGAGAGGTCATAGTGACCTTGACCTTTGACCTTTGACCACCAAAATCTAATCAGATCATCCTTGAGCCTAAGTGAATGTTTAAGGCGAATCTGATGAAATTCCGTCAAGGCGTTCCTCAGATATGGCGTTAACAAACATCGTACGGACGTACGGACGGCCGTACGTACGGACGGACAACCCGGATCCATAATGCCTTCGGCCTGGCTTCGCCGGCGGAGGCATAAAAAAAGCCAATTTGATGTAAACACTGCATAACACACAATTAAGTTGATGACTTGTTTAGACAAAATCTCTAAAATGAGATGCATGCCAATATGCACAAGACTTCTTAAACTTTTTCTGTCATTCTGGAGAGCTGACCGGGCTCTGGGTATCGGTTCAGCGGGTGCGAGTATGACTACTGGTCTGGAGTCAGCTGAGCTGAGCTGAGCTGGATACATGCTTTTGAGCATCGCAATCACAACACAGCCCCCGCGAAATGACTCATTTCACTATCAGAATTTGATCCATTTGGTCCAATAACATTTAGAAAGTCTAGAAGTGCCGCATGATTACATTATTTTAGCCCATTCAAGTTAGCAGACTCAGAGTAAGTCGAGGGCTGAACCGAAAGTTACCCAGCAGACTGCAGAGCCTGGTGAGCTGCTCTACAGAGAGCCAATCACAAGCTGACATTTAGGGGAATGAACTATCTCTATTAATTCTACCCCGTTTCTTCTCGGTTTAATCATTGTTGTCATGCATTAAAACTAAAGTAATGAGCTTGTTTTGGAAATGTAAGGAGTAGAAAGTACAGATACTTGTGTTAAAATGTAGGGAGTAAAAGTAAAAAGTCGTCAGAAAAATAAATACTAAGTAAAGTACAGATACCCGAAAAATCTACTTAAGTACAGTAACAAAGTATTTGTACTTTGTTACTTCCCATCTCTGAAGGAGGAAATGTATGGGGTTTTAGAATGGGGATTTCACTTAGCCTAAATCAGGGGTGCCCAAACTTTTTTGAATGGGGGCCAGATTAGATCATGTGAAAATGTCGGGGGGCCAGGTGTTCTTGCATCATATGGGTTATAATTTTTTTTAATCAAAAATCACATACAAATGTACTCTAAATATTTTGTTTACCATCTGAAAACAGTTCTGCATGTGCTGTTCCTACTTGGTTCCTGTACAAACTGTATGATGGTGCTGTCATCGTTAGGTGAAGGGAAAAAATGCAAATTGAACTTGCTTGATTAACCAATACTGTGTAGAGGGCCACATATAGTATATTTTGAGAGACAAGCCGAGGGCCACTTTAAATCTGTCCGCGGGCCACAATTGGCCCCAGGGCCGGACTTCAGACATGCCTGGCCTGAATGCATCAAATAAGGTCTGTGGCTAACAAAGGTTTATGGGCTTGGTCATTTGTGTTCAGCAATATAATTTTCACACACGTGGGCCACTTTTATGACTTTGAAACATCAATGTGTTTTTTTAACACTGTTCAGTAAACATTTCACACTGTTCAGTAAACATTTAACACTGTTCAGTAAACATTTAACACTGTTCAGTAAACATTTCACACTGTTGTTCAGTAAACATTTCACACTGTTGTTCAGTAAACATTTCACACTGTTGTTCAGTAAACATTTAACACTGTTGTTCAGTAAACATTTAACACTGTTGTTCAGTAAACATTTAACACTGTTCAGTAAACATTTCACACTGTTCAGTAACAAACAAACAAAACAAAAGTTTATGGGCGTGGTCATTTGTGTTCAGCAATACAATTTTCACACACGTGGGCCACTTTTATGACTTTGAAACATCAATGTTTTTTTTAACACTGTTGAGTAAACATTTAACACTGTTCAGTAAACATTTAACACTGTTCAGTAAACAGTTCACACTGTTCAGTAAACATTTCACACTGTTCAGTAAACATTTCACAGTGTTCAGTAAACATTTCACACTGTTCAGTCAACATTTCACACTGTTCACTCAACATTTCACACTGTTCAGTAAACATTTCACACTGTTGTTCAGTAAACATTTCACATGTTCAGTAAACATTTCACACTGTTCAGTAAACTTCAAAAGCCATAAAAGTGGCCCACGTCACCACGTGTGATTTAACCAAGAAGAAAATCCCTCTGAAGGTTAACATTTGTCTGAAATATTCGACTACCATTAAGCATGACACTCTAGAATACAATCTGAAGGGATAAACATGAATGTACCTGTGGCAGAGGCTTGTTGGGACCAGTTACATCACTGATCTGTGTCTTAGGCAGCAGAGGTTGTGAGTCCTCCATGGTAGTAGCTGTATCGCCGTCTGTCTGTAAACACATATTAACTCATTGAGTGCCAGCCACTTTTGGAGAACGGACGCTCCCAGTGCCAGAGTTTCAGAGCGTTTTCAGTGATTTCTCGAGGCCCACAGAATATTGTGTGATATTACTATGTAAACACCGAACACGCAAAAAGAACAAGGAGACTCTATTGTATCATCAGCAAAAAAAAGTTTATTGATACCATTTTCCGTTCTTTAGTTATGAGCCGGAGAAGATAGGTAAAAAACAGCAAAAATATGCATTTCTATCAGGAAGCTGAGATATTCACCCTTTTGTGAAATGCAGCATTTCAAGCACATTCACTGACTCTAGCTAATATTTTCTGATGATGTGACCTGGTTTAGTTCTGTGGTGCATGCGTGCCCCACCCCCCTCTCCCCCCCTCTCCCCGAGTCAGCTGCAAACTCCTCCCCACACGCACCCAGTCAGGACCCTCTCTCCGTTTTTGCGCCGCGCGGCTCCTGGGCAGCTCACAGCCGCAACAAGGAAATGCCAAGCGGGCCTGCCGCTAAAGGTTTGGCCCCCTCGGCGTCGGGTGCTGCCTTTCTGGTGGGTAATGTGTGGAGAAACTGCAGACAGACAGACAGGCAGAGGAGCTCAGTTGTGTGCGCGGATTGATTGCTGTTGGCAAGCAGCCCAGAGCCATCTACATGATGGCTCTGGGCTGCAGCATGAGCGCGGTTCCTCTTTGATCACGGCTATTTCAGGCTGTATTCCTGACATTTCTGTCATCTGGAGAGCACTGTCGCCACCTAATGGCTCGGTAAAATAGGTTATAGACATTCAACATGTCCCAAAATGTTACAGGACATAGATCTGGCTTCGATGGACCCCCCCCCCCCCCGTCAAAAAACGCAATTGACGACAATCGTTGTCTTTGGCACTCTACGTCAGTATTTGAATTGACGACAGCTGTCGTCATTGGCACTCAATGAGTTAAGGACAAAATCTTAGATTATGAAAATATAACAAAAAAAAAAGCCAATTTGATGTAAACACTGCATAACACACAATTAAATTGATGACTTGTTCAGACAAAATCTCTAAGATGAGATGCATGCCAATATGCACAAGACTTCTTAAACTTTTTTTGTCATGCCCCACTTTGGAGGAGGACAAATGTTCATGCCCCACCGCCCCAACAAAAGTGTAACAAGTTGAACTTTTATTGAAATAACATCAAGTGTGCAATCACTTTGTTATAACAATATCAATAAAGTTCTATCTGTGCAAAAAATAACAAATATTTGGCAAGACAAATTTGCATTAAGTCTTATTATCACTGTATTAGTGGCTGCAATGAACCTGTTTTGCACTGCACAAATTTTCAAAATAATAACAATAAAGTGCAACCTGTGCAAAACTAAACAAAACACGTTCAAATATTTGGCAATATAAATTAACCATCCATGGAATCAATGCGAAGTCACTACAGAAGCGGGGTTCATTTATTGCTTGCCGGGAAAGAAGTCTGATGTCAAAATGGTCAAAACATTGGTTCCGCGCTGCATTTCTGCATTTCCCCCTGCGCCCCACCTGTAATAGCCTGGTAAACCAGCCCGTCACGTGAACTCACATTTCATTTGGTTCTGCGTGACGGTCTGGCCCCAACTCTTCACCCAGTCCTTACAGGGGCGGGAGCATGGGCGGGCATAGTTGCCTTGGCAGACAACTCCTTCAGCCAATCAGCGTCGGATCCAGTCAAACCCAAATCCACTCGGGAGAATGGTAAAAAGATATTTTCCGCCGAGAAACTCTGCGGTTGCGGCGATACTCCTGTACTTGTTTAATTGTTGTTATTGAGTCTATTTCTGCAATAACTGCACTTTATGGCTGTTTAAACTAGACAAACGCTGACATTACTCCTTGAGACGATCAGGCAAGGAGGCGGCCATTATTGTTTTGTTAGTGCAGTGCTAGTAGCGTTCCTGATTGGCCAACTTGCGCTGTCAATCACATGACTTATTGGCTCTTCCGCTCTGCAGCTTAAACACCCTCCCAGGCTTAAGGGACGTCACGCAGAACCAAATGAAATGTGAGTTCACATGACGGGCTGGTTTACCAGGCTACACCTGTAATGCCACTGCGCCCCACAGGGGGGAAACACTGGTTCATGATAACCTTTTTACGCAGGTGATTTAGTGATATTTCTCCATGCAGCGTTCAGCTGCAATCAGCAGGGACCAGGTCAAACGTGCTTGGGAGCGAATACAAAATGGCCGCCTTTTTTTACTTTCACGTATGCCTTTCTTGCTGGATGAGGTGATTTCCCCTGTATTTTTTTTTATGAATGAGGTGAACATTCGCACCATTCCAGCTTGCCGCTCCTACGCTTTCAGGTGGAGGTGGGTTGCAGGGTAACCCGGCGCTGTGACTAGGTCCACTGGCGGAACGAAAGGCGATTACCCACCAACCCGCATTCACAACTTTCACATCGGAGGCGCGGATCTCATTTTCCGTGCATTTTACGGCTTTCAAGGCCGGTGTGAAAGCGGCCTCTCTCTCTCTCTCTCTCTCTCTCTCAGGTTACAGGAAAACAAGTGGAAAAAGTGAACAACGAGCACACTGCAAAAAATATACAGCTCCGGTGCAGGGGTCAAGTCTGTATCTTGGGGCAGGACTTTTTGACATTAAATCACTGCATGATAGACTTGTGGGGGGGCACACTTGCTTTCTCTGGGGGTCCAGTAGTCAAGATGATCCACATCCCCACCACTCCGGGGGAGCACCCCAGGGTTAGCGACAGCGTCACTGTTGCACACTGTCCCCTCCCACCGTTTCCCGCCCCTGGCCATGAGACTCCCCTACTGGTAGCACACCTCCACCCGCGACAGCCCTCAGCGTCACACCCCTGGCCCCTCCCCCAACCCTGGCCCCCCAATTTTTATTTTAGCTCACATACCTCTGAAGGTGTTCAGGACTGGTCAGCCACCAATATTGGACAATCTAGGGAGCCGTAGTCAGCGCTGCTCATTTTCAGTGTGAAAGCCTAGTGGAAAAAAATACACAGGACTTGTTAATAATGCAATTAGTAAATGTGTTTTGATGCCATATCTACAGGACTACTTTGTTACAAACACTCAATACTACATGTTTCCCCAGCATGGTCAGAACAGAGGGTGCTTCCCAGTTTTCACTTCATTTATTTCTGTGAACTGTTAAATATCTTTTTCCTTTCTTTACTTGGTACATTGGTAAATGGAGAAAGCAGCAAAAGCCAACAGGGTGTGGCTGCCTCAGAAGTCCTCAAACAGTAGAACTCTCTGGCTGCTCCAGCACAACACATTCTCACAGCCAAGTCCTCAAACAGTAGAACTCTCTGGCTGCTCCAGCACAACACATTCTCACAGTCAAGTCCTCAAACAGTAGAACTCTCTGGCTGCTCCAGCACAACACATTCTCACAGTCAAGTCCTCAAACAGTAGAACTCTCTGGCTGCTCCAGCACAACACATTCTCACAGTCAAGTCCTCAAACAGTAGAAATCTCTGGCTGCTCCAGCACAACACATTCTCACAGTCAAGTCCTCAAACAGTAGAACTCTCTGGCTGCTCCAGCACAACACATTCTCACAGTCAAGTCCTTAAACAGTAGAACTCTCTGGCTGCTCCAGCACAACACATTCTCACAGTCAAGTCCTCAAACAGTAGAACTCTCTGGCTGCTCCAGCACAACACATTCTCACAGTCAAGTCCTCAAACAGTAGAACATTTGCTCAGGAACTTTTTTCACACCCGGGGTAACTCTCTTACTTTGGTCGGGGCTGACGTGGTTGGCTGACGAGGTTGGCAGTGAATGTTGTAGGGTTAGGCACGAGGTAGTCTCGCTGGCCAGCCTCCTCTCCCTTCCGTGAGAGGAGTCTGGCTGCATGGAAACAGGCTACTGGGATAAGCCCTCCCCTGCTCTACTCTGCTCTCCCATTGGAGCGACTGTTTCAGTCGGTGCCAGATGTCCGCTCCCGGCTTATTACAAGCTTTGTCATTGCCTCCGACCATGTCAATCAGAGCGGCTTCCGCTCCCTCCTCCTTATGTGTAGCTGTAAATAGTGAAAACAACAACGCTAATGAGCTAGCAAGCTAACAGCAGAAACCTACACGCTAGCTCGTTGCTACACGCTGAAAATGGCAAGTTGGATTATTGGAAACTATTTTCCAATAGCACTGCAGCCACGTGGCGGCAGCGAAACTAGGCACGAGGTTGACGAGGTCGGGGTTAGGCAATAGCCCCCCTGATGGTTGGTTAGGGGTTAGGTTTGGGGTTAGGTCAAGCCAGTCTCTTCCACAATCTTCTTCTTATGCTCCAGAGCAGGGTAGGAAATTCACTCCCCCACCCCCCACCCCTTTTTCCATGGAATATGTTTTGGGGGCATTTTGGATAAATTCCAGGGCAATTTTTTTAATCAAATGTTGGGAAATACCTTATCATAGTTCGTCTATGTTGCATGACAGACCAATATTCAATAACTCGTATCCAAACTTATTTTATTTCTAAAAGTAAGCAAAAATACTAAACGGCTTTCATTGAAACAAACTGAAAAAGTTAGGCCTATATCCTTATTTCTCTACTCTTTCTGTTACAGGAGGCAATAGAGTCTATGTGCCCCTGTAACGGGGGTCATCACTAGGGGTGCTCCAAAAAATTGATTCTTGAAAGGATTGCGATTCTCAATGCCACGATTCCTGGATCGATTCCAAACTCCCAAGAATCGATTCTTCAATGTCAAATTTTTAATGCTGTGGATGTCTTTTTGAGGTGCACGTGAAGGCATCACCTCGCCGCGGAACCAATGGTGTCCTTTGAAAAAAGCATGTGATCTACTCGTCATAGGGAGAGCGGAAAGGCTCTCAGCTCAGACGGGCTTGGCTCAGAGCCACAAGCCAACCTAGCTGGCTGCCAACGGTCACATAAACAGATGGAAATAAAATGTGTCAGACGATGGTTTTGTACACGGGAGACAGGGCTACAGTTGCAGCAGACAATAGTGCTAGCTAGCATTAGCTGGCTGGCATGAATGAGATGGCTAGTTAGCATTTTACTGTTGATGGCTAGCGGTAGCGATGTTAGCATTAACATCAACGTTACAGTGTATATGACAACAGTCGTGAAAGCGGATAGCCGCTCGCAATCTTCAAAAAGTCCATTGACTATCTGGCTATCGTTATGCATGCTGTCTGGTAGACCATTTATAATTTAGCAGCTATCTGAATATGCTGCTATGGTTTCAATCTGTGCTTCCTTTATCAAACTACAGCTAATGTTAGCTGCTCAACAACATCCAGTGTGTCTAACATTAGTCGTCAGGCACAGGTGTGTATTCAGAACACTTGTCAGTGGCCGCAGGGCCGTAGCCAGGGATTTCGGGCCCCATGAAAGGATATCACATCGGGCCCACGGATGCCACCGTCCGAAGGGCGGAGGCGGAAAATTTTGGCCATTTGAAGCCCAATTTAGATGAATATCTCATTTTAAATCAGAGAGTTCCCCAAACTTTTGAGTTTGAAAAAGTAGCCGGCTCATGTTCGCGGCGTTTGTTCCAGTGGTCCTTTTCCCAATTAATAAACAAACCTCCAATATGTATCGATGAGTGTGACAATTGAAATAATACAAATAAACATCCTTATAAAGGCCCAATGCTCAATTTAATTATAAATAAAACATTATCCATATTGCAAAACACAAACAGGCAATGTATATTTTTAAGAATAAAGAAAATACTAATAACTGTATGTTTCCCACAGGATTTGAAGAGATTGTGGTGGGTAGACCTTGCTTGGTCCCTCTTGGGGGGTCGGGGGGCCATGCCCCCTCTAAGAAAAATGTGTACATTTTAAACTAAAATGCATGAATCTGGTTCACTTTGAGAACTAATTTAACAGGCTAGATCAGGGCAATTATTTTTCATGGGGGACCACATGAGAAACCCAGATTGTTGCTGAGGGCCGAACAAATATTGTCATGCCGTAACCCAGGAACTTTGATGATAGAGAGGACCACAAAAAGATTTCCTCGCCACCAGAGGGCCAGATTTTGCTGAGGGTTGGGGGCCGAACGGCGCTTGCGTGGAAACATTTGGGGCATTTGAAGTCAGGTTTAGAGGAATAACTCATTTTAAATTAACAGTTGTGATGTCATTATTCAGTCTAAACACCAATATTTGATCCTTTTCTCACTCACTCCTATGTCACCACCTGCTCTCCCTGCAGGGCTTGAAATTAGCTTTTTTGGCCACCTGCCAATATGGCTGCAAGAAGTTACCAGCCAATTAGAATTTCCACTATAAACCAGAATATGAGTGGGTTAATTTAAGCATAAGTATCAGTAAGTGGCCCGGGATTCTCAAAGCCTGTGTTGAGGGTCACACGAACAAAAATGCACTCTTGAAGCTAAATAAATCCAAAACCAACAAGTTAATTATTTAAATTTTTTACTTCAATGTAGAACAGTCATTTTTTACACATGAGATTACTTTTAGCCTTTTAGTCATAAAGATTATTGAAAGATATTCCATATTCTAGACTGAAATGTTATAACAGAAGTGGAGTATTGGCCAGAATGACATGAACATTTGGACACTTATTCAGCGGGTATCTTGTATGTTGCGTTCAGGTGCACTGTAAAAAAAAAAAAAAGAGGGCCCCTGTCAGTCAAGGGCCCTTGGAATCGTCCACACTTTCCTCCGTGATACTACGGCCCTGAGTGCCAGTTTCTCAATAAGGGTTCTTGTGTGTTCTTGCGTTCTTGTGTCCCTGTGAAACATCATTAGTGTCTGCCCACTGTCATCAACCTGCCTTACGATGTTACACTGTGGGATATGTCAACCACATCGATATGATAATATAATAAAATAAACTATTTGTATAGCACCTTTCTTAACAAGGTTACAAAGTGCTTGTACACTAGAATAAGCACACAAAAGACCAAATGTATAATAAGGCAAAACAATTATAAACAGGCACAGAAGAATAAAAAATAAATGTAAAATCACACAGTCTAATGATTTAGAGATGAGAGAGATGAGAGAACTACTGTATCTTCTTTCACCTCTCCTGTCTCTCCCGTGTGGTTCTGTGGGTAAAGCATGGCACTAATAATGCCAGTGTGAGCAGTTTGGATTCCCTCTGGGGCAGTCAGTCAGTAGTTGAATTTGCACTTTTACTTGGAATTTGTGTACTGCCACAGTGCCACCACCTCTTGGACATAAGATGTGTAGTTATACTCAGGTTAGTGTATCCCCCCCAAAGTCTATAAATCCCTCCCAAAGTCTATAAATCCCCACTATCTGAAGAACATAAGGGCGAATTCCCGCCTAGTTTGCAAAATGAATTTTAGGCACTGAATGTAATACTTCAGAAGTTGAATTTGAGGGGGGGTAAGGTGGTGCAGTGGTAAGCGATGTCGCCTCACAGCTCGAAGGTCCTGGGTTGGATTCCCACCTGGGACGCTGTGAACGCTGAAGGAATGCGTACCCGTCCGCATGTCCTTGAGTGCCCACCGCCCAGGTGGGGTCGTCAAAAGGGCCTTTCTGTGTGGAGTTTGCATGTTCTCCCCGTGCCTCCCGGGGGTTTACTTCATATAGGAACCCCTTCACCAAAACATGCAATATCCTAGCTGCTAATGTGGTTCCTCCTCTGGGGCCTGTTGCACCAACTGGTCTTAACTATGCCTGGTCGTAACTCCTACGTCGGTCTTAGTTAAGACCAGTCTTTAGAGTGGATTTACGCCTGTTGCACCAACAGGGCTTAGGTCTGGTCTTAACTATGCTGGTCGTAGCAATGCGCGTTCATGTGAATTGCTGGGGAATGCCCTCTGATTGGATGATGTGTGCCTCGCGACCTGCTTGGAGCGCACTGTGCCAGTACGCTCCCTCAGCCACCACTGTAACACCCTCCCTCCTCCCACCCTCCCTCGCTCCGGGGGAAAAATGGCGGCGATTGAGCCAGACAGACTGAATGAAATTGAATGTAACGTTCCCAATTCTATGTATTAAATTCTAAAAAAATTAACGGCAACATTTGGGAAGGCTAAGCCACACAACTAGTTAGTTATAATCTTAACATCGTGCTTCAAAGACGGAGAACTGGCTGTGTTACGATGATGACGGTAAGGATTCAAAAAGGTCTCCGCGGAGACAGGCAGGCGCTACGCCTCCTCCTGACCAGGCGTAAGAGTTACGCCTGGTCGTAGTGAAAATAAGGCTTAAGCCGTCTTGGTGCAACCGGCGTAGCTGTTAGGTCGTAAAGTTACGACCAACTTAGCTTAAGACCAGTGTAAGACCAGTTGGTGCAACCGGCCCCAGGTCATTAGGGGCGCCTGTTTGGAGGGAGGGGAACTCGTTGGAATAGCGT